>NC_134471.1:62102368-62179413 GCF_964194025.1 Convolutriloba macropyga | reverse complement strand
GTGTGGTTGGGGTTGGGTGGGGTGGGGGGGGTAGATTTTTGCAATGCTAAAAAGGGTATTATTATGTACACATTATTGTCAGTCAAGCTCAAAAAGGAAACGAGAAACAAGTGGTTCTATTATAGTGAGAGGCAAAAACATTGAGGAAATTCAGTTTTCCTTTTTTCAACAGCTCAGATTTCTTAGCGAAATGATTGAATCGTGTGTTTTCTCGGAAGCGAATGGATGAATACGAAAAAAGCGGGAAATCTCTTACTTTTGTCGCTTCGCTAGCATATTACCTTTTACCAAGTTGTTGCCAAAAAAGATACACGAAGAAAAACTATACTCGCAGCAAACACCAACCAAAGATTAACTAAGAATTTCTGCTTGCTCCTTTTTTATTGCTCCTTTTCTGCTTGAGATATTGGATCTTTTCCGTTTGTGCCCCCCCCCCCCCCAGCTTAGTGGGTGCATATTATTTGCAACCCCCAGACGCACGTGCAATATTTTTACATAATGATTTACTATGTAATGACACGTGCTCTGTAAGTGGGGGGAGCATAACGTACTGGGGGGGGGGGGGGGGGGGGGCACAAACGGAAAAGATCCGAGACATTTATGACGTTTATTGGTTCGTTATGGGATTGTTGGCATTGCAGATCTACTTCGCTTCATTTTTGTTGGAGCTGCTTCCTTAATTCAATTTTGCAAATTTCAGGAAGCTTGAGAGTCAAACTTTTCATAATTAAAGACACCCAAGTTAATGCTTGTTGAATAAGTTCCAAACCGCCCATTATCTTAGTTATACATTTTAGGGGTCTTCATTGGAAAGGTGTCATTTTAGTGTTCGGTTTATTTTTTCTAAAAAAAAAGAACCAAGGGGTAAAATTTCAGACTTAAAGAAACTCAGAGCTGATTTTCACGGTTATTGGGTAACCTGACAGTCATTTTCACTCAGATTCTAAAGGTTTTCCCATTACCGCCTCTGCTTAGTGGTCATGTAACGTACAGCCAACCCCTCCTATAACGTAAATCTACTATGGTCGAGGGGGCTATAGTGTGCGCTTCTCCGGAAAAAATTTCAAGTATTATCCCAGGCCACGCAGATAGGATAGTTATCTTTTCCGTTTGAGACCCCCCCCCCAGAGGCTCGTGCCATATTTTTACATATTGATTTGCTATGTAATGACACGTGCTCTGTATCTGGGGGTGCATAGCACAATGCCTGATGTTGCAAAACTGTTGTTATCTTTTAAGATCTTTCTAGACAAAAGTTCACATTGACTCTTGCCACTTAGGATCGAGCTGTTCGCTCATTGAAGCATCATTTATCTTTTCGAAAATCTTGCAAGATGCGTCGTCCTTTAAGAATCTTGCACGATCTTGCAAAAGTAACCATTCGAGGTAGAAAGACGCTGTTAAATAGGTATCGGGAAGCAGCTGCGCCTATTTTGTATCAGTTTTCAAAGCTGGGTGGCGGCTACTCCTCAAATACAGGCGACCCTGTTCGACGGATGTACTTGTTCTGTTGACCAAGAAACAGAGTCTATATTATCAATTGCAGGTCAGATGTAGATTTTTTTCTACAAGCAATTTTTATTTTATATGAACTGCTTGGCAAATTCTGCGTATATCTAGCAGGTCCCCAGTGACTCGTGATCGATGTTACAAATTTCGTGCAAAATTGTCTCATAAGGTACATCTGTTACGGACGATGTATGTTCTTATCATATCTGATAAAAACAATAGTCTGATATTTCACCATAAAATATGTTCGCATCAAATCTGGATCTATTCTGTTTTGGCCCTTCCCCCAGCTTAGTGGGCTTATATCTTTCACCCCCCCCCCCCCAGCCGGGGGCATGTGCCATTTTTCTTACACAGTACCCGGACTGAATGGCAAGTCAAGATCAGCACTGGGCACGTAAAACTGCAAGTCTTTTATCAGTACTGATTCAGAGCTATGATCATGTCACTTTTTACACTTGTCAGTATAATTGCAAGTCTTGGCCTAGACGTACAAGTCTAAATGCAATTTTTGCTTAGCCTCGGGCCAGCAAGGGGACCCTAACTGCATTACTTCTCTTCACAATCTTTCCTCGGATAGGAATGTTTGACATGATAGGAATGTTCAACATATGTGAAAAATCAAGAATTGTCGATTTTCGGCTCAAATTTGGCTCCAAATGGGTGAAAAACGGATGGCTCAGGCGGCCCGAGAAAATGCATATGAGAAAATGCAAAAATCATGGCACGTTGCGAAAGTTTTTGGAATTCGAAATTTTCACTCGAAACTTTTTGAAAAGTTGGTTTTGACTTTGGGAATCAACTTGCAAGTGTAATCCAAGTCTTGGCAAAGACTTGTCAGACTTGCCGACTTGTTTTTGGACGTGAAGGGTACTGATGTATGCTTGTAGTCTTTCAACTTGACGTGCCCAGTACTGACCTTGACTTGCAGTTCAGTCCGCGTAACGTTCTTCTATAACAACATATATTTTGTAACTGGGGGCGTAAAAAATACTGGGAGGGGGGAGGCAAACAGATTAGATCCTCAAATCTTACGCAATAAAACTTCGTCTTATCAATTCTTACATGGTAAAATTTTGAAATTCTGTCCTATCAGATCTTATAAGCTTTAATTTTTTTTGTTCGGATTAATAACGCTGACTTCTTATCAAGCCTTAAACGATATAAATTTTTACTACCATATGTTAAAGGACCAAAAAAATCAGACTACCGATTTAACCTTAACAATTTATCAGATCTTAAACAAAAAATTCCAACTTGCACATCTTACCCGATAAAAATGGGGTTTTGACCAGCTTTGCACATTTGAAATTCCCGCAGCAGATCTCATTAGCCCTCAAATCTACTATATGGTCCCCTGGTTATAAGAAACCTACTTTTCAGCTGTAAATATAACTATTCGAACTAATCAGATATTGCAAGAAATAAGTTTTATAATCAAAATCTTATTGATATTTTAGACTTGGTGTCACTTTCATTGTAAAAAAATGTCAGCCACCCCAATATATTTACAAATACTTGGAACAAAAACTAGAAAATTTAACAAAGTTAATAATTACATTTGGCCTTTTTCTCAGTTACCAATTCCAGTTTTGAGTTCCGGCTTTTCAAACTATGCAGGTGTTGTGTTGTCTGACACAATAAAAATTCAACAACCGCTGGGCATATCATAGTATCTTAGAAACATGGTGAAAACTATTCTAAACAGATTGATATAGCAAACAACATTTCTAGTTTCGCAATAAACTTTGCTCGTTGATGATGAGTCTCATGAAACTGTTTCGAGAAACCATTTTTAATTCAAGAACACTCATTAGTTTGTTCCAACATGGTAAAAAAAACAAAAATTTAATTCACTAGTAAAAGAAATAGTTGCGACCTCTTAGAAGATAGAACTTAATGCTCTCTATATAAAATAGTCCGGGTTGAAAGTCACCGTCATTCAACGCAAAAATAAGCAAAACAAGCGGTTAATTCGGAAAGCTTTGTAAGATGAGCGGTGAATGCGCTGAACTTACATAAATCAGACGGTGAATGCAAGTTTATCGTCGGGTACCAGTAAAGTTTGATAATTTTACCGCTGAATTTAGTGGTGAAATCACAGCTTGCAAAGTGTCCATTTTAAGCGAGAAAAGCTTTGAATGCAATGAAATTACACAAATTCAACGCTTAACTTAGTGGTGATACTAAACATACTCACCGCTGAGAAAAAATTGTCAAAATATGTGAGATAAGCAGTGAATGCGATGAAATTACATCGTTCGTCTCTCGCGCTTCGCGCTTCTCTCACGTTCTCTCTGTCACCTTCGTTTTGTTTCTGTTTATGTGTTTGATCTGATGTTATTTGTTTTTGTTGCTTTCAAAATCCTTGAGTGAGTTTTCTAAGAAGTCTGAGCTATTTAAAGGTTCACTTTATTCTTTTTTATTGGCAGGCAAACTACTTGAATTTTGCTCACGTTAGCAAAAAAACTATTGGTAATTAGATGTTCATGTACTTCACTCGATTTTTGTGGCAAATTAATTTAAGAAATGCGGTCAATACGGTGAAAAAAAATTACCACGTTTCACCGCGATTCTTATAGTAATTTACCGCGAAATTTAGCGCATTTCTTACAAAATTCACCGCTTTTGTTTTCCAACGTTTATTGAATCTGATTTAAATTCACAAAAAATATCCTGAAAGTAAGTGACAGATTGCGCAGTGAAGTAAGAGGTTGAAGACATGCAGTAGGTGAGAGGTTCGAGTCCCTCAACGCAAGTTTTATTTTTTTGTATGAATTTCGTTGAATGCCTTGAAAATCAATAGTTCGCCGCGTTCACCGCATTTCTCAGCAAAAACTTTTTACAAAATTTGCGGTGAAAGAAAAACAACTTTGTTCCGCTTATCCTACATATTTTTCCGATTTTTCCAGGACCCGGGAGGCAATAAATTTTTTTCTTAACTTTTATTGTTGTGTTCATAGAGTGCGATAGTGATCGCAACAGTCTCTCGCTCTCGAAGGACTCGATGGGATATGTGATGGTGGACCAGATATTTGTGAATGAAAAAGATGGCATGATCAAACAGAGGACTATCAGGTTATCCTCGAAAAACTATTTTGTCTACCGAATATAAAATTTTTGCTTTTCTAGTGAAAAAGACATTGAAATTTTCAATGTTCTGAGAAGATTTTTGGGGTCTTTCTCATTATAGCCCCCCATCAAATTGTAGCCCCCATTATGGTACAGTTACCATGATTGGTGGCTATAGGTTATCTGACCACTAAGCTGGGGGGCTATATTTGGAAGGACCGATTTTTGGTAAAACAAATAGAAATTTTTCAAAAAAATTACTTCACAGTTTTACAGTTTTACAGGTTTGAAGGTAACCCTGGACTGTTCTACGTCAACTGGGATGTGTTCACGCTCTACAATCCCAATGCAACACAACTTAAACTAGACGGCACGCCTATTCTAACAGTGGTTTCTTTTCAAATATTAAATCCACCGATTACCCTCCAATTGCAAATGTATCTATCCCGTACCCTCTATTATTCTTCCAAAATCACGTCATCAATTTTGTTCAATTTTGTTTATGCTCAGTCGATTTTATTCAGTTTTGTTCAGTCAATTTTAGTCGATCGATGTACATTCATCGTAGAGAGTTGTGAGTTGCATCATCAGAAAAGCTTTCAAGCGTAGAATTTGAATTTTTTAAACAAATTGAATATCGTGTTCAACAAGTCTTTTGATAATTTGAGATTTTTGTGAATATTTGAAATTTGACGTGACATTTTGTTAAATTTTATCGGCAGTCTTGTTCAATGTACGATTTTACTTTGTATCAAAATGCTCTTTCAAAATCATAATTTAAGCAAAACTACAACAATTTACGCATTCTATATAGACGAGCAGCGATGAAGAGGCTATGTTTGGTCTCATGGGGACTTTTGTGAACAGCAATTCAAATGCTATTAGAGCGCTGTTTTTAAAAAATCTTTAAAATTTATTTATTTTTTTTTGCATGTCAATGATAAACAAGTCATGTTTAAATTTAAGTTCCATTAATGACAAGTACATTTGACGTTAAATTGTAGCTCCATGAAAAGTTCGTTTAAAAGGAATAGCTCATTGTTTTTATTGCTTCAATGCTGTGTTTTTTGTAGACCCTTACTGAATTTTTGAACTCTGCTCGCAATTGATGAAGTTCTTGTACTAAAATAACGTAGTCTCATTAACTTAAATTGTAATTAACTTCCTAAAGAGGATCACGTGAACATATTCAGTGCATTGGGTTATACCTATCAGCTGTTTTCTTTTTTTTGAAATTTTTAAAAAAAAGTTCTGAAGATACTCTTTTTTTAAACTTATTGCAGCGAATTCGTCAGTCCAACTAAAAAATGCTCTCATTTTTTTGCTGAGGTCTCATCACAAATCTTATCTATAAACTCTCTGTTCAGTGGTTTTATTTCGTAGCTATTGGTTTCATGACTTTGATACTCCGAGTTACTGAGACAGTATCACAGTATTGAAAGTTGTCCTTGGCATTGCAGAGACGCTCAATTGAAAGTCCTCAACAATTTCAGCTAACAATTTATAACCTTAATCACTTAAATACTTTGTTTTGAATTTTTCTATTGAACTTTAGGTTATTAGCTGTTTTGTTGTCCTTTAGTCTTAAAAAGACATTTTCTGATTCCTGACAGTTCCCATTGGCTTCTTGGCATCCCCTACAGTAATCACTGAACAAATTTCTTATTTCTAACATTTTTCCTCTCTGTTCTTTGTTCTCATGTAGTTGTTAGGACCATTCTGATTAATGGCAGGTCTCATTAAATTCCAAATGAACTTTTTCAATACCTTCAATTGACAAGAAAATAGCTTTGATTTTATTAGTTCTAAAAATTTTCAGAATACTAATGAAATTTGTCTTTCTTGATTATTTTTGTGTCAACTTGTATATTATTGCCATCAATGAGAGGTCCAGACTTCATTTAGTTATGAAAAACAGTTTCTCTCAATTAGTTTTTATTAAAAATTGTGAGTTTTTATTTGATTTCATTTTTTTGTCTGAACAAGTTTCCTCTAACAACAGGTCCCCATTGATTTTCAAATGAGATCCAAGAGATCATATAAAGTGCTTTTTTTATTAGCCAGCACAATATAATTACAAGCTGAAATAATACGCAATTTTCAGTTAACTGTTTTATTGGATTCAGTACGTTTTGTTTTCCAAAATTGTTTGTAAATATTTGAGAGTTTCTCTATCTTTTGTCTTTTTCTGTAGCCCTGTCCTATAATTTAGGCTCACCAACGACAAGTCCTACTTTTATTGTTCATCTGCTGCTTTTCGGATTCTCTTTTTGTATTGTCTCTTTTCTTTTTCCCTTACGTTATTTTCTTTCTGAGTGTATAACTTTAACTTTTTGAATCCTTCAACGGAGACCTTTGGTTGCAATGACATTGATACTCTTTTCGCAAGACAAACTGTGAAATTCTAAATTTATCAGTCTCTGTTGTTCCTTGTGTTCAATTTGTCACACAATTTCTTCAAAAACAGGCCACAAAGGTGTAACTAATGTTTGCCACCTTATTAACCTGCTTGATTTTTTTTGTTGAAATTTTATAATTTTTTATATCTTTAGCACGATGTATTTTGACAAAATGGTTTCAAACTTTGATTTTTGAATCATTAGGTTTTGCTAAAACGGCAGTTGAATTTTTTTTTAGGTTTGGTTTCAATTAGTTGTTTCCGGATGTTGGTAATGCCGCTCTGATTTTCAAACTTTCTAATTTCAACCATTTTGTACTCTTTGTTGTCTTTTATAATGGCCTCAATGATAAAATTTCATTAGTTTGTTAGATAGATGTGAATATAGTCACTTAAAAACACAACTTGGCTGCTTCTTTTTTCAATATCTGTTTTCCTTGGTGTGTTGGAGAATTCTAGATAACGATCAAGTTGGGTTACGGAACTTATTTATTCATTGGTAATACTAATAATTTCTCAAAAATTTCGATGGTATTTCGGAGACTTTTCTATTGCTCAAGTTTCTCCCCGATCAGGAAACATCAACTTTCTATATATTAGTTTTCTTTTATGAAATACGGCTGCTTGGTGTTGCAGCTCTCAAAACTCTTGCAAAACAAATGTGCACACATTGATTGTGGTAGCAGCTCCAGTGTTCGAATTTTATGTTTTAGCAGAGCTCCCAACATTAACACTCACAACCTCACCGTAGAAAAAAATAGCTGCTTTTGGCATTGGCGATGACTTGCTGAAATTTGTCTTAATCTTCCTAACTGTTCGCTTGCTAGTCGCTAGCGTAGAAGCTTGCATATTTACGACTTTACCTGTAAACAATGAAAAACCGCAAATGTCAACTTTGTGCCCCTACTTCTTTATTTCTTTTGTTGATGACTTGCTTCATGTCGTGAATGACGATTGAATTTTTCTATACATTATTGAAAGCGAAAAAAATAAGTTTTACAGCAAGTGCTCTGAGTCCAATTCTAAGAATTGCCTAAAAAATTGAATTTTTTAAAGACTCTCAAACCAAATTAGTTGTTATTTAAAACTGACAGTGAGTGCAGATACGACACCATTATACATTCAGTTCATGCAAACGTTCTGAATATTGCTATTAGCGCCAATTTGAATAGAAGCGTTCATATCCTGAATTAAATGAAAGCGGCATAATTTACTCTTCTATCTTTTAGAAGAAACTGTCCGGAAACACTCCTCCATAACCACGGCTGTACATATGTGCTATTGTCAACTCAGTTTTTTCTACTTCTACTGCCAATGCTACCATTACTAATTTTTGACATCAATCGATATCTAAAATTTTGTAATTGATTTGAGTTTGGATAATTTTTAAAGGATTCTTAGAACTATGCTTTCTATTTTGCCTTGTGGCTAGGTCTCATAAATGTCAGGTATCATCAACATTTCGATAAAACGATGATCGCTTTCTTCCGTTGCTTTTCTTGGCAATTGGGTTCTTGGCATTGTTTGACACTGACGCAATTTTTTCTCAAAAAACCTTAAACCAGTTACCATCAAAATTTTTCTTATTGTTTGTACGGTGTCTTCTATTCTCAATAGTAATAGGCGACATTGCCCTCTAAGGAAGCATGCTAAAAATTGTTTAGTAATTCAACTTTGATTTTTTATTTTTTTAATTTAAACCATTTTGTACTTTTTTTGTCTTTTATAATGGGCTCAGTGAGAAGTTTATCATTATTTTGATAGATAGATGAAAATATCATCTCTTAAAAATACAACTTGGCTCTTTCTTGTTTCAATATGTGTTGCCCTTGGTGTGTTTGAGAATTCTAGTAAACGTTCAATTTGGGTTACGGAATTTATTTATTCATTGGTAAAGACTAGTAATTTCTCAAAGGTTTCGATGGCATTTCGGAGACTTTTCTGTTGCTCAAGCTCCTCCCCGATCACGAAACACCATCTTTCTATGCCTTAGTTTGCTTTTATGAAATACGGCTCCTTGGTGTTACAGCTCTCAAAATTCTTGACTGTGGTAACAACTCCAGTGTTCGGTTGTTAAATTTTAGCAGAGCTCCCAACATTAACACTCACAACCTCACCGTAGAAAAAAATAGCTGCTTTTGGCATTGGCGGTGACTTGCTGAAATTTGTCTTAATCTTCCTAACTGTTCGCTTGCTAGTCGCTAGCGTAGAAGCTTGCATATTTACGACTTTACCTGTAAACAATGAAAAACCGCAAATGTCAACTTTGTGCCCCTACTTCTTTATCTGTTTTTTTGATGACTTGCCTTATGTCTGTAATGATGATTGAGTTTTTCTATTCATCAATGACAGGAAAAAAGATAATTGTACAACAAGTGTTCTTAATCCAATTTTAAAAATTGCCTTAAAAAATTGCATGTGTTTCAACGAGTCTCAGAGAAAATTAGATGTTTTTTAAAGCTGACAGTGAGTGCAGAAACAACACCATTGTACATTCAGTTCATGCAAACAATCTGATTTTTACTAATAACGCCAATATGAATTGAAGGGTTCATATCTTGAATTAAATGAAAGCGGCATAATTTACTCTTCTATCTTTTAAGAGAAATCGTCCAAAAACTCTGCTCCGAGTTCACGACTGTATTATGTTCTATTTCCACCTCAGCTTTTTCTACTTCTACCTGTAATGCTAACAATACTAATGTTTAACCCCAATTGATATATTATTTTTTGAATTGATTTGATTTTGGATAAATTTTAAAGGATTTTTTGAACTATGCTTTCTATTTTGCCTTGTGGCTAGGTCTCATAAATGTCAGGTATCATCAACCTTTCGATCAATCGATGATCGCTTTCTTCCGTTGCTTTTCTTGGCAATTGGGTTCTTGGCATTGTTTGACACTGACGCAATTTTTTCTCAAAAAACCTTAAACCAGTTACTATTTATATTTGTCCTTTTGTTTGTAAGATATCTTCTAGTCTCCATAGTAATAGGTCACGTCGCCCTCTAGGGAAGCATGCAAAAAACGGTTCAGTAGTTTCAACTTGTATCTACGGCTTTAATATTAATCTTGTCTGAACAATTTTGCTAAGTTGTTGGTTCTTTCTTTAATGTTTGCTAATTTTGCAATTTTTTGTATTTTTTGTAATGGTTGTTGTTAGTTCTTTTGCTGTTGATATTATTTCAATTTGTTTAAGTTTTCCTGTTTGTTACCGGTTTTCCAATTTGAGGCAACTTTTCTCTCTTTTTGATAGTTTTGACTCTCCAAATAATTACAGTGAAATTATCTACGCTTTGCTTCCAGCTTTGCGAGAAAGAAATAGATAACACAAAGATTTCAAGTTTTGACAGTCTGTTCGTCGCGTTTTGTTGATTTTTCAAAATGTTCACTCAGCATAAACCGTCCAAAAAACTAGAAAAGTTTAATTTTTTCTTTCTTTTCTGCTTATATAAGTTTTGACATCAGACCTTTTGAAGTTTGGAGTAACTAACGCTTTTCAGCACTACTGGTTTTAAAAAGAAATATATAGCAACGGTTTTTTTACGGTATTTGCGTACTTGTGAATCAAAAGGTTTTAAGAATTTTTTGTTTAACACTTGGACTTAAAATTTTCAATCGCTCTCCATTCCTCATCTTCCTTTCATATCCCGTTGAGAAACATTTCTATTTGCAAAAGTTTTTTTACCTACTCTGCATTTTTATAGATTTTTGGGATCATTCTACATATTTTATCTATTTTTTACGCATCATGTTCAACTTCCGTGCAACTTCCACTCAATTCGCTTCTTTCAAACTTTTTGCTAGTTCCACAAATTTTGTATACCTTGCTTCAATCAATCGGCGAATTAATTTCAAAAAATAAGTGTGGTTTTGAGTGGGCTTTCAGTGTTTTTTCGAGATATCATTTAAATTTTTTCTAATTTCCTGCATTTTCTTTTTCCAGTTTTTCTTTGACCAGTGTAATCTGCATTTTCATAGTTCATCTGTTGTAACCCATCTTTACATCATAAAGTTTGACTTGGGTGATATTTCTGTGAAATGTTGTTTTGTTGCCCAATTCAGTCTAACAGTATCTTTTCTTCAACATGCATATCCAAAGCATGCATATCCAAGGCATGCAGCTCAAGAAGACTAATAGGCTACTTTCTTTATGATAAGGGGTTTTTCCATGAATGTTTCATTTCTGGGGCTTCCCTTGTCGAGGTGTCGTCGCCATTCAACTCAAAATTATGTAAGATAAGCGATGAATGCGGTGAAATTGCATAAATCAGGCGGTGAGTGCTGTGAAAAACACTTCATCGCCTGATAGCGGTGCAATCATATAATTTCACAGCTGATTTTAGCGGTGAATATACAAAATTTCAGCGCCCTGAAAAAAGTGTCAAAATTATGTGAGATAAGCGATGATTACATAAATTCACCGCTTAAAATAGTGGTGAACTTACATAAAATCACCGCTTAGAAAAAAGGGTCAAAATTGTGTGAGATCAGCAGTGAATGCAGCGAAATAAATGGGAAGTAGGGGAGGAATTGTAAGATTTAAACACCCCTTAAAATTACCTCTTAATCTTACATCTTTTCGACACTTTTTTCTAAGCGATGAATTTATGTAATTTCACCACTACAGTGAACGGTGAACATACAAAAACTCACCACATTTCACCGCTAAAATATGAAATTTCACCGCGAAAAATTGCAAATGTTTCAAAAATTCACCCCTCATGTTTTACAGAAAGAAGAGTGAATTTGAATTATATTCAAAACAAAAATACTAGAAGTAAGTGCGAGATTGCGCAGTGGAAGATGACGTGCGTTACATGCAGAAGGTGAGAGGTTCGGAGCCTTGTAAGGGGGGTGAAATGCGGTGACTTTTTGCAAGTTCACCGCTTACTATAGCGGTGAAATTACATTGTTTCACCGCAAAACTATGTACAAAATTTGCGGTGAAAAAAAAACAAGTTTTCACCGCTTATCTTACATATGTTTCCGATTTTCCTCGACCCGGGTTGGAAATGTTTTTGCCCCATGATTTTAAATTATCTTTTACTGGTCTGGAGAATATATTTGAAATAATAGCTCACTTTAGAAGTTGAGTTTAATGGCTTAGTTATTCGGGTACCATGTGGATTTTTTGCTCGCACTGCAATCTGCGATTTTGTTTAAAATATATAAAAGCAAAATATGATTTTAATTTTCTTCAAAAAGTGAACGAAAGTTACTACCTTAACCGTGCCTGCCCAAAATGACGCTGTGGAATGAAGAAGTTATCTTTGTGGACTACAACCCAATGTTAAAAGTGGAGATGAGACCAGTTGATGAGAAACTGGTCATTGACAAACTCACCATCCAGGGTCCAACAGCTGTAAGAAGTGTCAACGTGTATAGAGGACACGGAATCAAGTATGTATATATAAAACTGAGATAGATTTGGGCCCACTGGTGACCGAACAGGGCTATAGCCAACAGCTATTAGGTTAATGCGCATTTGCCAATAATTTTGCAACCCAACATAAGCTAAAAAAAATACATAAACTTTAAAAAATTTAATCATTGTTTATCCTCGTTGCGTATCCTCAGTTTACTCAAGTGTTTGAACATTGACACAGGCCAAGCACGCGAACAAGTTTATCTGTAATTATAACAAATTGAATGTTTGCTTTGCTGCCACGGCCGTTGAAATTTTAATCAAAAGCATAAATGGAACATGAAAACTTTGAAACTTAGAATTTATTCCCATTTGTTTTTTTTTGCAACTCCATCTTTTTAAAAATCATGAATGTAATTGAAAAAATGAAACCTTCAATTTTGGAATTATTTTAACCACAGAGCAAGAGAAAAAGTTTTCAGATACCAGCTTGGAAAAGAGGTCGACTTACCGTTGGTTTCTGGAATTAGCCGCAGTTAATTGAAAAAGAATTAGTTTTCTTCTGGCATTTCTACAAAATTACTAAATTTTAACCAAAAATGGTCGCTTTGAAAACTTTTGCGGTGAAAACATCTCACAAATCTGTTCATTAACCATTTTTGGCTATTGAGAGAAAAACGCAAAAACAAATTTACTCTATCAAAATAATGTAATGAGAAATATTTTTTAATAATTTTGAGTATTGGAGTATTGGAGCATCTAATCGGTCTGTTAAAAGATCAAATGATTTTTAAAAAAATCATATATAACCAAGCATATTTAGGAATTTTTGAACCCTAAACTACAGTCTCTGGTCGGACTTCAATGTAATTGAAAATGTATATCAAGCAAATAAATACAAATTGTCAAATCTAGTGAATAGCATTTGCTGTCGTTTTTGATTTAACGACGTCTCTTGTAAAAATAAAAACAAGAACCAGCCAAATTGTCACATGAGCATACTGGTTCTGACTGATACTGGATACAATAGGCTTATCTTTCCTGTTGAACAATTTTTAATAAAATGATTTAAAGACTTTTTTAAAGAGTTTGGAAACATCTAGAACTAAAAAACCTTGAAAATCTGAAACAACAGTACATATTGCCCACTTTCTGACTTCCTGGGAAGAGACAGGAAAACTGGAGTTTCCTACAACTTAGAAGTGACATCACGAAATACATTCTCAGTGAGTCAGAAATTGCAGCGTTTTTCTGATTACTACCAATAAAATACGGAAACAAAAAACTTATGATGATCAGAACTGATTTGAATTTAAATGTTTGCCCCTTTTGCTGTTCACATCAAGATTACAGAAGTAATCAAGATATCGTAAATAGAACACAATGTATTGAAAACGTTAGAAATGTCACTAGGCTTTATGTGCAATATTTAAATTTTAAGCAATGTACAAAATTACTAAATGTTTACCAAAAATGGTCGCATTCAAAACTCTTGCGGTGAAAACATCTTACAAATCTGTTCTTTAAGCATTTTTCCGCTATTGAGAGAAAATCGAGAAAACAAATTTACTCTATGAAAAAAATTGATAGAATAGTTTTTTTAATAACTTGGAGTATTAGAGCATCGGAGGAAGGAGCATCTAGTCGGTCTGTTAAAAAATCAAATAATTTTTTTAAAAAAAATCAGATGTAACCAAGTTTATTCAGGAAATTTTGAAGCCTAAACTACAGTCTCTAGTCGGACTTCAAAGTAATTGAAAATGTATATCAAGCAAACAAATACAAACTGTCAAATCTTGTGAATAGCATTCGCCGTCGTTTTTGATTTAATTGCGCCTCTTTAATACTAAAAACAAGATTGAGCAAAATTGTCACGTAAGCAAAATTGTACTGATTGTTGAGAAAAATATGTGAGGAGAGTCTGAATTTTGTGTATAATCACTCTGATTCAGCAAATCGTTCACAGTCAAGTGAAGCGCCGTTGAAATTTTTTAAGAGGTACTCTGTTTAAACATATGAAGATGTTTTCCTGGATACTATAGGGATATCTTTCCTGTTGAACAATTTTTTAAACAATTTGTCTTTTTTAAGAATTATGAAACATTTCGAACTAAAAAACGTTGAAAATCTGGAACAACAGCAAATGTTGCCCGCTTTTTTATTTCCTATAAAGTTTTTTACATTTTATAGATGACATAACGAAATGCATTCTTAGTGAGTCAGAAATAGCAGCGTTTTTCTGATAATTGCCAATGCCATACGGAAACAGAAAATTATGACGAACAGAACCGATTTGAATATAACTAACGGCACTTTTCGCTGTTCACATTATGGTTACAGAAGTAATCAAGATATCGTAAATAGAGCACAATGTATTGAAAACGATAGAAAAGTCACTAGGCTTTACGTGCAATATTTAAATTTTATGCAATGTACAAAATTACTAAATGTTAACCAAAATTGGTTGCTTTGAAAACTTTTGCGTTGAAAACATCTTACAAATCTGTTCATCAATCATTTTTCGGCTATTGAGAGAAAATTGCGAAAACAGTTTTCCTCTATGAAAAAAATTGAATGAAAAGTATTTTTTTATAACTTGGAGTATTGGATGATCGGAGGAAGGAGCATCTAATCGGTCTGTTAAAAGATCAAATGATTTTTTTAAAGAAGAAAACCGATATAATCAAGCCTATTCAAGAAATTTGGAAGCCTAAACTACAGTCTCTAGTCGGACTTCAAAGTAATTGAAAATGTATATCAAGCGAACAAATACAAATTGTGAAATCTCGTGAAAAGCCTTCGCCGTGGTTTTTTATTTAATTGCGCCTCTTTAATACTAAAAACAAGATTGAGCAAAATTGTCACGTAAGCATACTTGTACTGATTGTTGAGAAAAATATGTGAGGAGAGTCTGAATTTTGGTATAATAACTCTGCGTTAGCAAATCGTTCACAGTCAAGTGAAGCACGGTTCAATTTTTTTAAGAGGTACTCTGTTTGAATATTTGAAGATGTTTTCCTGGATACTATAGGGATATCTTTCCTGTTTAACAATTTTTAAAACCATGTTTTTACTGTTTATAAGAATTATGAAACATTTCAAACAAAAAACCTTGAAAATCTGGAACAACAGTAAATGTTGCCCGCTTTCTGATTTCCTGAGAAGAGACTGGAAAACTGGAGTTTCTTACAACTTACAAGTGACATAACGAAATACATTCTCAGTGAGTCAGAAATTGCAGCGTTTTTCTGATAACTGCCAATGCTATACGGAAACAGAAAACTTATGAAGAACAGAACTGATTTGAATATAACTGTTTGCACCTCTTGCTGTTCACATCATAATTACAGAAGTAGTCAAGATATCGTAAATAGGGAACAATATATTGGAAAGAATACAAATGTCACTTGGCTTTATGTGCAATGTTTAATTTTTGATTTCTATCGCAACCAACTTTTCCCGGGTAACCTATCATAGTTTTTTCGATTTCCTACTAGGTCATTTATGATTTTAAGTAATCATATCAGGTCATATCTTTCATTTTCATTTTCGGTAGAAATCTAAAAAATTTCTTGGAAATCGTACAAGGTCAAGTACGTTACATAAAACATGATTTTAGCATCAATCAACAAATGATTGCAACAAAATTGATTGAAGCCAACATTTTACTTATAATGTAGTCAGAGGACATTTTAGTTTAGTATATGTTATATGCACTCCGCGTCTGACGTTGGGTGCGCTAAAACAATAAATTTGGATTCTATACGTATTTATAAATTGATTTAAATGTTAGATGCCAACAAAATTTTTAGCTTGATTCTAATATATGAGCGTTTGTAAGTATAAACTGGTTTCAGAGAATATGAAAACTTCAGTCATATAAATAGACCTATTTTCTCATTCAGCACCCAACTGTGCAAAGATTAATGTATTTCAGGGTTTTTTGGCGGATCATAAAGTGATGCTGCGGAAATATAAGTGATTCCTTATCTATAAAAAAAGAAAACGTAAATCGAAGGATGCATGATCCTTGGTAACCATAGAAGGATCATATATGATTTCTTTGGTTTCATTCACTAAGAAATCAGGTATGGACAGTAGGAAATTATACATGATCCTTGCATGAAATCCAAGAAATTTCAATCCGGCTGGCCTTTATATACATAATGTCCTCTCTACTTTCAGCTGGGTTCAAATATACACGGACTTAATATATACCTTGTTAGCGTCAACGAGCTTTATTTGAGTTAATTTGACAACCTAAAAGTATTTAGTTATCAAAACGCATTTATAGCTTTTGAGAGCACATTTAGTTCCAAATCCTACCCAAAAACAAAATTCTTGTTTTCACGAATAACTAATTTTTATCTCTTCTTGCAGTTGGCTGCAGATATACGCTGACTTCATAAACGATACTCTATACATTGGCAAGTTTGTGTATGGCAACACACCCTCCTATGCAGTGAACAAGTTCGCCCTGATTGGGGAGACAGGGAAGACATACAGGATACACGATTTCCTTAACCAGTTTCTGAGCAGTATGGTCAGCAGAAGGAGTTTGATTGGATGTAAGTTAGAGCAAAAACGGGAACTTCAATAGCATATTATTCAAGATCATGTCCCGCGTCGAAAACAAGCAGGCATTGCCCAGAAGGAAGATGCAAACAAAAATTTGTCCAGTCTATGATCTTGGGTAGCACGGGACGCCCCGCCACCAACACACCGTGGAAAATTTTTACAGCAAAAGATCACTTTCACCGCATTCACTGCTTAAAAATAGGGTGAAGTTTTTCACCGCTCTTGACTACATTTCCTACATTGTTTTTTTTTCGACTTAAACTCGACGAAGGACCATTACTTGCCAAATAGTTGCTTTTAGCCAGTTTATATACTGGTACTTGTTAATTTTTTCCGCCATGACATTCAACAGCGAGCTAAATTGGCAGAAAAAGAGAAATCCTTTCAAAATTATTTGTCATAAAAATCCATTGGATGGCAGACTGCAGATGAAAACAATATTTTGCAGGTTAGCTCTTTAAGAGTTTGGTATTCAAAACAGGTTTTATGTAATTAAAAAGAAAACTGGCCAATTCACGGCCAATTAAAACACATAACGGCAGAAAATCGTAATAAAAAACTATTTTTTGGTAAAACAGCTATTTTCCTATTAATGTGCCTGTCAGCGACCGAACCGTATAGCCCATTCCAGAGAGCGGGTGATAAAGGGCACAATAGCCGAGAACAGTAATTCTTGAAAATTTAAAAACGATTATCCGATTATCAAGTTTACAAAAACAAAAAAGAGTTTTAAACCATGCTGGAGTCAATTCAATTGCTATTGAAACTTGATCGAATCAACCCACGAAATTACATATTCTTATCGGTGCTTTCGTATGCCTTTCTTGAGCACCAATTTTTTGTTTTTTTTTGCATTTAGTTCACTTTGAGACAGAATTAGAATGTAGAATATTTTCTCCATTTTTTTTCACATATCTAGAATAACGGGAGCCAAATTTAGTCTAACGTGCGGAATATTTAATCAATGTTTGTTTCAGTCAAACTTCAAAACCTACAATTGAAAGGAGCTGATTTGGATTTGTCAGTTATGTTGAAAGGAGCTGTGATGCTGAAACAGCTCATCATAGCCAACTGTTACTATGATCAGCATCTGAAACAGGATTTCATGCAGAGAATACTCGGCAACAGTTATCAAAGTAAGTTGACTTGGGGCGTGCCTTTTTAGGCTTTGAATCCATGGAGGGATTCAAATAGTTTTTATGTGTCGGCACTGAAGTAGTCATTATTTATTTCGGATCTTGATCTGAAATAAAATCAGAAAAAGGAGATTGATCTAATATCTTTCATGTTTTCTAAAGAATAAAAGATTCCTGTTTTAAAATTAGCCCTCATTGCTTATCTAGATTTTATAAGTTTGTTTAAGCGCTGTGCAACAAATTTATCATTTGTTTTTTTAAGAAAAATATGCTAGTTTTGCATTGGTCTGTTAGATCAACACACACAAGGGTACCCCGGGTCGAATTCGAATGGCTAACTTGTAAGAAATTGCAAGTTTCTAATAAGTTCTAACAAGTTAACAATTCGACTTACAATTTCTTACAGGTAAAACATCCGACTCACATGGTTCTTACAAGTTAAACACTTGTCTGTAGAAATAATGTCTTAAAAAAATTCTTAGAAGATAACTTTTCTGTCGATATTGTAGCAAAAAACAAAACAAACGTGGCAAGATATGAATGTAAACAGATGTTTCAGACAAAAAAAAACATTTCGAAAAGTTTGAACTGAAATCATAAAATCTCATAACTGAAATCATAAAATGAACTGTGTGAACTGAAATCATAAAGTGAAATTAAACTTTCAATCAGATTCAAAAAGGTATAAAAATTATAGGAATACTATTTGAAAAAGCAATCGAGAAGAAGCTAATTGAGATCTACGAATTGTTAACAGAAATGCAAAAGGACCTCTTGAGTTGATAAAATTGGGAAATAATCATTTTGTCAACTTAGGTCGCATTATATTTTGCTATCCAAACGTAGAAACTCACTCCCACACGCTTTCTACGGTAAATGACAGAATGCTATGTTAACGAGAATGTTTATGAGAGTTGCGCGCGACTCGAACGAACTCGCAAGAAACCTACAAGTTAGCCGTTCGATTCGCAAGTTCTTACAAGATAACCTTTCGACTAGCAAGTGGTCACAAGTTAACAATCTTTTGCCGGAAACTTGCAAATTCTTACAAGTTAACCATCTTTTACAATAAACTTCCAAGTTCGTACAAGATAACCATTCGGTTAACTATCACCCGGCTCGAAATTTAAACGCGGGTCACTGAATTTTTTTTTCACCACAATTACCGGAACTCTTACAAAAAGTTGCCGTCCAGGGGCTCGAACTTCGAATCTTTTCCACTGTGCAACCTATCACTTATAGTTGTTCTTATTCTTTAGAATGACTACACTTTATCGGACGTAAGATTTTGTGATATTTATAATATGTGATTTTTACCGGAGAATGGACGTAAGATGTGTAATATTTAGTGGTGGAATTTTCATTTTCACTGCATTCATCGCTAAAAACAAAATTTCTACAACCATTTTCCGCATTCAACCCGCAATACATTTTTTAGAAAAACCGTTGACATAGGAAGTAAGGAAACTTACAAGTAAAGATTTTTTTGTCTCTCGTGAATTTTCTTTTGATATATGTTTTCGTCTCGCTCTCGTGGTGTCATTATCCAAGTGTTTGCAGTTTTCATCTAACTTTTAGGTAACTGCAGTGTGTTGGGAGACATTCCGATGGATTTGATGGATCTCCAGTTCTCGAATGCCCAGCAGGTCATTGTAGAGAAGGGAGCACTGGGAGACAAATGCCCACAGAGGTCAGTGGGTACAATACAGAGAAACCACTTGCATGAAAAACAATGACAAGCAGCAAGCGCAGCAAGATATGATATAGAAATAATAACATTTTGCCGAACAGACCAAATGTTGATGAAGTTGCTTTACCTTTACCCCTAACGACACCCAGGATTAGACCTCGACATCTGAAAAGATCTAATTACATTTTTGGCGGTTTATGTGATCTAGCTCCACTATGGGTGATATATAGTGGGAAAGAAACGTGTTCACCTTTCAAAAAATCTTTCAAGATAAGGCGTAATTATAAGCGGCTTGTATCTATGATAAGGTCTGAGACTATAGAATATTTTTTATTAGCAAGAACTATGGAGGAGCACAGACCAGTCCAGACATGGTAGCTGCTTGGGGAAGGAGAGGATCCAGACAATGCAGAGTGCTCCCTCCCAGGAATGGATCAGAAGGTAGCCGAACTTCAAAGATAAGGGGTCTAAATAGGAGGAGCTACTTTGGAAATGGACCAGTACTGGATTCGCACCAGCATCTCCTACTTTTACGCCTAGTCGGGGGGGGGGGGGGGGGGGGGGGGAGGGTGGGGGTAGAAAACAAAAGTTCAAACTTGAGTCGAATTGCTTTGAAATTATATTCTTTCTCTTGGAACAGATTAAAATGTTTCAGTTTTGGATAAGCTTAAGTAAAAGTTGAACTTGTCAAATGAATTTCTCAGAAGCATGAAAAAATTTGTTGCTCATGCAGAGGATTATTTTTGTTCTAAATTGAGTTTCCTTGGGTTGTTTAAGGTCTTTTTGGATCAGAAAATCTTAAACCTTCTCCGTCAAAACTAGTATATTTTATTTGAAGAAAAACACGGAAATTAGTGCCAGTACAATTCAATAATGAACAATTATATTTCAGGTTAAAAAAAGTCTTCTGAGCACAGGGTTGATCATGACATAAAAAACAGTATCCTTTATAGTCTTTCGTCACAATTCTGCTGTTTTCTGTGTCTAATAATAATTTAGCCCGTTCATTGAGCTAAACATCACCTATATTTCTCCCCGTCTGTACATGATATTGAATATAATGGTCTTTGTCTGAACATGACAATAGATATAAGGGTGTTTGCAAAACATACATAAAGAAAGATTAAATGATGTCTGTTTAGAAGGCGTTTCGTACGTCTCAAAAGCAAATGTTTTTTGAGATACTTTATCTAAAACTCTTGTTTATAATGCAATAACGAGAGAACATCCAATCAAAAACGGTTTGTAAAAAATTGACCAACTGTAGTTAGCTTATCCTGAAAAACGTCAGCCCTATGGCCAGTCTGCATTTACTGAACGCCAAACAAAGAAATAAATTCAGCACCAAAAATTGAAATGTAATGATTTTGCAAAACTAAGGGCGGAATGGCTTAGAACGCAATGTCCAACAGCCCAAGTTGAACTCTCCCCAAGTTTTATCATTGCACTTCAACGTTCTGACAGATTGGGCAGTAACTAGCATGGTTGACGCAACGTCTTTTCATACCATTTTTGCTAAATCAAAAATCCATTTGTCAGTCAGTGTTTATAGGTGCTTTAAACAGGAATTTTACGCACACAATTGCACCAAAAACATCAAGAATGAAAAAAAAACTATCCTTGAAACTTCTTTTGCAATCGACCACGAGACTCATCATGACACATATCGGTCAACCGATGGTCAAACCACACAATTAAGGGTCAATGCACGGTCAACCTTGACCAATATTGGTGTTTTTATTTTTAATGCAGCTTGAATAACAAGGCATCAAAATATCGAAGTAAATGCTGGGATAAGGGCAATACAATTTATTTATAAAAGGCCCATAGAGGGCGGACTATATTTTAATAATAATATATAATAATAAATTGTTTCCATCAGTCAATAAGTAGCTTTTCACAATTACTTGTACAAATACAATCACATATTTGACTGTGGGAGAGCACTATTGGGCCGATGGCCCGTTCTCAAGTTTCTCGTTCAGTTTATCTGGATGAAAGTGATTCAAAATGAAGAAAGAAAAAAAGGAGGAAGCACTATTTTTGAAGGTAGCATTAAACCTAGTGAAAACTTTATTCTGGTTATGGAACGCCTTTGAGTTGTGATATTAAAACTCATACAACAGTCCGACTATGTCCTCATTACCCAAAATATAATTATCTAGAAATTGATGACAGAAATTTTTTGTTTCGGCAGTAGACATGTTTTCAATCTTTTCTATTATTTCATCATCGTAACCTAGAAGCATTCTTAAAACTCGCCTTATCCTAACTATTATTGAAAAACTGTGAAATAGATTTTTACCTTGAGTTATTTTGTTTTTAATCAACCGCTTGCTTTTTTTAAGGCAATTTTGCATTGAGAAACCCTTTGAAATTGGTGAAATATTACATTGTCCCCTTATGTTTTTTAGTGTCTGCTTAAGAACCTCATAGGCATGTAACTCCGAGGCTAAAAAGATCCTATGTTTTACTCTTTCTTCGTAAGTGCTTTCAAACTTTTTTCGATGAAAAATTAGCCGCACGATACGTTTGATAACTTTGTCTATTTCCCTAATAGTTGTGATTGTTGTTGACCCGTATATCAGGACTCCGTATTGTACTATTGGCTGTATGTATGTTTTAAACGCTTTTATCATCTGTGATTCTCTCAAAACATTTCTTAGTTTATAAAAGATAGAACAATTCGACAAAAGTTTTGTGACCACATGCTTTGAGTGCTTTGTGAAACGTAGATTGTTATCTATCGTGATGCCCAGGTATTTGAAACTTTGTTTTTCTTCAATTTTAGTGTTTTTTATGAATGTTCTTGACACAACATTTTTTTGATTTTTCTTTACAAAAAGCATGCTTTTTGTTTTTTCCTTGTTCAGCGTTAGTTTATTTTTTATGAGCCAATCATTGACGTTATCTAGTGCTCTGTCGTGATCATCGTCAGTTTTCGATGCAGAACTTCTGCTCTTCACAACAGTGTCATCGGCGTATAAAATAACATTTGTTTTTTTTTGGGACAAACTTAAGTCATTCATGTAGATAATAAACAACAGTGGGCCAAGAATTGATCCCTGTGGCACGCCTAGTTCTATAAGATTCAGTTTGGACTTTTTATCTCCAATTAAAGTATATTGCGATCGTTTGGACAAATATGATTTTAAAATGTTGTATATTGGACCACGCAGACCATATCTATAACACTTTTGCAGTAAAATCTTGTGATCGACAGTATCAAAAGCTTTCTTTAAGTCTAGAAAGGTGCATTTGGTTTTTTCACTGTTGTTGTGGAGATTTGATCTTATTTCCTCTATTAGGGTTGCAATGGCATCGACTGTGCTCTTCCCGTGCCTGAAGCCAAATTGTGAATCTGAGAGAATTTCGAAAACGTTTAGGTAGTTTTGAATTCGATCAAATATAATCCGCTCAAAGACTTTCCCTATAATTGGTAGCAACGAGATGGGCCTGAAATTTGATGGGTCATATTTATTTCCATTTTTGAAGAACGGTATAACTTTTGCTATTTTCAAACTCTCTGGGTATTGTCCAAGTTCTATGCATCTGTTAAACAAGAGTTGTAAAGGAGCTGTTAAACAGTCAGAAAATTTTTTAATGAAAAAATAGTTCAAGTTATAGCAATCAAGACTAAATTTGCTTTTACAGTTGTTGATAGCGTACATTACGTCATTTGCAGATATCCATTTTAGAAACATACTTTGACTCTGGTTTTCTATCGTAACGGCACTTCTTGTTAAAAATTCTGCCTTCAATTTTTTCCCAATGTTTGCGAAGAACTCATTGAACTCATCTACTTTATTTTGCGAGCAGACAACTTTAGAGGACTCTGAATTGCCGGCTAAAGATCTGTAAAGCTCAAAAAAAGATTTTTTGTTTTTTACCGAATCGGTTTTAAGTAGATTTTGATAAAAAGTTTGTTTTTTAGATCTGATGAGAGATTTAAGGTTTTTACAAGTTTTTTGAAAATTTTCGTGAATTTGTGGACTTCCAGTTGTATCTGCCAGTTTCTTAAGACTACGTTTTTTCGTCGCTAAGTTTTTAACCTCATTATCAATCCAATTTTCGTTCTTTTTTTGTGTACGATATTTTTCAGGAAGGTGACTGTTTAATGCTTCTGTGAGCACTTCATGAAGTTTTTTGAAGGCTCTGTCAATTGGTAAGAGTTCTAAACTACTTCTGTGGACCTCAAATTGATACCTGAGATCCTTTTCGAGTCTTTCTTTTGTAATTGGATTATCTAGGTTATGCCAATTGGGGCTTTTTAGAGCTTTAAAATACTTTTCTGGACTGCCATCGAGGTCAAAAGAACCTTCTACCGTGTGATGATCTGTTATGCTGGTTGATTTAACTTTTGTTTCTATAAAAAAGTTAGAAAATATTGCGTCAATGAGCGTACCTCTGCCATTTGATACCCTCGTTGGGTCGTTATTGCTTGATATACTGAGACCGTTTCCGGCTAAAAGGCTTTTTAAGCTTTCGGCTTTTTTGCTGTTTACTAAAAAATTCACATTAAAATCCCCACATAGTACGTGTTTTGTTTCTGGGTCAACCATTAGGCTGTCGAGATATCTTTCAACCGTCAAGAAATTGGCTTCATTAGTGCAATTTGGTGGCATGTAAATACATGAGAACCAGATTTCTTCTTTTATGGTTTTGATGGCGACTGTTAGTAGTTGAACGGAATTCGTTTCTAATTTTTTAATTATCTGACAATTTATGTTATTTTTCAAGAAGAATGCAACACCTCCACCTCTTTTTTTACGATTGCTGGATATAATTGTTTGATAACCATTCAAAGAAAAACAGTTATTGTTATAGCTAGGATTTAACCAAGTCTCAGTAAGGCAAACTACTTCAGGTTTCTGAGACATGCTATTAATGTAAACTTCAAACTCGTCTAGGTTCTTAGATACGGATCGAATGTTTTGAAGAACAAATTGGAACTGTACGGGATTACAGATTCTTTTATTTGTCATTGTTGACGTAGAGACACTTTTCGTTATCAATTCCCTGCCATTTCAGTCTGGTTTTTTTTTCTTGTATAAAACTATCAACTATTTTGATATAACAGTGCTTAATTGTTGTTTTTTTTTGATTTGTTGCTTGCGGAAATCACCAGCAACAAATCAAAACATTCTGTTTCATTGCTCTCCTGCGCCCTGTCTTCATGGTTGCGTAAATCACAACCGACAGGCCGCCGCCTGCGGAAATCACAGGCAGAGGGCTGAAACAATTTTTAAAGACTTTTAGTTGAAATTGAGGTTATCTTATACATATATAAGCTGAATTTATGAAATTAAAAAAAAAACTTAAGAAATGAGCAAAAAAGGTTTAAAAAACATGATCAAAACGTTACGCACCTAGAGCTGGCGATAAGTTTCTACCCTAAATCTTGAGTTGTGCTCATATTATACACATTAAAGAAACCAAACAAAATTAATTGAGTTATGTTTTAGCTTTTTATTACAGTTACTGAGTTTGTGAGATGCCGGTTGTTCTATTCCTTTTGAATATTAAGTCGTTTGTATGCAGGTGAGTTGATAACATCGTCAGTAGAGGATATTTCGAAATGTTTTTTTCGTTTTATAGCATTGATTGAGTCCAAATCTTCTATCTCGTTAATTTTAACGAATTTTGCCTTTTCTCTACCATTTTCGACTAAAACCGAGACTGCACAGTTGTGTGTTGCAGTAATCATGTTTCGTTTGTTTGCTTCGTTTTTGATCTGAGCTTCATATTCTGGTAGGGGCTCGTTTAGATAGATGAATTTGTTGTTTATCCTGTTTTTTTTTCTCAGTCGTTTTCTTTTTTCATAGACACTTTGTTTGTCGGCAAAATAAATAAATTTGCATATTACTGTTGGCAGTTGAAACTCGTTTCCGGAATTGGGAATAATGTGACACGCTTTGATACTGTCCTCAGTAATTTCGACCCCCAAGAATTTCTCAAAAAATTTTAAAGTTTCGTGCGTTACATTACAAACTTGTCGAGCATCGAAGGGCGGATTAACGATTAGTAACGAGTCCTTTCGTGTGTATCTCTCTTGCGCTCTTAGGCGATCATTAATATTTTTTTGCTTTGCTTTTAGTTCCCTAATTTCTTCGTCCTGTGAGTTATTTTTTGCTTTCAAGAGTTCGATTTCTTCTTTCAATACACTTACTTCTGTGTCTTGAATAGTACTCACGACAACCTCTGAAGCTATGGGTTTGGACGTTGATGATGATGATGTGGCCTCCATCTCCATTGCCGAGTGATAACAATAGAAAAAAAATTAGTAAAGTAAAAAGCAAATTAAATCAAAGATAACACTCAAATTGGAATCTTGTGCGATAAGACTGCAACAGCAAAGAAAGATTGTTCTTTTCAAGCGAACATTTAGAGTTTTAAAGTTTTCTCACAACGTTTCACTCAAGGTCAACCGACTGCTCTTCACGTAAGAATTTTTTTTTATTTACTCAAGGTAGATCCCGGCACCAACTGCTTGTCCGTGAAGCGATATCTGGGCTATTATTGATCTCATTATAAATCTATTACAGTCCGAGATTGTGATTGTTTTTCGGTGTGCTTTTTTGTTGACTTCTTACCGATAAACATTTGGAGCCCCGGCGAATTAAGTAGCAATAGGCTGGCTTAAGTTGTCAATTTATTACAAACAGCGCTGAAGCCATTCTTTGCCAGGAAAGACCCAAGCACATGATTAACAAGGAACACATATGCAATTTTGAAGCCTTAAGGAGGTATTTTAAATCATTTTCCACCAAATTTTTGAGTTTCATTGAAAAAATGAGGCTTTCAAAATTCAAAATTGATGTTGACAAAAATCAATACAAGTCATTTGCAGGTAAAACCTATATTCATGCAGTTTTTGAAACTGTATGTGTTGTTAAAGGCAACTCAAAAAAAAACTTTTGCTATCTTTGGCTCATTTTTGACTGTTTGTCAATTTTTGAATGTTTGTAAATGTTTGAAAACTTATCAAGAATCTTTTGTAGATGTCAGCTTTACGTTTTCTGAATTGTTTCGCTTGTTTTACAGGACTTGTCCAGCTTTGATTTCTAAATGGTGGTCTTCATCGGTCATTTTTTGTATTCAGTAAGTTCTATTGCTCAGTACTTAAAATTATATGTGTGACGTCATGTGTTATCAAATTTTTTTCGTTTTTTTTCCATATTTTATAATAATATTTTGCTTTTTAATTCGCTTGCAATGTTTTTGCAAGTCTTCAAATGCACACTGTTCCATTACATGTCTGCAGGGCTTATTGGCTGAGCTGAAATATGAAGGTTAGAGATTGATTATGACTAGCTAATATTATGTCGGAAAATATTCTCTATTCAAGATAAAAACTGAGTTTTTGAGAATTTCCAATATGTTCTGTTTTTTTTTGCATAATCATTTCAGCTAACAAATTGTAGTGGGGGTGAAAAGTTAACTGAGTTCTGCTACGTATCACAACAGTTTGTATTTCTGACTAATTGCATGATTTTTGCAAGACTCTCGCAAGAATTTTAGTTTCCAGCTTGAATTCAAAAAAGATAACGATGTTGTCTTAAACTATAAACAAGCTTTGAGTAACCTCCTAAAAGCTGTTGCCTAATTTTGTAAATTTAAATTCTCAAAATCCTGCAAGAGTCTGGCAAGATTACAAATTCTGGCCAATTTTTATTTTTAATTAAATGTTAAAAAAAACTTTGCTACCGCATTTTAAAAAATCCCACTTTTTTGTGCAACATTTTAGCCGAAATTCATATGACGCAAGACTCTTGCAAGTTTTGAATCCGCTCATCGGTAGGGGTTCACCTTAACGAAACTCCAAACTTTAGTGCTCTAAGATGCGACGAATTGAGTTTTTGAATTTGTCATCGGATAATCCAATTTTAATTGGGCTGTTTTTTTTTCTTCATGTGTCATATAAAAATTACATTCAGGAACTAACACTTAGAATTCTGGAAATTAAAAGGCGCTCAATTTATTATTTACTTCATTCTTTGTTTGCTTCGATTCCAATAACTGCCAAGGAGCTCTATCACGGTTGCTTTCCAACAATCGGCTTGCTATGTTCAAGAATGGGATTTTAAAATGTTTCTTTTTACTTTTTTAGTATGTGACAGTCAGCTTGAGATACACAACTTGATTTTAATTTTAAAAAGCAGTTTGGATGGATGGCAAAGAGTACATAGCTCTATTTCAATGCTTTGTTGATAGGATTTCCACCCAACATAGACGATGATGTATGTGTGATGTGTATGATCAACTCTCGCACTGGACCAGCCTATATTGAGAAACCAGATTGCCGAGACTACAGTAACGAGGGGAGAATGGGCGACACAGGATTACGCACGAGTACTACAAATGCAATAGTTGGGCTAATAGCTCTATTTATCTACAAATTTTTCTAACAAAGACAAAACAAAGAGTTCTATTAAAAATCTTTCCAGCACATGTTTAGACCTCTATATACGAAAAGACAATGCTCAACGGCAAAGTGGCAAGAAAAGCCCGTGCTTGTCCCCAATAACCTATGAAATAATCCTGCTAAACTTTATCAAACTGCTGGATTTCACCTCGACACAAATTATTCTAGCTGGGATTTTCCCGACCAAAAATTTCCAGCTCAAGTTTTGCTAGATTCAAAATTCTCTTCTTCTAGACTCTCTTCGAAATTCTAGACAATGTTAAATAAGTTGTCTTCCAGTATATCAAATGCGTTTTATAAAATTAATGTAGGGGGCTTTTTGTATTGAAAAGGTTTTTATATTTAAATACTTATACTGTTCTTCTCTTAATTCTAAAAGATAGGGACATTTTCGTGGGTTAATTTTTTTGAAATAAATAATTTGGGAAAATAAAAAAAATCGTTTGCAAAAAACTTTGATTTTCTTTTCACTAAATATGAAAAACTTTCTGCCTTCTAGTTGAATCCGCTTCAAGAGTTTGCGTTTGTCGGCCACAGTTAGTCTAAATTGTCATAAGTTAGCCACGTACTCTTTGCCTTTTGCTGTTGAAGTTTTAAAAATCAACTGTGCATCAGAAGTTGAAATAGAATTTTCGCAAAAATGACATGTGGAAACAAATTTGATAGTCGCGCAAGAACTCAAAAAAGTTCAATGTTTTTGCCGCATCTTTGTCAAATTTCAATATTCTTTCATTTGAATAACACCAAAGAAAACTATAGCTTGACCTCTCTCGAAAACAAATAATGCAATTTGTTTCAAGTACTGAAAAATTTTTTACATGCTGTGTAACAATTTAAAAACGGAAACGAAGTAACCAGATATGGATTCACATATTTTTAATATTCTTATATCCAGAATTTGAGTTGATATTTACTGATACAGGAAACATAGATTAAAAAAACAGCAAATTTCAGGTTTGCAAAAGTTTTTGAATATAAAATAGCAGATGTTCAGATAATTCTCCGAATGGAAATTCAAAAAACTGAAGTTTTGATCAAAGTTTGATTTTAAACTTCGTATTCAGTATCTCACAAGAGTATTTGGTTTTGAGACATTCAAGGATTTCAACAAATTCAAAATGTTTTTCTCAAACCTTTTCCTTTTATTTTTTTGCGTTCTTCTGAAAAAATTCAGAAGAACGCAAAAATTCAGAAGAACGCAAAAAAGTTAATTATTAATCTATGTTTAAAAATTATGGTTTGCTTCGGTTTTCGCAGAATTTGGAGCAGTTTCAGTAATTGGGACAGTTTTCCGAACAAAAACTCCTTCTCTGAATTCATCCTTTTGATGATTAATTAGTACAGCTAAAATATTACGAGGTATTAATGCCAAAAATATTCATTAAACATTTGTTGAAGTCCTGAGGAAATCCAAATATTAATAAAAAAGAGAATTAATGGCAAAGACATGAAACGACAGTAAATGAAATCAAATTTCCAGCTCTAATGTGCAAAACATAAGATGGGAGGAAGTACTAAAAATCAAAAACAATGAAATAATATACTAAAAGAGTTTCACGAGTTAACTTCCAAAATTATGCTGAAATAGGGGGCAATTAATTTGATCAATACCGGCGGACTGGTGAAAAACCATCAATTGACCTGTTGCTTTATTGCAATTGCAATTGAGGTTTCCATTGGTAGTTCTCATTACAAAATTTAAAAAATCAGGCACAAATTAAAGTAAAAAAAGAAGAAGGTTAGCTTAATTGAGCTGATTAAAACGTTATTTTTGGGCTAAAATTGAGCTTAATTGATCCAAAATCTTGAAAGCTGGTCATAGTAAACAAATCCAACGGTATTTATGCGCTGATTAAAATAGCAATTCTGAAATTTCTCGTTACAGGATATAAATGCAATAGAAAAGCACAATAAAAAAGAACACGAATATGAGACAATCATGCGAAAAGTCACGAATTTTCAAAGTTGAAAAATCCTCAATGAAAAAAACGAGAAATATCTTCAATTTATATTGATCCACGCTCAGGGAAGTTCAATGATCTCGCCCATCTATTTTGTACTCTTTCCTACTTGGACAGTTTTTCGAACAAAAACTCCTTCTCTGATTTCATCCGTTTGATGACTCATCAGTACAGCTAAAATATTATGAATTATTAATGCCAAAAAGCATTTTTTAAGCATTTTATGAAAATCTGAGGAAGCCCAAATTTTGCTGAAAATGCAAAATAGTGGCAAAAAACGGCAGCTTTTTTGATGGCAGGAAGTGAAATCAAATTTTCAGCTCTAATGTGGAAAACATAAGATGGGAGAAAGAATTAGAAGTCAAAACAATGAAATAATATGCTAAAAAAGGTTTCAGGAGTTAACTTCCAAAACTATGCTATAATAGGGGGCAATTAATTTGAAAAAAATTCGGCGGATTCTTAAAAAACCATCATTTGACCTGTTGCTTTGCTTGAGCAATTGAAGATTCCATTGGTAGCTTTCATTACCAAATGAGAAATTTAAAGCGCAAATTAAAGTAAAAAAGAAGAAGTCTAGCTGAATTTGGCTGACTAAAACGTTATTTTTGGCTAAAATTGGTCCTAATTAGTCCAAAATCCTGAAAGCTGGTCATATCAAACAAATCCAACAATATTTATGCGCTGATAAAAATAGCAATTCTGAAATATCTTTTCACAGGAGATAAATGCAATAGAAAAACACAATAAGAGATCACGAATAGGAGACAATCATGCAAAATATCACGCATTTTCAAAGTCGAAAAATCCTCATTGAAAAAAGAACGAGAAATATCTTCAAATTATATTGATCAACACTCAATGATCCCGCCGATCTCTTTTCTACTTAAAATATATCGGTAGGCAAATTTGACTGAACAAAAACCCCAGCGAGTATACAGTTCCTCCAGACACTGAGTTGAGTCGGATAAACATAATTGAAATATTTCAAGATTGCTGCAGGGGAACGCATAAATTTGACATTTTCCCGGCGAAAATTTGACAAGAATTAAATTCATCGAATAATCGTGCTTGTACTGAGAGAGTACAAATTGCAGAATTGATAGTGACCTGGAATTAATGGGAGAATTGAGAACATGGACGAATTTATCGGTTAGTTTGTTTAGTTTATTAACTCTATTTGTTTTTTGCTGTCACAAAAAACCACGTGGAGACTCAAATTTCATTGGAATTGAATCTAAATTACCATGCAAGCGTTATTTTTGTATAGGTTGACTTTATGTTCGTAAAACTGTCCCTAAACGGGCTGAGGAATGCTATTATAGATAAAACAAAACACCTGTGACGAACTGATTACAAGAAGTAGAAAATGATCACAGGTATGTTTATTGATGCCTCACTACACTAATAAATTTCCAAGCTATTTTTCAAATAGTACTGTTCTATTCGAAATATACCACGAAAAATTATGCATCACTCTCATCAGTTTTATCAGTCCTAGAGCTGGACAGAGTTTCTTAGCTAAAAATAAAAGATCTGACGCTTGAAATGTTTGCTTCATTTGAATCTGGTCCTTTCAAATTGCGGGAGGACTTGCTACTGTAAACTGTAAAGGAAAACAAATCAGTTAAACTGTCAAACTGTGCCGCTGTCAAACTGTGCCGACTGCTTTGGTTTGTCCACAATAAAATATTGGAGCGTTTGGTTCAAAAGCAGATTGACAAACAGTGCTTTCATTTAGAGTTCGAGTTAGTCGTCAGGACTTTTAATTAAAAAAATTAACTGTTTTATTGTTTTTTGTTTATTGCTTTTTTCGAACGAGTTAGTGCTTTTTTCGAACGAGTTTCCTCAAAAATGACACCTCTCAATTTTATTTAGATAAAGGAACATAAAATTGCCTCGGTTTCCAAATAAACAAGCAAACAGAGAAAATATAAGCGGCAGATTTGACCACTTCAAAGCTTAAGCTCTGGTAAACATTTGTCTCACTGTATTTTTAAATTTTCCTTCACAGCATCCGGCAGAATTAGCAGTTTCATTTCCAATCTTCAAAGTGAGTCAGACTTGAATGCAAATTTTTCACAATATTTCAATTCGCCAGTCCAATTTTCAAGATTTTTGGCTATGAAATGTTCTTAAGTTGAGAACGAACGCTTTTACGGGACTTGTTAAGCACTCTGGGCCAGATCCAGAAAAATATGGCCGGACAGCACAGACTCTGGACATTTTTATGCAAGACACCTTGAATCTAAGTGAGACATTGTGCCGGACAAAGTCGTCACTAGAGCCGAACCATTTAAACATAGAGAAGCGTCCTATAAAACTCATAGTTTATTGACAACCGTAGTCGAACTCCGACGTTTATCTTGCAAGATTCTTGCAAATGACGCTTATCGGGCAAGATGCAAGATCCGGACGCCTATCTTGCAAGATAGACGTCGAAAAATGTTCAAGAACCTTGTGAGCCTAAAAAATGGAAACCACATCTCATGATTTCATCTCAATAAGACGTCTTTTTTTGCGATTTTCCACATACCAATTCAGACCATTCAAATCACTTACTACCATTTGGAATAAATATAAGGATAATTCATCTTTTTGGTTTATCATATTGACATCAAAAGTTATTTGGTCCGTTTTATCGAAGCCATGTTCTCCGTGCAGTTATAATTTTTCTGTCATTTTAAGTAGTTTTGTTGAACTCTCCTATGTTTCAGTATTATTATGAATTCTATGTAATTGGACTGCTTTTTTAGAAGTCTATTAGCCTCTGCTTCTTCATTTTAAGTTTGAGGCGGCATTGAGTAAGAATAAGCCCATTCAATTAAAAATCCTGTTACAAAAAGTTGTATAATATTAACGTAAACATAAAAAATCACCCTAGGGGTGAAAGCAACAAAACCATAGAGTGCTTTAATTTGATTTAATTACATTACATTTTCATATTTGAATAAAAATTAACTAATTAGGCAGTTTATAAACGTTGTTAACAACAGACAAATAATAGGAGGGACATTTTTTGCGAATAAGCTATCATGAGTTACCGTTGAAAGTAAATTTCAACTATTCGATTGCACAGTTGATCAATCATTAAACATTGCTCCATCCAAAATTTCCGACTTCCAAATCGGTCACTTGGTGGTAATCTTAGCCCTGAGCAAGAACATTTCAACAGAAAACTCAAAAATTGTTCTGAAGCATGGCTTCCCGGACTTGAGTCTCAGAGAATTTCAGCACTGAACCAGCCCATTTCAGGAGTAATAAATAATCCAATTCTGAAACATTGCATCTCCAGCATATTTTAAGCTTCATTATGTGCAGTTTTTTCATTATGATTATATTGAGGTAATAGAGTTCACGAAGGCTAAACATATATTGTATAGTCTGAAGATTACTCGTACCCCAAAATTAGGTCTGGCCAGATTAATGTCATACTTTTGTAGCTTATAACTGGTACCTACTATAGTAGTGTGCACACACTTTTTACTTAAGCTAGTTTGTAAACAATTACCACAAAACCGAATTAGCTTGGTGGTTACAATTTGCTACGCAAATATAATGTTACAAGTACCCACGCGAAAGTTCGAATCCCATATAAAGCAAACCTTGTTGGCGGAACTTAAGCTGAACATAGTTTTTTCCGTGCAGTAGATTTAATAAAAAAATGAAGATTAGCCAGTGTAATTTGGGACATGAACAGAGTACTAACCATCCAGAAAAACAGAAAATCTTTAGAGTGATTCAGCACTGGTTTGGTCTGCCACCAAAAACCGGGTTTTTAGTTTCAAGAACATGGGAGTATTTTTTGTGCGCAATTTATTTTTATTTTGATTGTGGCGAGGCGATTTAGTTTACACGGAATGAATTTATCCTTCAAATTCCGAAAAAAAATATTAATGCGTTGAAATGAAATTCGACCAGCTCAAAGTCTTTTTTTTTTTAAAAGCTTATAACTGGTAGTTACTATAGTTTTTTTTTTTTTATGGATAAATTTTTTTTTTTATTTCTTTTTAATTAAATCTGCGTGGTCTCCATTATCTAATAATCTTGGTTTATATTGATCTAAAATTTAAATGTTTGCTGATTATTTCATTTTGCCAATCTTAAGGTTATCTCCGATCTCTGACATTTCTTCCTCTCTCCCTCAGCCTTTTAACTCTCGTTTTTTAATTTCTTCGCGTTAATGAACTGCGCTCAAGTACCCTCCTGTTGATTTACATTGCTTACGAAATTACTCCCCTCTCATTGGGTGAGTACAATAAGAATTCGGGCTTGTTTCTAATTCATCAAGAGATTGATTCAGCTCAACACAAGCGTCTAGGAAAAGTTATCTTCACATTGCGTCCCACACAATCGGGTCGCTGATTATCAGACAGTTCAACTAATTGCTGCGTTCAACTACGGAGCTCGCGACAACAGCATATTAGCTGATCCTCGTATGATGACAACAGAAAGTGACTGAACTGCTCTGTCGAAGGCAATGGATTGTCCCACTGACTGATAATTTCTGCTATCAGCTAACAACGACATGCGCAATAAGGCCTTCTTCAGAGTCCTCGACAGACCGCCCAAAACTTCAATTGCCAGCGGGACGAACACAATTCCTTGTTGAGCACAACTATTTTCATACTGAGCATATTTTCGATCTTCGGCAGCTTCAATTGCATAGCCTGACTTCTCTGCCGCATGAGAAATAATGTTCGGTTGCAGAGAGGAAGTCACGGTTATGTCTAGAGCAGCAGATTGGCCAGATTTCCAACAAGGCAGATAGACGTCTCCTGGGCGTGAGTTGTTTTCCGCAATGAGATTGCGTTTTTCAATTACTGGAGACAAATTAGCTGCTGAACAGGCAGAAGCTATGCGATCGCGAATTCTATCGTGCCTTGAAATCGCATCTCCCCTTCCATGGCAGGCAACTGCATGGTCACCAAACGTGTCCAATGTACCTGACTTACAATAAGGACATTTTCTTTCTTGATCATAAACCGCGATCCCGAGCCTGTACTTGACACTGACTTGAAATTCCTTAGCTGAAAGGTGTAGACCTAGAGCGGGAATTGGAGGTGCAGCAAGCCATGCTCCTGAATGAGGCAGGGATAGTGATTGGAGTCTTGCTTTTTCCCTAGTTGACGATTGATTTCTTATTAGGTCAGCAAGTTTTTCTTTATCAAGTGCTTCTTGGATCTTCTTTTGCGTGTGCGAAAGTAGATTGAACTGTTCCAGACTCTGTTGTAACTCTTTAAAAGTGTCACTTTCTGAGGGACGCCTACTTGTTATTTTGTTCACCAGCTCGTCTGAGGCTAAAATTGAGCCCACAAATGCACTTTTGTATTGCTCTTGTGACTGTCTGACGCCTAGTCCCGACAAACTGATAGGTAAGGAAGACTGTTGCCATGCGTCATCATCAATAATTGAGCCAATAATTTGATCCAACACTTCTCTTTGGCCGTCATCGAAACTTTTCAATACTTCGAGCATCTCGTTTGATGGAGTGTTAGTTCGTAATGAGTATACTAGTTTCGGAGTTCCCAAACAGTAGCGAAGGATACCCAATGCACATTGGGGATCGTTTAGGTGATGTAAATTATCCAGCATAGATAAAATTTTTTGAACTCTCTTCTTCAAACAAGAAGCGACAAACTCTTTTGAACCAACTGCAGCCCCCAGAATTTCAAAGCCGTTTCCCAAATTCCTTTTTACTGCCTGATCAATGGAGGGTAAATCTTTAATTGACCACAGCTCACATTTGTCTTTTCTCAAGATTAGGCCTCTCTCGGGGCCTTCATTGGCTAAGATTTCAAGCGTTTGTTTGATCTGATCTTCAGAACCAGCAATAAACCCATCATCTAAGTACCAAGTGTGCTGTACCAAATCCGGAACTGAAGTCTTGATCTTCTGTATGATCGGCCATAACGTCAAGGAGAACAATAACGGTCCCAGCGGATCACCCTGCTGAACACCCGATTCACTTTGAATGATTGCATTGTTATAAAAGAGTGGTGTGTGCTGGGAGTAGCAAAAATTGGTGAAGGCGGCAATTCCTGGAATAAATTCATAAGTTGCTTTTAATAAGTGTGATCGCTTGACTGAGTTAAAAGCGTTTTGGAAATCAATTTGAAGCACACCTCCGTCCTTCTGAGCACTTACTATGTTATCGTATGTATTTTTGGACGAATGAATGATTGCCTCAGCGCCTCCGCTAATGCCGACTCCCAATTGCAAACTGTCAAAGAGCTCAATTGCTTCTGATTTAGCTTCACTTGCCAAGCATTTTGCTATGAGGCGTCGCAACACTTCGCCAACTGCTATTGGACGCACCCCACCTTTCTTTTTGGATAAACCCGTGAGTGAAGCGCAGCAGAGTGCTTTGGAAATAAAAACAGGAAAGAGACCCCTACTACCAAAGTTTACAAACTTTGTTATCGCTTTCAGTGCAAACTCGGACCGATCAGGTGCAGTGCAGTCTACTGCGTGCTGAAGATGTTCTGGAAACATCTTAGAGGGACCGGCTGCAGTGTGTTTGCTGAATGTCTTAAGTTGTTCATAAACTGCGTTTTCACTAAACTGGAACGCATTGGATGCAATATCGTCAGGTAAACTGACATCAGGTATCGGTTCTTTCGGGTGTAACTTTTCCAGTGCTTTGAATGTAGCTTTGTTATCGGGTGCGAGACCTTCAGAAGCTAAAACTTTAGCAGCTCGGCCAAATTGGCCCTGTAGGCACAACGTCTTCGCTCTGACCGATATTTCTTCAATGCTGTTAGTTCTCTGTCTTTTTGATTGTTTCAAGGAGACAGCTTCTGACCAAAGCTTCCCATATTCACCGGCGTTCCAACGATCAAAACGTTCTGCGAGACGTTGGTCTTGATTGCGCTTTTGCTTTTTGCCTCCGCGGTTACAAGCACGTAGAACGCATTTTGAAACCGCAAAAAGTTTTTGCCAATTTGTCTCATTGTCTGGAGCCTCAACACATTCAAGAAGAATACCTGATAGCAGTTGAGACCATCTTGCTCTGAATTTGATAGGAACAAAGCGACAGGTTGGCACGTACGAACTCAATATTGTCAACACCTCTGGCAATTTGTTACTTTCTGACTTTATTGAGAGATCAACACGTTCAAAAAATGAGTTATTCAACTGACTGGAATCAGTTGAGTCACAGGAGATCAGTAGATTGTCTATTTTATTTGAGAGGTCTGTGTTAATTTTCCGACGGCTGCACAACTGCTCTTTGTATTTTGAGTACGCCCAAATTGATTTTGAATTGAACCAAGCGTCGTGCTCTGACCCCCAACCAAAATATCTTACTTTGGTGTACTGATCGCAGTTTTCTAGTACTTGAACTCTGTAGAGTTTATCTGCGGTATCTGGCAGAAAAAGAATTGTGCCTGCAGCTACGTGAAAAAACTCTTTAACACAAACATGTTGCAACTCCTGGGTCAAACCCGTATGCATGTCTTCGCTGGTTTCAGGATTTTGTGGTTCGCTTTGTGTGCCTACATTCTCTAATTGCTTTGCACCACTCTCGTCGAAAATTGCATTTCTTAAGTTGTATTTCATTTTGAAAAAAAAAAAACCACAGGTTGGGGGAACTAACTTTGGAAACTACCCCAACAAACAGAGACTGTTGTATGTTGTAAGACGATTGTTTTCACAGGCAAACCGCCCCAGAAAACTTGGGGGACAGACTGGGCTGGGGGGGGGGGTATTAGGAACAATCTCACCGGATATTAGGCACTTCGTCTAGTCCCACAGACAGGACGCAAAAACAGTAAGCTTCTGTAATTTTCTCTTGTTTGCTTGTTGATTTCGCTTAGCGAGCTAACAAAGCTAACAACGCACGTGCAATACCAACGCACGTGCAATTTTCATACTATCGATAGTTTGTCGATAATAACCGGCGACTCTGAACTTAGTGGTTACTACTTGCTATGCAAAATATTTCTTACTTTTTTCCCATTTCTAACGCGAGAAACTCAGTTGCATACAAAGTAATTCTTTTAGACTGGAGTTCAGCTGATCAAATTTTTGTCACTCTCCGGTGTCAATCTAGTAATGCAGTCAAACAAATCTCTAATTGAGCGAGTTTGACTATCTATAGCATTTAGTCAAAATTTGGTACGCTTTTGCTATTTGAATTAAGTAATTCTGCAATACGGCAGTGGTTAAAAGATTTTTCTGACAACGAGAATTTACGAAGTTGATCATCTTTTCCAACGAAACTTATAGAAACTATTTAAACAGGTATTCAGACAATGTATTTTAACTGCTCTGATGACAGTTATACGTCTTTGCTACACAAGAATCTGAAAACTCTACAGGATTACTTCATTTTTAACCGGGCGTCAAAAAGTGCAAGAGACTTTTCATGGAAATATCAGAAAATGTCTATCGAAAGATCATTTTCGAAGAGTTTATCAATGATACCATTTAAATATGTATCCTCCGCAAAAGACATCAATCGAACCATGTTGAGTTAACAAAAAGTCAGGCTATCATAAGTATCCTAGCCATCAAAACCATTGCAGAGTTGAAACAAAAATTTTGGGGATAAAAACAATTTCGGCTCAACGTTTTTTCCTCCGAAGAACTTATTCTTTTGATGTTCTTCGATGAAATAATAATTTTAAAGTTGATTGCTTAGGAGCAATGACAGCTTTAGCGCTTAGCATCTTGCTAGTGTTTCTATGCAAATCGTCAAGTACAGCCGACCTCAACAGGATTGATCGTCGGGGCCATATAGAAAACGAAAAACGAGTTGTGGGTGGATATGTTGCAGAAGAAGGAGCTGCTCAATTTCTCGTACCCATTGTTACCCAAAATACAATTATTTGCCATGGTGTTTTATACAATCAAATGTTTGTACTTACAACACAGCTATGCGTTCATCGATTAAAGCCTAAAGATTTTGTAATCTGGTTTGGAAGTAATAGGGTTCTTGGAAATTGGAATAAAATACGAGTAAAGAAAATCTATCGACACCCTGGATTTGACGATCACACACTTTCACATGATATTGCAATATTATCTTTAAATTGCATTGATATTCCAAGTGATGAGTTTGGGGAAAACGTCACGTTATCCGACAGATCTATGAGACGAGGAAAACTTGTCAACGTTTTTGGTTTTGGAAAACTTAAGTTCAACGGAGAAAATCCAGCTTTTCTACAAACAGCGCAATTGACTACTATTTCAAAAAAAGAATGCCGGCATAAGTACGAAAAAAGCAATTACACAATTGACCGCACAATGGTTTGCGCAGCTGCCGTAGGCAAAGGTGCTTGCCAAGGAGATAACGGTGGTCCTCTAATGCTTTCTGAATCACTGAACTCCGGCAACCTACAGCCTGTACTCGTGGGTTTGTATTCGTTCGGATTTTGCTCGCGAGAGGGTTCGCCTGACGTGTTTACAAATATCGGGTATTTTCACAATTGGATCGAAAAGAAAACTGCCAAGCTTACCAGGAAATGTCGAAAACAAAAGAATTGAAACTTAAATTGCATTCAAATTATGGGAAACTCATTTGAAATTAAAATTGGGTTGAGGGTTTGAGAGCACGCATTTTTTTGATGTTCTTGGGTTGTATCTGATTATAGACTTGAGTGTAGATTGAGGGTATTGCACGAGCATTGAAATGAAATATTTTATCAGGAAAAACACTCTTCTGTACCCCATTAATGTAACTCTAGCAAAAAACGCCAAATTTTCTTAAGTAATAATTATATCTTCGACAAATACAAAAAAGTTGTTATCAACGTTAGACAGTTACACTTTTAAAAATACACCGACCACTATTGAGATGAAGCTAAACTCAATTTAGATGAATTCAGACACAAGTTGGTTATTTAAAATATTTTCCCGAAATGATTTAGATCACAAATTTTTGCATGAAAGGTTCATTGTTCCGTAAGTGGCACAAAACATTTCAAAGTATCTGAAGTGATATACTGAAACGGTTCTTTTATCCCCAAACAATGTTTTTTTATCAACACGATACGAAAAATGTTATTGGAGTTTAGCTGCAATTTGATAGAAAACAATGAGAAGAATGTTTCAATTTCCGTTGAACCGAAGAACCTGAGTAACTTTCAACTATGATAGAATACTTAGTTGCTCTAAAACTATTGGTAAATATTATCACAAGAGTTTCATTGAAACGTGTTTTAGCAATAAATAAATAATGAATTTCAGTTTTTTTTTGCTTTTTGACGGAGCTTTGTAAACAAAAATGTCAACAATTCTGAAGTCAAATTGATGGATTCTTGTTAACAAATAACTGCTTTCAAAACTCTATTTTTCTCTGGATGGAGGTTTTGGTCAAACAAATCTGCATAACTGGCCATGGATGTTAGTAGTAATCATATCTGCCATGTTACTGGAGGGGGGGGGTCCGGACCCCCCCCCCCCCCCTACAAGAACTCTCACCACCAAAAAACTGATTTTCTCTTAGTGAAAGCAAGTTTTTTGGTTAAGTTTCGCCAACCTGAGAGAAGTTCTTGGGTTAAGTTGGCTGGCGAAACTTAACCAAAAAACTTGCTTTCACTAAGAGAAAATCAGTTTTTCGGTGGTGAGAGTTCTTGTAGGGGGGGGGGGGGGGGGGGGGGGGGGGGGGGTGTCCGGACCCCCCGCCCTCCAGTAACATGGCAGATATCCGCTGTTGACTTGTTCGCTGTATATAGAATTAGGTGTTACCTAAGTTTTGAACTCTCACTAAATCTTTTTGGTGAAAACATAAAAAACCTAATATAAGACACCAGAAGCCTAAAATTTTACAAAAAATTTCAAAAATTTTTTCGAAAATTTTTCAAAGTTTTTCAAAGTCCTAAAATGGTCTGAAATGGATTTTGCGCTATGAAAGAGCACTCAAAAGTGATTTTTTGTTGACTTCACTTTTTTCACCTAAGTAGTATAGGGGTCGAAACATATAAAAATTTCGAATTTTTTGAAAAAAATTTTAAAAACTTTTTGGAGTCCTAAAAAGGTCTGAAATGGATTTTGCGCTATGAAAGAGCACTCAAAAGTGATTTTTTGTTGACTACACTTTTTTCACCTAAGTAGTATAGGGGTCGAAACATATCAAAATTTCGAATTTTTTGAAAAAAATTTTAAAAATTTTTTGGAGTCCTAAAATGGTCTGAAATGGATTTTGCGCTATGAAAGAGCACTCAAAACTGATTTTTTGTTGACTTGAAAAACTTCTCAGTTAATGTGTTTATTATAAAAGATAGAAAAATTTTCTTGAAAAAAGTCAATTTTTGTCAATTTTTTTATTTTCATACATAAAAGTAACTTTTGTTCATTTATTTATTTTTCTGTTTGAGAATCAGCATGACAACCATAGCGACAGTAGATTTGAAAAGCATTCATCAAATTTACGAACAAATAAAAGTCGACTATCCGGATTATAGTGAACGATTTGTATACTTTTTGGCAGCATGTCTTTATCTGGACCCCGAAATTAACTTGGAAATAGTTCTCAAGTTGAGACCATATGGTGGTCTTATAGGTATAGACAACTCTTCACTAGACACTTACCTGAAGTCTTATAAATTCCGTCGATTACATGCAATACTTCACGACGCTTGAGGGTTTATTGCAGAGCATAGTCAGAAAGGCCCTGGATATTCATACGTTTTACCTTGTCCAATCACAAACGCCTACATTGGTCACATGACTGGATTAATGTTTTGCCTCTTCGTGAAAACTTTTAAAAGGAATTTGTTTAATTTGCTGGAATGTTGAAGCCAGAAGTTGTTGTCTTAGATTTTGAAGGTTTTCGTCATAAGAAATCGGGTTTTATAATTAAGGAGTTATCGATTTGCTCAAACAACTACACAGACACAATCTTGTTCCTTCCACCAGTTTCTTACAACTCACTATCCGCTAGTGAGAGAAAATCTCATCAGTGGGTTAGTAGGTTCTTACACGGTTTGTCGTGGAATAGTGACAATTATCCTTACTGGTTTATATCTCAAATTTTTATTGCAATTAAACTTCGATTTCCTTCAGGAAAGTTTTATGCTAAAGGGAAAGAGAAAACTGAATCACTGCAAACACTTCTACAGAAAGAAGTGATAGATTTGGATACCCTTTCATGCCCTAAAGTTGAGGAAATTGTTTCCCCAATTAAACATTTTACTTGTGCTCTACACTGTCTTTACTTGCCTGAGAAACAAAAGAAAAGACATTGCGCTAAAAGAAAAGCACAGTTGTATTTCTATTGGCTAACATTGCCCGCCAATGAGCCGTCGAGTGGAGAAGGTAGCTCCTTCAGTTCTTCAAGTGAATTTATCTCCAAGTTTGACAGTATGCAGTTGCATAACGAATGATAATCAAATAAATCTATCTTTGGTCAGAGAGGAAAAAATAGAATCAAGTGGGCAATCCATTCTGAGGAAACAACAGATTATTTGCAACTTATCGGAGGTTGAGACGCTGAAGAAATATCTTTCACTGCTCGAAAATTTTCAAATGTACCATGTCTTTACAAGAGAAAATGAGAAGACTGAAACTAACCCCTTTACCTATGCACAAGTCGCCAACCCCAGTTCAAGTGAGCCTGGACGACGAAAGTCTGCCTGATGAAATCAAACAGGTAGTCAGCAAAGCAAACGTGGAGTCAATTGTCTACTACGCAAAGGATTCTGGCATGCAATCGAACTACAAAGTGACTTACAAGAAAGAAGACAAAGACTCTAGATATACTACATATGAATTTTTTATGATTGAGAGTTACTAACAAAATATTGAGCTAACACAAAAAACTGATGTTTTAATTCATTTTTGATCAAAACGTCTTTTCAAATGAGTGATAAAGAAGACCAGATAGATTCTCCTGCTGGAATAGGTTTGAATGATTTAGTTTTCAATGAAGAAAATCAAGAGAGAGGCTCATGGAAATTTTGTAACTCTAGATTACCACGATCAGAAGTAGTGTATTTTACTCAAATCGTAATAATACTGTTTCTTATTGGTGTGTCCTTGATCAAACTTGTGTTTTTTCATCTTGATTGTGAGGAGTCAACATTTTGGTTTTCATTGCTTTCAAGCACAGTTGGCTACGCGCTTCCTAATCCGAAGCTATGAACAAGATAATTTCAACAAGCGATAGACTATTCATGGCTGTTTGTGGGCCATCATGCTGTGGTAAAACTGAGCTCATATTCCAAATGTTACTGAGAAACACCTTTTACCCAAAAATTAAATCTATTTACTACTTCTATCAACATGAGCAACCAAAGTTCAGCTCTATAGAGCGTAACTTGAACATTTTTTTTCACAAAGTTTTCTGGATTTGATTTCATTTCACAGCTGCAAAACTGTCTGCTTGTTTTTGACGATTCTTGCGAGGAAATTTTCAATGACAAAGAGTTTTCTAAACTCGCAACTGCTGGACGTCATAGAAATATTAGCGTCATTTACGTTAAACATAACTTATTCCAACAGAGTAAATGGTCAAGAACAATTGATCTCAACACAACCCACATCATTTTGTTCAAATCACCTAGAGATATACAGCAGATCACCTATATTGGCAAACAGTTAAACAACACAAGTTTTGTAAAAGAAAGCTACGAGTTAGCAACAAAATTACCCTTTGGACACTTACTCATCGACTTGGATCCAAAAACTTCAGACTCCTTGCGTTATTGTTCAAATATTGTACAACCAGGTCCTACAATTTTTTATCTACCTTCCTCCAAAGCGGTTATAACTAATTTGACAGATGAGAGAGAAAGAGTTATGTATGCTAAAGCAAATGCTCGAGATGTCTGATATTAATTTCAGAAAGTTCCTCAAAGAAGCACCAAATAGTTTTATAAATATTCTTTGTGAGTGTTTGCTCAATGTACTCAATGGCAATGTTCCAGTCAACAAACAGCTACTAAAAAATCAAGAGGACTCTTTTCAGCAGTTATTATCAAAGGAAACAAGTCTGAAGAAAAAGCGATTTATTTTGACGAGAAAATCACAACTTATCAAGGCAATAGCATTCTCGTGCTATCTTTACTTAAAAGTCAAATAATGCATGCAGAAGAATTCGTTTTGATTCCCAAGAGAATGTTCATATCAAAAAATCTAACCAAGGAAGAAATTTTTGATAATCCAATATATCAACAAAAAGCCACTCAGTTATCGCTCCTACAAAGATCTAATCCAAACTTTGAGCAGAGAAGTGGAAAAAAAGATGCTGACACAAGCACTGATAGACTGGTCATGAGAACAAGGAGTGTCGGTGATGGAACAAGTGATCGAGATGATGTAAAATCAGAATCATTTGTTAGTGATGACAGTGAAATCGAACCTGTAGTGAAAAAACGGAAAGACTCAGCCTTTGACTCAATAATGCTGGAACTAAAACTAATGGATGAAAATAAAACAAAAAGAGCTGCAATAATCCTGAAAAAAATTTTTGATTCCGATACTGTTTCTATTAGTGAAGAGAATAATGTTCTCCATATTGAAGATGAACCTCAAGGAGTGAAGGTGACAAATTTCTTGTACAATTTACAACAACCTACCAAAAAAATTGACGTTCAAAAGTATTCCAAAATATTGAGTGAACTTGATATAGCAGCCCACTTGGTTTACAATACACATGCAAAAAAAGTTCTCGATGAGTTTTACAGCGAAGAAGAGGAAGAACAACCGACTCGAAAACAAAAGAAACAGCAACAAAAACAACCAAGAGGAAGATCTGAGACAAAAGAAAAAAATGCAAAGCCAAAAGTCGATGAGAGCAAAAAAAAGACAGACGAAGACACGAGTAGAAAAGACTGGGCTTTCTATAGATGATGTGAAGAAACTTGATAACCTCTATTTAAAAGGATCTGCGTCATTTGGAAACGCAAAACGACTGCAAAATTTGAGTAAAATATCAATGAAAAGAGTAAAAATGTATCTGGAAACGAAACCATCCTTCACCAAATATCGTTCACGTCGCCTCAGATTTCCAAGGCTTAAAGTAATTGTTAACGACCTAAATGAGATCTGGTCCGTAGATCTAGCATTTGTTGATAAACTTGCAAAGTACAACAGTGGTGTAAAATACCTTTTTGTTGCAGTTGACTGTCTGTCAAGATATCTCAGAGTTGAACCACTAAAAACAAAATATGCTACAGAAACTGCAGAGGCTTTCAAAAAGATGATCAAGCATAAGCAACCTAAAAAAGTTTGGGTCGATGATGGTACAGAGTTCCTCGGTGCTTTCAAAGCCCTCTGCAATAAACGCGGAATTCATTTATACAGTACGTTCAGTGAGAAAAAGTCTGCTTTTGCTGAAAGAAATATACGTTCCCTCAAAAATATAATATACAGATATTTAGAAGAAAAGTGGACCTATTCATATCTAGATAAACTGGATTCATTTGTTAAAACTATCAATTCTAGAGTTAATCGAACAATCAATCTTGCTCCAAACAAAGTCACAAAAAAAGACGTTCCGCGACTGGTATCGTTGATTGCGAATACAACATATTCTCAAAAACCAAAATTTTTTGTCGGTGATCTTGTACGAATACTGAAAAAAGAAGAGACGTTTGGAAAGGGCTACAAACAGTCATTTACAGACGAGGTTTTTGAAATTTTGTCTGTCCCAACATTGAACCCTCCAACGTATTCTCTTATCGATGACAATAAGGAAATTATTCAGGGTAAATTCTATCAACCCGAACTCCAATTAGTTCGAGAGTCGCCTGTGCAAAATGGCAAATAAACGTTTTGAAGATGAATTTACGGTACATGTAATCTCCTCCGCTTCGATGGAGATCTTCGATCAAAACACATTAGCTTCATTCAGGAATTTTTTCAATGATGAAATACAACTGTCAGGAGACTGGAGAGTAGCTTTGAGTGAAATTATTTTTCCAACAAAAATAGAGCACATCACAAACGGAGTCCTAATTTCTTACAGTTTAAGTGGTTTAGAAGATCACCAACGGAATAGCTCTGGAGCCAATGTCATATCACGTCCATACAACGGCGAGCGATTAGCTTTCATGCCAGGAACTTTTGATACTGTGCCACAGTTTTTAGCTACCATTAAAAGAACTGCTGGTTTACCAAATTTTTCTTTCAGAGAAATTAAAAGTTCCGGTAAATTTGAAATTGTCTTTGGAAAATACGAGGGAATTACGTTTCCAAGCGATGAAATTCCTAGCATTATTGGTTTCAAGGGCACTCCTGATGGACGAGGAACACACATTGGTTATAAAATGGACACAATTGCAAATAAACTGATGAAAAAAGATGATACTAAAGCTTTTATGGGTGACTTTCCAGCTGATCTGTGCGCCGGGAAACATTTGATATTCATTTATACAAACATTATTGAGTATCAATACGTGGGCGATGCGAAAGCACCTTTATTACGAGTCATTGATTCAAAACAACGATTGAAAAACGGTAGCGTCTGCGAGCTTGAACCAACACACAGAATAGTTTTTTCGAATTTGGACTACAAAAAACTTCTTTCAAATAAGATTCAGTCAATTTCTATAGAACTACGCACCGAAACAGGTCAATTAGTCCCTTTTTCAGGGACCGGAAAAGTCATTTTGACGTTACAGTTTAAAAAATTTGGCGAGTAAAAGCAATGGATTCATACTACACCAATCAAGCATCTGCATTGCCTTATTTTTCTGGGCACTATAGGCAAAGAGGTAGCGGCTTTGGAGCTTTAGCAAGTGGTATCGGAAGAATCGCTCTACCTATTGCAAGAAAATTTATTTTACCAGCAGCAAAACGAGTTGGAAAAGAACTTCTGTTACAGAGCGTACCAGAGTTAATGGACGTTGTCAGTAAAAAGAAATCTCCAAAGCAAGCGCTGAAAAACACGATATCAAATACAGTCAAAAAGCAAACAGGAGGCTCATTGGCACTGCGAATGAGACAAAGACGAATGAATCGTAGACGATCTAAACGTTCAGGTTCAAAAGCGAGAAAAAGTAGCAAAAAAAGAAAAGTAGTCATTTCAAAATACAAACAGCCAAAGAGAAGTCGGTCGGATTTCTTTGCAAAAGTTAAAGATGATCGGTAATATGTTACCAACAGAGGCAACACATAGTTCCTTGGATTTATTCGAAAAACCAGCGCTTCTTGTAACTTTTGATGGGAGCTTTTGTCAAAAAGTAGGGCCAGTTTACAGTCCTAACGGACCCATGCTTGAGTTTGAGGTTGCTGGAGACAGAAATAATTTTATTGATCTGCAAAAAATCTTCCTGGAAATCAAATGCAGGATAGTTCAGGCTTCTGAAGCTGACTTAAAATATGATGCTGGAGCTGCAGCAGATGTAACCAAAACAGACGCTCCTTACTTTTGTAATAATGTTTTACATTCACTCTTTTCTGACTGTACAGTATCTGCCAACGGACTGAAAATTTCAAATGCAAATGGAAATTATGCTCACAAAAGTTTCATTGAAACTGAATATTCTCACAACAAAGACGCAAAGGCTACTTGGTTGGCTTGCCAAGGTTATTCGTACGAGGATAATCTTGGAGCGATAGCAACAGCTGAAGTTAACAGACGAAAAACTTTGGTTAGACAATCTGCTGAATGTACTTTTTATGGAAAAGTTGCAGTAGATTTTTTTACATGTGATCGACATCTTTTGAGTGGAGTCACATTGCGAATTTCCTTTCGAAGATCAATAGATGATTTTGTTGTAATATCTGACGATGCTGGAAAATCATACAAAGTAAAAATTATAGAAGCTAATTTGTATGTGAGAAAAATGACATTGAACGACGACGTCGTTTCTGCCATTGAAAAAACTTTACTAACAAGCCCCGCGTCCTATCCTTACTTGGAAACTATAACAAAAACATTTCTGGCTTCTACTGGTTTGCAAAGTTGGAAACAGGAAGATGTTTTTAGCAGGGAGCCTATTCGACGTCTTGCCATTTGTCTTAACACAAATGAAGCTTTCTTAGGAAGCAAACAACTCAATCCTTTTCACTTTCGTAAATTTAATCTGGAGCAGATATGTATTTATCGAAATGGACTCCCCTTTGCAGACAGCCCCATAAATACAGCTGACGTAAAACGCTTGTACTTCAACACAATGTCAGATTTAGCCTATATTGACAATGGACATGGAATAAGTTTGTCTGAATACCCTAACCATTTTATTATGGTGTTTGATCTCACCAGCAGTCAGCAGGCGTCACATGATTTTATTCACCCCGAACTCACCAATTGTTCAATTTCAATTGAACTTAAGTTTTCAGCGGCCTTACCAAGCAACATTGAAATTTTTATAATTGGTGAAAAAGCTAGCACAATTTTCATTGACTCTGCTCGGAGAGTTTCAAAAAATCACTGATGGATGAAGATGAAATAAACAACCTCGTTCAACGATGTAAATTGTTAAAGCATAAAGTTCATGGTGTATTTGCTGCTGATAATTTTCCGCTTAGCCTATCTCAGAACAGCTTCATTATAGTAAATGTATCAACTTCTCAAACAATTGGAACACATTGGACAATTATTTGTCGGAAAAACGGAAAATATATTTTTGCAGATCCACTGGGACAAAATCTAACTTCATATAAACATTTACACAACAGACTTGCTTCCTCTGCTGGTAATATTCAAACTGTGTTTGAATTGCTTAGAAACCAACCAATTCAAAAACCAAACTCAATATTGTGTGGCTTATTTTGCATTTATATTGCTCATTACCTTTTTGATGAAAAAGAATTTGTAAAGATGAGTGATGTTGATTTGATACGTTTCACGCTTCATATGATGCTCTAACATTACTAACTTTTGTATTGAAATAAATTTTTTTTCAAAACTTTATTTTTTCTTCATAAACTAAGCGAACACACAAAACATCATAGTCAATATCCAATTTTCCATAACCACTCACAAAGATTTCCATTATTTGACAGAAAGCACCAGAATGAGGACCATGCAAAATTTTCTCAAATCTCTTAAGAGTTTCAGTAGACAATCGGTCAGTTTGCAATTGTTGGTTTGATTTTTTCTCAACACTATTTTCTAGAGTTTTGAAAGCAGTACTTCCAACTGTCCGAAGAGTTTTGCAGCCAACGCCATTGACCAAATTGGGTAAACGTTTTTGAATGTTTGTAGTGTCCCCCTTCGTCTGTAACGTTAGACCATTGTATTCCACAGCTAGCTTCAATTTTTCGAAAACCGTACCGATTGTCTCCAAGTCCTTGCCATTTGAGAATAAACAATTGAAAGTTGTAAATAAGCATGGAACAGAACAAAGTTTAGTTTTTTTTAAGAAATCTGTAGTAACATCTGACACATCAAACAAAACATGATAATGATTAGCAGGTAAAACTCCACAAAAAAGGCTATCAGTTTGCATGCATATGGCTGAAACTTTAGCAAACGTTGATTTTGGTTTCTCTTCAGTGATAAAAAACCTGAAATTTTTTTGAAATTGCTTGAAGTAACCAGGTGAACGTTCATACATAGCTTCTACCATTTTCAATTGAGCTCTTTAAATTATTCAGAGAATTCGTGTTCGTCGTCTTTTTGTTTTAATTTAGGTTTCTTTGCAGAGGGAGCTTTCAGAGTAGAATCGTTTTCAGTGTTGTCGTTAGCAGCAGAACGAATTTTTCCGTTCTTTTTCGATAATTTTTCAAACTCTTCTAAAGTCAGTGTTATTCGCTGTTGAAGTTCAAACTCTTGACCAACTTTTTTGAACAACTTTAGGAAGATATAAGTTCCTGTTTTGTCATAAGTTTTCACTGTTGCTCGGATCAAACGTTTTTCACTTTTGGAAACGTCAAAATGAGCGTCTCCAAACTCAGCGTCTGTCTCCGCTGTAAAAAGCATTTTTGTGTTTCTTATTCAATATATTCAACTAACTGTTTTGCTTCAAGAAATACCGTGTCAATGATTTCGTGCACTAAAATTTTAGAAATTACACGCAGACGCTAAAAATAGAATTGGTTAACTGATAAGAAATATGATCTATTGAGTTAACAGTATTTGTACGTTAGTCCTGTAGGTAAACGCATAAATGTCTTTATCCTATGTATGCATACAAATTCCCATGGTACTAGAGCCTGCCTTAACTTCAGGGTGGTCTTGTCTGGAAACAATACAACTTTAATGTTTGGTCTTACAGATAAAACCAAAATGAAGAGTACATGTATGACCTTAGGTGCGTCAAGAGACTAACTTGATCAATAAAGTGAACCCCCACACGTGTGCCAAAACTTGACGCTTTAACGACATTGAACAACCTACATACTTGTTGAAATTTTCATTCAATTCTATATTCAAGTTCATGCTTGTAATACTGCAAACAAGTGTCTTTTTAAAATAACTGTACCTCTATTCATTTTTGATTCAATTTTTCGTTTCAACATTACTAGTATTTGCTTCAAGGAAACCTTATCTTTCAAAATTTTCGTTATTGTTGTTTAACTTCAATTATAACTTAACAGTTCATCTGAATTTTCCAGAGCAATTGCAATGTCTTACCATATTTTGTCAGAAAGCGATTTGTCATGTGAACGCACAATTATCTATCAAACTGTACATGAAAACTTCATAGTAATTGTACAACAAAAACGTTCTCATGAAAAAGAAGAGTGGATAACTCACGACCATTGCATGCTTCCAAAAATATTCATCAATTTTATGGCTCAGTTACCCGACAAACCCGAAACTACTGGTAGTGGATTCATTACATCAGGGGGAGTTGTACCACCAACAACACTTTTGCACCCTCTGGAACAATATGATATATCGAACTTACCAATTGGAACCAAAAAATTAATATACAAATACGATTGCGACTGTGTACCATTCTATGAGAACCAGCTCGGTGTTTTGCAAGCATGCGACAACCTAGCGGATCTTTGGGGGCTTCCAAAATCTCCTGAGTCTCCTACAAATCCGTCACCATTTTGCACGCCTACTGCGGACCCCAGTCCAACACTCAGCCCAGATAGCTCAGAGCAGAGTCCTTCACTTTTTTCGAATCTAAAAAGCAACAACTTATGGATAAACTTTGACAGTCCTACAGACACAAACGATCTGTTGAAAAAACTTTCTGGAGACAACTTTGAGACTCCCACAACTTACAATGGAATTGAAGAACAAGAGGATACCCCTACCAAAAACTTCTCTTTAACTCCCGAAAACACTGAAAACCCCTCAGTTGACAATGCTCCAAAAAAGAGAAAAATTTCAGCTATGCGAGAACTCTTTGACAACTCAAAATAAATTCAATTTTGATGCGCTGATTTTATAAAACTTGAAAACAGTATGGTGTCCTAACTGTATTCTTATTCATTCGCCGCATATTGATCACAATTGGATTTCCATAATTGTATTTTCTTCAGAATATATAATTTTTCATTATCTCTAAGTAAGGAAGCAAAAAATCAAACAAGAAATAAACTATCTTGACATTTTTGCAGAACAATTATTTTCTTCTGAGGGCTGAGAGTCAAATTGAGATATCTCTGCTTACAGTGAACACAAAATCTGTTTGAAGAAACAATTCAAATAACTGAGAAACATAATTTTAAAAGATTCCTATATGAAAAATGATATTTAGAAAAGAACTCAGAAAACAAAATTTTAGAGTTTTAATGAAATTTGCGTCCACTTTTCACGAGGTACTGTGAAAGTGATTGAACTAACTGTTAGGAACCGATTAAAAGAATGAAGGTACTATTAAAAATTAATAGAGATATTTTCTATTTTCAACAGAAATTTCACAAAAAATGCAATTTTTAATGATATTTTGAACCTTAACTCAAAAACTTGACATACGATTTTTGATTTTTCTACCTGAGTCCATAGGTAAGTGATCTGGAATTACAATTTAATACTTTTGAGGCACCATTGAAAAAATTTTTTCATAATGAATTTTTGATTCAAACTTTTTCATTAATTTCTCTCTGATCTTGCGGTGATCAACAAAAACAATGAAAATCTCATATTTGTTCAAAATACTTCGTTTACTATGCATATATTCGCTGAGCAGAAGGCATTCCTTTGATTTGACCCTCCCCTGATCTACAGTAACCGTTCAGTACGTTTCTAAATATAATCAACTTTACTGTTTAATGAAAAGATTGTGTTTAGTACAGAGCCCCAAAAATTGGGAAATTTAACAGTTTTTGTTATCTGAAGCGTTCAGGATTTAGGTGGAGTTCAGTTTCATGAAACCTTTTCCTTTGATATGACACTCCCTGCTCTACAGTAACCGTTCAGTACGTTTCTAAATTTAGTCAACTTTACAGTTTACGAAAAGATTGTGCTTATTACAGTCCAAAATTAGGGGAAATAAAACAGTTTTCGTTATCTGAAACGTTCAGGGGTTAGGTTAGAGTTCAATTTCATGAACCGTTTTTCTTTGATATGACACTCCCTGCTCTACAACAACCAATGGGTAAAATTTTATTTTCGATCAAGTTTACTGGTTAATGAAAAGACTAGTGATATTACCAAGCAAACATTGAAGGGGAAAGAATTTTCGTTATCTGCGAAGGGGGAACTTAGTGTTAGGTTTGCACTCAATTTGAATGAAAACTCTCTCACTTTGCTCTATTATTCATTACAACACGTTTAACAATAACTCAGCATATACTGGCCGAGAGAATTTTCTTACTATTCTTATATATATTTCTGCAATAAACTCAAATTACAACTCAAATTCCATAATACAAAAAAAATTTATTATGGGAGTACATGCAATATTTAAGAAGAACTGATAAGCCTATTTATTGTTCTTGCCATATTTTGCCTATGTTTTACACAAAGGTCTCACACAGAGTTGAAATTTGTATATTACGAATTGTCATGATAAGAATTATATTTAAATACGCCCCCCCTCAGGGTTAGAAAACATTGTACTACCTAAAGCTGTAAACTGAGGTGTGCTCAAGAATTAAACGAAACCCGTGTAGTGCCACGCAATCAAAACTTCATTTCTTGACTTGATTGCAGAAAATTCAGCTTTATCTGTTCGTCAACTTTTGGGTGAAAAAGTTTTAATAAATTGGAAAACATAAAGCAAAGAATTTATACCTCTATTTGGTTGCAAAAAAATTTGAAAGCTTTTCAGACTTTTACTATAAATTAATATTTCCTAAGCTTTTTAAAAACTCTCACAACTCAGAAATATCTCAAAATCATTCTTAACGTTATCAATCATTATTTTCTACATTTCTTACCCTATTATTCAAAAAGTCTCAACACCATTCAAAGCTTTAAAACTGCGTTCCGTACTTCTGTACAGTATGCCAGTTCAGTGTCCAAACTGTTCTGCTCAGCTCTCCAACAGAAGGTCCCTTAACAAGCATATGAAAAATATACATAAAATTTTTCCAGATATACCGACTTTCAGCTGTTTTCAGTGCTTCGAGAACGTCAGAAGTCTTCCTACACTGCGTAAGCATTCTCATATTTCTCATCAACAGCCCATTTTAAAAGTCTGCTATACTTGTCGCGTAGGTTTTCAAACAAAACTCGAATATGCAGAGCACATAAACAATGAGCATGGTCTGCCCATTTTGGACTTGGAAACCCACGAAGTTGATACGTCTAGACCAACAGTCTGTTCAATTAGCAATGGTGTAAACTACTACGAATTTGAGCCGGCCCAGGGGGATTTAGACAATATGGAAAATCTGTTCAGGAACCGGGGCGAAATTTCGAAAACAGTCCAAAAACACACGCACAAGTTTCCACAAAAGGTTCAACTTGTAGTGGAAATGACGCTTCAGAAACCTTTGGATGATGATCAAGAAAAATTGAGCGTGTTTTTCAATACGAATACACGAATCGTATATCATTCAGGGATTTCGGATGAAATTTTTGAAGACTTTGTCGACAACATTGTTTCAAAACTTGTTTTGTTTTCAAGCTACGGAAGTGGGTGGCAGCTTCTTTCAATAGACAAAGTTACCCTGAAGCTGGCCAAATATGTGCCTGTCCGGGGGAGCAGTTTCATACCGTTTCATGAGGAACATCCGCTAAGAAGAGATTCGAACTTGTTAAACATACACAATGCAAACGATGATAACTGTTTCCTTTACTGCTACACAGCTGGATACCATCTGGTTTACAAAAAAGAAAAATTAGAACCGCCAACACCATGCTTCAGGTCACGCACCAACGTTCTGACGTACAGCAAAGAAAATCCATCAGCAAAGCAACCGAAAGGGGACTTTGAAATGCCAATGAGTCTACAGGACATATCAAAGTTTGAGGAACTCAATGAAGTACAAGTTAATGTGTTCAGGTAAGAACAAATCGTATTATTCTGTATTTAAATGTGATTTTATTTTTTTTGGCAAAAAAAGCAAAAACAAAAACGAAAAGTTGTTAAAAAAAGGGGAACAAAAATTTTTCGTTCATCATAACAGTTCTTAACATTTTGCTGTTTAAAAAACCTCACTATCCAGAAAAAGTCAGAGATTTTTCATATTTAAGGTATCAGACGAAGCAATTACTACCATTGAGGCTGTCACGAGGCAAAAATTTCCCATTCGTACTCGATTTGTTGCTCCTACAAAACGAACAGACATACCACTACGTACTCATTATCAATTTGATGAAACTTGTCGCTAAAATCAACGGTAAAGAGTATCGTGATAGAAATGAGCTGTGCAGGAACTGTTTTCACATTTGTTCGTCAGCGGATGTGCTATTAGCACATCAGAAATCGTGTTTGGAAAATGATTCTCTGCAAATCACGATGCCCGATCCTGCTAACAACAAGTTAAAGTTCGAAAACTACGCCGCGAGGTGGTTTTCACCTTTTGTAGTATACTTGGACTTGGAATCTCTACTTGTGCCTGTAGCAACAGCAAAAAATAACCCAATGACTTCAAGCACGTGTGCCTTGGAACACCATTTACCGTGTAGTTACTGCTTAATTGTGGTCGAACATAACAACCCTGAACCAATACATTTTGACATTTACACAGGCCCCGATTGTATGAAACGCTTCATTACAAAAATCGAAAAACTTGCAAGGTTCTTTTACCATCAGAAAAGGAAATTTCCTAAATTTATTGGAGCCGCTCCTTTGAAAAGTACATTCTCGAGATGTTGGATTTGTGATGTTGCTTTCAACAATGACAACGAAAAAGTGTTAGACCACTGTCACTACAGTGGTCAATTCATCGGTTACGCACACGACGAATGCAACCTCAAGCGCCGAACACTCAACTTCACGCCCGTAATTGCCCACAACATGATGAATTATGACTTACATCACATAGTTAAGTCCTTGCATACAGCCTCAGAGTCAACAAAAATTGAAGTGATACCGACAAATGACGAAAAATTCATTGCACTAAATTTTGGTGTATTCATTGAAACACGAAAAAGAAAGCGAGATGAAGTCACTGTTTACGAGTACATGCGCTTTATTGACAGTTTTAAGTTTATGCCGTGCAGCCTCGATAAAATTGTACAAACTCTGCCTCACAATAAATTCAGTATTCTTGACAACTTTTACCGAGGCTATACCACTGAGCAACGCAACTTGTTGATAAAAAAGGGAAGTTTTCCCTACTCGTATGTCAATAACTTCAGAAAACTGAGAGAACTTTCTCTTCCCAGTCTCGAAAACTGGAAAAACAGTTTGAAAGACAATAAAATTGATGTTACCAGTGAGGAACTCAATCAGTTGAATTTTGTCTTCAACGAGTTCAATTGCCAAAGTCTGAAGGAATTCCTGGAGCTATATCTCACTGGCGATGTGCTACAGCTGTCATGCTGGTTCGAGGAGCTGCGTTCTGTGTGCTATGACACATAAGGCCTTGACTGCGCACAGTTCTACACAGCTTCAAACCTTTCTGGAAACGCGTTTCTGAAAACCTGCAAGCCCGAAATTGAGCTGTTGACAGACCGACTGATCCTTGAAATGGCAGAGAAAATGATACGTGGAGGCCTGTCCTCCATCTACAGTTCAAGACTAGAGATTGCAAACAACACTCTACTGCCTAACTTTGATAGCTCAAAGGAAGTCTCATCAATCATTTATATTGATGCTAATAACCTTTACGGGGGAATCATGTTGCATTTCCCTCTTCCCCTGAATCAGTTTGAATTGATTGAAGATGTTGCACTAGAAACGATTTTGCAGACCGACGACGAAGGGGATGTTGGTTTCATTGTTGAGGTGGATCTAGAGTACCCTGATGCTCTACATGATGAACATGCAGACTACCCATTGATACCCGACAAGGAACCAATTGATACCCTAGAACTTAGTGACTATCAGACAACTCTTAGAAGTGCTCTTAGTCTAAGTTCGTCGAAATCAAGTAAGTTGAGACAGACGTTTCACCCAAAGAAGAACTATGTTGTTCACTACCGGAACCTCAAATTCTATGTTGATAGCGGAATTAAGGTCACCCGAGTTCATCGAGCAGTAAAGTTTCATCAATCTAAGTGGTAAGCAAGTTATATTGCACTTAACACACAGAAACGTCAAGAAGCTAGCTCTAAGCTTGATCAGGATTTCTACAAACTTATGTCAAACTCTACTTTTGGCAAGCTATGTGAAAGTTTGAGAAATAGAGTGTCCGTTAAATTTGTTCGCACAGAAGAGGAGCTACTTAAAACAACATCAAAAGGAAATATTTCATCGATAAAAATCATAGACGAGAACCTAACAATTATCACAAAGAAAGTCCAATCCATAGTATGGAACAAACCAACAATTATTGGAGCCAGCATTCTTGAGCTTTCAAAGCTGTTTATGTTGGATTTTCATTACAACGTAATGAAAAAACAAACAGAGTGCAGTTTGCTGTATTCAGATACAGACTCATTTGTATACAAAGTTAAAACGAATAGTTTCTATGATGATTTGACGAAAAACGCTACCCTGAAAAAACACTTTGATCTCTCAAACTTCCCCAGCGACCACAAACTCTATGACAAAACGAATGCCAAGGTGGTGCTTAAGTTCAAAGACGAACTTGCAGGAACGCCAATAGAAGAATTCTGTGCCCTTAAGCCTAAACTTTACTCGATTGTTGCTAGTAATGGTGAAAACAAAATGTCGGCGAAAGGAACTTAAAAATTCGCACAAGCCAAATTAAATCATGAAATGTTCAAAGAGACATTGGAGACGAGCAACGTAGTGAGATTGAAAACATCAAAATGTCAACACTTAAACATCAACTACAAACTGTGTGCTTGAACAAAATTGCCCTCTGCGCATACGACGACAAAAGATATATAAATACAGACAAAAAAACGACACTGCCCTTCGGACATTTTTCTTTGCGTGATGAATACGTTTCAAAAAAACTGTGTGCCGAAACCGACTGGGAAGACGAATTGAACGAACCCTATAACGTGTTTGAACTTCCTGAAGGAGGGGAGGCCTCAGGCTGGGAAACACCCGATCCAGGTTTTCATCAGCCCTCGTACTCTAATGAAGAGTTGAATGATGTTATTGACCTTTCAAATTTATCGGAACAAAGTGATGAGTCTGACCAGGAAATCAATAACCCGTTCATTCTCATTGAAGCTGATGAAAACCCAGATTGCTGCTCTTCAAGCAGTGAGAATGCAACATTAGCCAGCATCAGCAACAAAAAGAAGCAAGCAACATTAAGCAATAACTTATTCAGACAAATAGATAGTGTTGAATCTACTAACTCTTCAGAGGTAACACTCTCTGAAAATGAGGAATTGCCAGTAATCTCGATTAAAGGTGCCCGTGCTTATATTGTAGATTCTGACACTGAGTAATCTGTTATTTTTCTTTGTATTGTAATAAGTACTTCTTTTATAGAACGGAAAATTTAAAAATACAAAGATAAATATTAATAATGATATTTTTATACAATTGGTGAGAAGAAAACTTACTTTAAGGAAATTTCCCAGTCCTCCTGTCGGATATTCTTTGCACTTTGCACCGACAAAAGTTTTTCAAATGCTTCTCGAGCTCCTGTTTATAAAAAAAAATTTGCCTGCAGAAAGGGCAAATTTGGTCCAATATTTTCCCCGAAACAAGAGATCGAGAACAGTATAATGGGTTGGTTTCAAGAAATTTGTTGTGCTTTTTATGCTTGGTAAACTGAGGAAGAAAATAAATGGCTTCCTGACATCTTGATTAATATTTTATATATCGGTTTTTATGATTTTCTGTGAAATGTTTTAATTTTTCTTGAAAGTTGTTGAAAGTGAGCTCACAAGTCTCACATTTGTGTCCTGGCATTCTTTTTAATAGCTTCAAGTTTCACTTAGTTCGCTTTGTAGACGCAATACAATTGAGAAGAAATAGGAAATAGTCTCTTCAGAAGGCTCATTTTGGTGATTTAACATTTATCTCAACCTAACAGGCAGAAAAGAATTTATTCCAAACATTTGCCAAGAAACGGTTCAGTTCTAACACCGAGGGCCCTGCTTTATTCCCCTCACCAAATTTATACTTCCAAACTGCTTTCACAGCCATACATTTACTTTTATCTTAATTGGAACACTTTTCATACACCGAAGCAAATTAATTTCAAAATCAATAAAACACACCGCACTAATTTAATTTTGTTTTGAAATTCAGTTTCCAAGAGCCCGCTCCGCTTTGATTTAATTCCACATAATATCCCCCACCGTAAACAAAACTTGACAAGTTTAAACAATCCCCACTTTCGAAAGCTCAATAAAAGTTCAAATTAGGCATAACAGCCCACTCATGCGCGCGGAAGGAAATATTCCAAACTGTCCAAATTTATTTCCCAAGAGTTCAAATAACATGAACTTACAATCCAAAAGATCGAAGTAGGTAAAACAATAAGACTCTCAAAGTTTCTTCAAAAGTACAAGAAATCAACTTTTACAGAGTGAAAGTTCTTGTAGGGGGGGGGGGGGTCCGGACCCCCCCTCCAGTAACATGGCAGATATGATTACTACTGATGTTACAATGAAATTGAAAAAAACTATAAGGTTTTCCAGTTTTATCAAATTAAACGAAATATAACCAAAAAATTAAGGCGTCAAGAAAACAGCTGATTCTCGTAACGTGTACTCAGCGAAACCCTTATGATATTATTTTTTTGTAGACCTCGGATTTGGCTTCGGAAATTCACAATACTGGAATCTTAAATGTTTTCGTGTTAATAATCATGAAATACTCGATTACGCAGCTTACACTATCAGCAAGACAAAATTGTCCCATTTTTTTCCTTATAGTCCCAAGTGTTTTCGTAAAACGGAATAGTCAAATAGCCATAAGATAATAAATCGAATTTGTATAAAAAGCGGCAGAAGCAGGAAAAACGATTGATCAGTTTGAAAAAAATGAGAAACACAGCAGGTCAAGTCCTGGAATCAAATACAAAAAATAAAAAAAAACCCAATTCATACTACCTGCAAATGATGTTACAATATTGAGAAAAAAACCCTATTCTGACAAATTTTCTGACAAAAACACTAATCCAAACCTTCTATGGTATTCAATTAATCAAAAAATTTGATGGGCAGAGATTGCACTTGGCGTCCACTTCTTACGCATATGAAACAACTCACACCAAAAAAAATGAGGACCTGAAATGTGGCGAAAAAAGCAAGATTCATTTGACTTTTCAAAACAGCTGTGGTCTCACAATACAGGTGAAATTTGATTTTTTCAGAAGCAAGTGAAGAAAAGAATCCTAAAACAAAAAAAAACTAATTGGTGACAAAATTTTTGTTAAATATTTGAGTTTCAATTAACAATGAACTCAATTAACATCTTCATGTCTGGATATATGTTTTTTCAGAGCACAATTAGTACGCAAGTTCTGGCAACTTAATTACTTGTGAAGTAGCGAAAAAGATTTCCGAGATAAATTGTACACACTGATGTGTTTTTGTGGTTAGCTTTTCAATTCGAAAACCCAACCTTAAGAAATTTTAACTTAAATGAGATGTAAAAACATAAAATTCGAAAACCCTCCTAAAAAACGAAAATTAAATAGAAACGTCGGCTACGTACAAAAAGCAACAAAAGCAAGACGATCTATATTTTAGAGAGAAATTGAGGGCAATTAATAGCTTTTGTGTCCGATGTCAAGACAAATTGTACATAAACATTGAGTTAAGAAACTATTTCTTTTTTGAAATAAAGCTTAAAAATATGTTTTCTGAAAAAAGTAAAAAAAATAAAAATGCATCAGGAGAAAAGTCAATTAGGATCTCATTTTTGTTAACTTCTCGTTCCTCTGAACTTGAGGAAGCAGTAAAGAAAAAGACGGAGGCGCAGAAAATAGATAAAAATTAAAATCGAAAATAGTAATTTTTCTTTTTTTCTGAGAAATCTCATTGTAGCCTAATAACATGCGCAATGCAGAATAACTCAATTTTGGTCGCCGTTCAGTCAATTGTGCATGCAGAAGAAGTTCTTGCTGCTTTGAAAACATATAGTTCTTTTTAGTTTTTCAGGTTTGTTCAAAAAATTCTCATAAAATTTGATTTTTCAAAAATTTCATTAACAAATTACCATTAATAGACCATTAAATGATTTTCTTCCTGTTACACAGTACTATAACAAACAATTACAACAAACGGCGAATTGGATTAAAAATAAAAGGGTTTAAAATGGGCGAGAAACATACACAGCTTATTTATTTTTGGCAACAATTTTCAGTTAGTTTTGATTTTAAAAAAATAAGCCAAATCGCCCAAGTTCTTTTAAAAAAGCTAAATTGCCAAAATCTCATTGTGCATTGGCACTTTAGAGACTGAGAATTTTAATTGAGTACAAAATATGCTAGGATGCACTAAAAATTGAAAAAAGGTCTGAACAAAAAATTTGCTAGCATACTTCTCCGTTTTTTATTATAAAAATTTCTGACATTAAATATAACAATGCACACAAATACTTGTATGCAGTGTATGCAGGCTCAAATGGAGCTCGGTTAAATTAAGTTAAATTACAAAAAGCTACAATCGTTCTCAAGGCAACATCCACTTTTTTACATAATCTCAAAAAGTACAAGTTGCATATCAAGTAATTGGTGTTGAAGAAAGACAATTGAAGATAACGAAAGATATCGAAAATGCATCTCTTGTTGTTTTAAAGGGCTTGATACCAGTTGTTTGCAAAAGGTTAATTTACTTTCTGATTTTTGTCCGTTTGTCGTTCTCTTTGTAGTCGAATGATTATTTCTGGATAATTGCATGTTTTAGCGACTTCCTATGGAAAAACAAAGGAACTCATCTTCTTTTTTCTGTTGATAACTAATCTTTTCCTTAAATTTTGAATCAAATGTATTAAAAAGCTGGTAGATTACTGCTGATTGTTTTAACGGCTTCAATGCCGGTTTTTCTCAAACTTTTTGTTTTTGGTTTTTGTCCATTTATTGTTCTTTTTATAGACGTATGACATATTTGGAACAATGTCAGAACTTAAGGGTTTCTTTCTGAGATATAGAAGGATCTTTTTATTGATTTTAGTTGCCAGCTAATCTTTTTTTCCTTGAAATTAATTAGTTTAGAAAAAACATGTATTTTTTTAAATTACCTCTTCTTGTTCTTTTTTAAATACTTGTTACTTAGTCTCATTATTCAGAAGTTACTAATCTCATAACTGATGTTTAAAAAAGGCTCAGTTGATTGTATCTTGTTCTTTGAATTCAATTATGATTTTGACGGCTTCGATGCCACCTTCTTGCAAAAAATAATAGAATTTTTTTTCGTCTCAATTTGTCGTTTATTTTTGTAGAAGACATATTCTGGACAACAACAGTTCTCAAAGTATTCATATTGCGGTTTCATTGAAGAGAAACCTATTCAAAGATTTCATTTGATATCTAATGGTTTTCATTGTTTGAAACTATTTGTTTTCAAGAAAACGAAAACATTGTTTTTCCTAGTGAGGAACAAACTAGTTTGTTTGATTTAGTTTTTATTTGACACTCTTTTGACTTTGTTGTTATGTAGTCATTATTTTTTTGATATTGAGTTCTGGATGTTAATGTTTGTTTTTAATTGATTTTTTTGTCTTGTCTCGTAGTCTTTAAATTTCTATCTCTATCTCATTTAGTAGGCAATTAAACCAGAGAGGTGGATAAGTGGGGTCGGAACATTTTATGCGAACGCACACTGCCGAGCATCCTTGTTTGGCAGTTTAATCATAAATTTGCGGTGTTATTAGCTCACCATATTCTGGGTTACAATTGATGAAAACCGATGAATAAAACCCCTCAGCTGATCCAAAATTTTTGGGAAAAGTAGAACTAGTCAACCAAATCGCTAATTTAAGTTGAATGCTTTTTTGGCAGAGAAGAACCAAAGACTTTATAATTTACATTAAATTTAAAAGCAGTGGTTAAAGCTGAATAATGTTTTGGTTAAAGTGCTTTCGCATGTTAGAACTCCTCTTAGATGATGTTTCATACCATTAGCGTATCCCAATAACTCTATGTGACCGTGTTTTTAGAGTAACCTTAAACAATGCCTGTTGTTTTGTCTACATATTTGGTAGACACTTGCTTTTGGACTTATGGAACAGTTAAAGAATTTAAACGAAGCCGTTAAGCCGAATGATTTTTTCAAAGAAATTAGTGTAGAAAACGAGTATAATAGAGTCTACTTTTAATTTTAACTTTTATTCTTTTGTTGAGTTATTGGAAAGTTTTGCTCATATTAAATATATCAATGGACATCAAAACAATCACTTGTCTCTATAGTAAATTAAAGGCTCAGACAAAGTTAAAGTGAACTGCTGTGGATCACCAACTTAAACTTATTTAGAAAAATTTGTTAGCTGGTGATTTGTGTTTTGGAACATATTTCACAGGCAAATTTGTAGAATCAATGATCTGGGCTCAAAATATAGCATCACAATTTTCTTAATCCAGTTAAACTAAACTTGTTTTTTAAACATTTTTTTCTGTCTATGGTTTCTGGTTAATCATTTGCAGAATTAATGTTTTACGACAGATATCAAGAAAGAAACAAAAAACAAACAAATATCTGGGCGATATTCAACAAAGATTGTGATCAGTAAAATGGCTTTAGCTATCAGATCAATTTATTTGGTACGCAATCAAATACCTTTAAAGGCTCAAATAAATCTCTTTAGATCACTTGTTTTATCGCATTTAGAATTTAGTGCCATATTTTTTCAAAGTTTGCCGTCCTACTCAATTGACAGAATAAACAAACAATTTAGATGGGACATAAAAGTTTGCTTTTTTCGAACAAAATATGACAGTGCTCATAAACTACTTCTTGAAAATAAAATACTTCCCGCAGAACTTCAAATAACAAAAACTTCATTAAATAGACTTTTCGATATTGTCCAACAATTAAACATACAAGACCAAAAAAAATTCAGAATAATCGCAGACGTTGAAATTAAAGTTAATAATCGTACATATGATTTTTCTCTCACAACAAAATGTAAATCAAAATGGAGTTAAAAGTTCAATTATAAGAAACTTTGTTTGGAAATGGAATAAACTTCCAAGAGCTCTAAGAAACGAAAAATCAAAGAAAAAATTTAAAAAAGAATTAAAGGAAGAGATGCAAAAAAGACACGAACGAGTTCCAATGAACAAAAAAATTGAAGGCTTTAAAAGTTTACTTTTATAAAATAATTCACGAGAACTAGAAACTGAACCTTAGTTTATTATTATTATTATTATTATTATTATTATTATTATTATTATTATTATTATTATTATTATTATTATTATTATTATTATTATTATTATTATTATTATTATTATTATTATTATTATTATTATTATTATTATTATTTTTATTATTATTATTATTATTATTATTATTATTATTATTATGTTTAGTTATTCAAGTGAAAGATGTAGGATGTATGATTTATAATATTACAACATGTAACTTTAACCTTGGGGTTATTCAAATTTACATGTTTGAGATTTAAAAAAAAGGATTTTATTGTGAGGCTCTTGCATATTTCTTACAAAATAAGATGATTATATGCAAGAAACTTGCGAGAAGATGGTTATATTAAAGACTCTTACCAGAGTCGTTGAAGAAAATCGCCTTAAGCAGAAGGTTATCAAAGGCAAGAATTTTAGCGGGTAGAGTTGTCAGCGCTTTGTCATTGTTTTTACAAGTTTTTACAAGTCATTGTTTTACAAGTAATGCGCGGAATGCGCTGAAATTTTGTATGAAATGCGCTAAATGTGCTGAAAAGCGCTGAAACTTTGAAAATGCGCTGAAATTTCAAAATTTTAGTGCATCTTTAGCGCATTTTTTAGATAACCTCAGCGCATTTTGAGCACATTTCTTGCATAATTTTCAGCACTTTTTTCAGCGCATTTCTTCCAAGGCTTCAGTGCAAATATAGCGCCTCCGCAAAACAATTTCTGTGCTTTTGAAAAAAAAACGTAGAAATAATAAAATTTCAGCTTATTTCTTACAAAGTTCAGCGCAAATTCAGCGCATTTGATAACATAGAAACAATAAAGTTTCAGCGCAATTTCCAACAAAGTTTAAGCGTAAAGTCGACGCATCTGTAAAAACATTAAGCATTTATGAGAAAACGTAGAGGAAAATTAAGCGCATTTCTTACAAAGTTTCAGGGCGTCCGTAAAAATTTCAGCGCTCTTGAGAAAACCTAGAATTAAAATTTCTGCGGAGTTCTAACGAATTTTATGCGCAAATTCAGCGCATTCGTAAAAATCATTTGCCACTATTGAGGAATTGAATCCAGGTTGAGGCGCGCGCTGATGATGAGACCCATCAATACTTTAGTTGGCCATGATCTGACCCATCCAGACGATATTCAGTCACGATCAGGCTTCGGCTCGTTCAAACAATTTTTTCTTTTGTTAGGTTTGCAATTCCTAGTTAGGTTTGCTATTTTTCCTAGTTCTGAATTGTTGTATAGGTATGGTACTGGTGCCTATGTTAGACGAGTCAACGTGTAACAGAACAGTTATATCTGTTTTAGTATGGCTAATGATGTCATGATCAAACTTTTCTTTAGTATACGAAAAATATCTCGTTGCATAGACACAATAAAACTTCAGTGCGTTTCTTACAAAAATTTAAACGCCAATTCGGCTCATCCGTGAAAAATAGCCGTTTTTGAGAAATCCCAGTACCTAAAAATTTTCAACGCTTTTCTCGCAAAGTTTCAGCGCAATTTCAGCGCATTAGTGGAAAATTTTCGGCGCTTGTGAGAAATTGTATCCATGTTGAGGCGCGCGTTTATGGTCAGAACAATCAAAACTTTAGTCGGCCATGATCAGACCCGACTAGACAAAATTCAGCCGTGATCAGGCTTCAGCTCGTTTTTCATACGTTTTTCTTTCGTTAGGTCTGCAATTCTCAAAGACTAGAGGGTGTCATTAATTTGTGTGTTCGAGTTAGCTTTCCAAATAGCTTCCCTATGTTGAATAATCGTATATGAAAATTCATTGCGCCTCCTAAGAATGCGTCAATTTAGTGTTAGACATTTAGCAGTCGTTAATTGTTTTACTAATGACATCAATGTTCAATAACTGGATAAATCTAAACATTTCTCAGATTCAAGTTGAACCTATATCGATTTATATATTGTGTTTAGTTTCTGTTGCTAATATATTAAGTTTGGAGAGTTTTGCTGAATTTTAATGAATAGTTAGTTGCTGTAGTTAAATCATTCTCGAGTGGACCGGGTGATGGCTATTTGTCATACTTTCTGACAGAATCTGACAAGATAAGCATTAAACTTAAAAGATACTTATAAGGTAGACATTCGCCTTTAATGATTTTTACAAGTTTAACCCTCCTCTTACAAGAGTTCTGATAGTCAATCGTTAATCATTTAAATATACAATAGGCATCAAGAAATTTGGAGATGGTACACACGACAAAAAAGACATAATTTTTTTAATAGAGTAAAAATTGAACATAAGGCTATTTGATTAACATTTTAATACCCAGTTTTGATTAGAAGGTAGAAAATTGAGTGCTTTTGGCAAAATAAAAAAATAATATTTTTGTAACTGCGGCAGTAAATTTTTGATACTTTGAAAAACAATTCTCAATCAAATTAAGGACACTTTTGTCTGGAAATTCTTTTTAGAGACCCTCGCAGTCTGGAAAGACTTCCTTTTCAGAGGTAATTTTTGTCTGGAAGGTTTGATCAGCACAAAAAATTCGTGTGTGAACCTCAACCTGGAAATTTTTGGATTTCTTGATAGAACTTTACTTTTATTGTGAACACAAGAATCAAAGATACTGTTGAAGTGATTATGTTGTTACACAGCCGCCAGTTGGTGGTTGCACTCTGCAGTAAAGACAACTGTTTTTATCTTTTGTCAAATTTAGAAGAATAGTGCTGGCTCTTCAATTTACATATAATCCACTGTATACGTTTTTAATGTGATTTCTGGGCGCTAGCAATTCTTCACTCTTATGAAAATCAATTTGCAGAATTACGTTTAAATAAATGATTTCTCATTGCAATCAATTCGGAGAAACAGAAAAAAACAGCTGTATTCGTACCTTCAAATTAATATTGGGTACTATTGTATTATTCAAATAACACTATCTTCAATTTTTACACTATTGAAAAAAAATTATTTGCATCATCTCCAACTTCCTTAATGCTCAGTTCGTATTTAAATGATTAACGGTTGACTATCAGAACTCTTGTAAGACGACGGTTAAACTTGTAAAAATCATTAAAGACGAATGTCTACCTTATTAGTATCTTGTAAGTTGAATGCTTATCTTGTAAGATTCTGTCAGAAATTATGACAAAATATCCATCACCCGGTCCACTCGAGAATTATTTAACTCCAGCAACTAACTATTCATTAAAATTCAGCAAAACTCACCAAACTTAATATATTAGCAATAGAAACTAAACACAATATATAAATCGATATAGGTTCAACTTGAATCTGAGAAATGTTTAGATTTATCCAGTTATTGAACATTGACGTCATTAGTAAAACAGTTAACGACTGCTAAATGTCTAACTCTAACTTGGCGCATTCTTAGGAGGTGCAATGAATTCTCATATACGATTATTCAACATAGGGAATCTATTTGGAAAGCTAACTCGAACACACAAATTAATGACACCCTCTAGTCTTTGAGAATTGCAGACCTAACGAAAGAAAAGCGTATGAAAAACGAGCTGTTGCCTGATCACGGCTGAATATTGTCTAGACGGGTCTGATCATGGCCGACTAAAATTTTAATTGTTCTGACCATAAACGCGCGCGTCAACCTGGATACAATTTCTCATAAGCGCCGAAAACTTTTCACTAATGCGCTGAAATTGCGCTGAAACTTTGCGAGAAAAGGGCTGAAAATTTTTGGGTACTGGGATTTCTCAAAAACGGCTATTTTTTTTTCACGGATGAGCGGAATTGGCGTTGAAATTTTTGTAAGAAACGCACTGAAGTTTTATTGTTTCTATACAACGAGATATTTTTCGTATACTAAAGAAAAGTTTGATCATGACAGCTGTTTAGCCATACTAAAACAGATATAACTGTTTTGTTACACGTTGACTCGTCTAACATAGGCACCAGTACCATACCTATACAACAATTCAGAACTAGGAAAAAGAAGAGTATCAGCAAATTCTGGAGTTTTTGACAAAAACCAAAAAGAAATGTCCCCAAAACATAGAAGACAATTTAAAACAATATAAGCATTGCCAGCACTTGCTTTATTTTTCCCTGTATGAACACACACACACATTGTATTGTTCTTATGCCAAAAATATTTCTCTGGGTGAGAAGAGGGGCAACTCCTGTATGGATTCTACAAAGATCCTGTTGTGCTAACTAATTTCCAGATCTTGAAAATAATGTACAAAAAAGGCAGCAAAAGGTTTATGTTTATTTTCTGATTTAGTACTAGAAACATAAACCGACAAATGTCGGAAAAATTGCCCTTGAACGACAGGCAAGACAATTTAATTCAGCGGCTGTAGCCAAGGTAAATTTTTCTTTAAGGGTGCAAAATTAGTTTACCACACCGGGATTTGACCCATTGAACTCCCGCTTCCTGGTCAGAAAAACTCTCCGGCTATCACGCCCTTTTTTTTGCTATGCAGCAATCACTTTATTTTTAGCAACAAGCTTTACTTCGGAGAGAAAGCATTAAGGATCATCCAAAAAAGAAGAACTAAATCCTGAAAAAACGTCAAATACTGAAGAAATCAAAGAATGTTCTGGAAGAAAAGCGCAAAATGATCCAGCAAAACATTTGCATAAAAAAGAACTACACAATTACAGTAATTGCTAAGAACTTCGTCCAAGAGGATTTAAAAGTCTCAATAGGAAAGACAAAACATTGAGCCTAAATTGATACCTAACGGTAATGAATTCTACTTTTGGCAGATTTAAAACCCTCCGCAGTCCTAAATAAGAAGAATCGAACAAATAGGCTTAAAAATTTTTATATGGAACAAGAGAAGAAGTGATTACATCAGATGATGATGTTAGCATATCACACGTACCTGAGGGACTAGTAGTTTCCTATCATGTCATAAAAAATCTAAACGACTATTTTAAATAGGTAAAATTATAATCAAATTCAAATTTGCAGACAACAAAATTGCAAATTTTTTGTTTAATTTTGTTTGAAGGACGATCCGAGTCTTAATTAGAACAACTCAATCCTAGATTTTTGATTACTCTGACAACAGTGCCCAACTTTTTTTAATTTACTGATTCTGCCTCCTGCATTAAGTTGAGTTATCTGAAGAGTTTATCTAAGGTAGACATCTCTTATATATATATATATATATATATATATATATATATATATAGATAAAAACATATATATATATATACATATATGTTATATAAAATTATAAATAAATATATATATAACAATAATAAAAAATAAACTTTTCACAGATTACTGACAGATAAATTCTTCACAGGGTTTTCAATATTCACAGGAGGGAATATCTGTAAATTACAAAAAAAATTCGATACTAATGTCACTGTAATAATAAATCTAGTATAAATGTGTTCAAATCAAGAATAGTGATTAAGCTCGTTCTGTAAACAAATAAGACGTTTAGATCAATGTAGTGGGATAATTAGTTCTGACGTTGGGAATGAAAATCAATACTGTACGGCAATTCTGAATTGTTAACAGTAAAAAAGAATCTCACAAAATAGAAACACATGTTAAATAAAACTGTGAAAAAAGAAAAGGAAGCCCGTGAAACGAGAGAAATTTTCCTGAAAACAGACAATTGTTCATTCCTTTTTCGCCATCAGCAAATGCGATAAAATATCGATTATTGCTCCTTATTGTAATTACTTTACTGTTGCTTCCTTGTTCGGTAGCAATTACTCTTAGGTCCCCTTTAAACTGAATATTGATGAGTTGTTCTTTCGATCCAACATAGGTTGCTAACCAAAAAAATTTAGTTACTCAGATGAACATTATATAAACAACAATTTGAATATTTCTGCATTCTTATAAACCTTACATTAATATCTCTCTGATTTTGTTCTTTGTAATTTGAAGATTTATTTTATTTTTAAGGAGATATATGTATAATATCCATTAAATTTTTGGTAAAAAGCTAGTCAACATAATGCAGTTTTTTTTGCTTTTTACGATCCATCTGTTGCGCTTGCAGAGCGGAAAAATACAGGCTCATTATTAATTTTTCTTGAAGATTTTATCACGTTACATAGCATGCGGTTAATAAAGTCAACCTAGGCAGACGTTTGTTAGACTATGACATAAAAAAAATCAATATGAAAATTTAAACATTTTGTTGCAAACTTCCAATTTTTAATCTTTTCTCCATTCCATCAGACCGGATCTTCCTTAGTTGAGGGCTCCGAGTTCACAATTTTTAAATAAAGTTAAAGAAAACGCCCGGAGGCAATGAAATTTCTATAGTTTGTCCACTCGAAATGTGGAAAGCTTTAAGTTTTTGGTGTTATATTTCTTCACTAAGTCTCAAGATTTTAGATTCCAGAAATATGATTCTCAAATTTTATTGAATAAGCTGTGTACGTTGCAGTTGATAGTTTTTCAGTTTGGAAAATTTTGGCCTGACAACTTTTGAAGACATATTTAAAATTGATCAAGTATTGAAAAAAATTATCTTATTGCATATCTAACAACCTAAGAAAGCTGTCCAGTTTCTTACTGTCAGGGTCGCGTAACCTTGTACGGCTTCAACTGTTGGTATTTTCGTATTTTTTGTTAACAGTAAAAAAGAATAAAAGAATCGCACAAAATTAACCAAAACTGTTAACCATGCGGTTAATAAAGTCAACCTAGGCAGACGTTTGACAGACTTTGACACAAAATAAATTCAAAATGAAAATTGAAACATATTATTGCAAACTTCCAACTTAAATCCTTTCTTCATTCCATCAGATCGGATCTTCCTCAGTTGAGAGCTCTGAGTTTACAACTTTTAAATAGGGTTTAAGAATACAGTTTATCCACTCGAAATGTGGAAACCTTTAAACTTTTGGTGTTATATTTCTTCACAAAGCCTCAAAGGTTTAAGTTCCAGAATTATGCAACTCAAACTTATTGGAATATGTGTTGTAGTTTGCAGTTGATAGTTTTTCAGTTTGGAAATTTTTGGCCTAACAACTTTTATTTGAAACATATTTTATTTGAATTTGTCAAAATTTTCAACGCTACTTTTTTAATGGAGGGGAGCACTAAAAATCAAAATAAAAAGATATTAGTAAAAACGAAATTTCAGGAGGTATATTTTCCAAAATGATGCGAAGTAGTGAGCTGCATTGAGTTTGAGCAATTTCGACGGATTGCTGAATTCCGACTGACTGTTTTGTTGCTCTATTACAATTGCTGCAGAAGTTTTCATTGGTGATTTCCGTAACAAAAAAAAAGAATTGAAAGGCAATATAGAGTTTTTTTTAAAAAAATGAGTTTTAAAAACAGAAAGGCCAGAAGCACTCTCCATTCGGCTACCAGGCCCTTATTCTTGCTATGCAGCAATCATTTTTTTAGCAACAAGCTTTACTTCTGAGTGAGAGCAATAGGGATCACTCAAAGTTGAAAAACTAAATCCTGAAAAGGTCACTGAGGAAATCAAAGAATGTTCTAGAAGAAAAGCGCAAAATGATCCTGCAAACAATTTGCATAAAAAGACCTACAAGTTTACAGTAATTGCTTTGAACTTCGTCAAGAGCATTAAAAAATTTCAATAGAAAAGACAAAAGATTGAGCCTAAAAAGATACCTAACGGTAATGAATTCCATTTTTGACAGATTTAAAACCAATCGCTTATTCAGTCCTACATAAGAAGAATTGAACAAATAAGCTTAAAAATTTTTATGTGGAACAAAAGAAGTGATTATATCAGATGATGATTTTAGCGTACCATACGGACCTGAGGGACTAGCAGTTTCTTATCATGCCGTAAAAAATCTAAACGACTATTTCAAATAGGGTAAAATTATTATCAAATTCAAGTTTGCAGACAAGAAAATCGCAAGTTATTTGTTTAATTTTGCTTGCAGGACGATCACTATTCTTAATTAGAACAACTCATTACCAGATTTATTATTATTCTGACAACAGTGCGCAACTCTCTTTAATTTACTGATTCTGCCTCCTGCAATAAGTTGAGTATTCTGAGGAGTTTATCTAAGATCGACTTCTTTAAAATATATATTATATATATATATATATATATATATATATATATATATATATACATATATACACATATATACATATGCACTTATGAACTCTTCACAGATTACTGACAGACAAACTCCTCACATGTTTTTCAACATTCACAGGAGGGAATACCAGTAAATTAAAAAAAAATCGATACTGTTGTCAGTGTAATAATAATTCTAGTATAAATGTGTCCTAATCAAGAATAGTGATTAAGTTCGTTCTGTAAACAAATAAGACGTTTAGATCAATGTAGTGGGATAATTAGTTCTGACGTTGGGAATGAAAATCAATACTGTACGGCATTTCTGAATTGTTAACAGTAAAAAAGAATCTCACAAAATTGAAATACATGTTAATTAAAACTGTGAAAAAAGAAAAGAAAACCCATGAAACGAGAGAAATTTTCTTGAAAACAGACAACTGTTCATTCCTTTTTCGCAATCAGCAATTGCAATAAAATATCGATTATTGCTTCCTACTGTAAACACTCTACTGTTGCTTCCTTTTTTTGGTAGCAATTACTCTTAATTCCAATTTAAACTGAATATTGATGAGTTATTCTTTCAATTCAACATAAGTTGCTAATCAGAAAAATTTCAGTTATTCAGATGAACAACAAATAATCAACACTTTGAATATTTCTACATTAGTATAAAGATTACATTAATATCTCTTTGATTTTCTTTTGTAATCTGTATATTTATTTCATTTTTAAGGAGATATTTGTTTAATTTCCAATAGTTTTGGCAAAAAAGCTGGTCAACATACATCTGCCTTTTTTTATGTTTATGGTCCTTAGGTTGGGTTTTCAGAGCGTTAAAATAAAGGTAGATTATTAACCTTTCTTAAAGATTTTATCACGTTACATAGCATGCGGTCAGACGTTTGTCAGACTATGACACAAAAACAAATAAATTTGAAAATTGAAACATTTTGTTGCTTCTATTTTTAAATCTTTTCTTCATTCCATCAGATCGGATATTCCTTAGTTGACAGCTCTGAGTTCACAATTGTTAGATAAGGTTGAAGAAAACGCTCGGAGGCAATGAAATTTCTATAGTTTGTCCACTCGAAATGTTGAAATTTTTGAATTTTTGGTGTTATATTTCTTCACTAAGCCTCAAAGTTTTAGGTTCCAGAAATATGCTTTTCAAATTTTCTGGAATAAGCTGTAAAGGTTGCAGTTGATGGATTTTCAGTTGGGAAATTTTTGGCCTCACAACTTTTAAAGACATATTTGAGTTTGATCAAGTATTGAAGGAGAAAATTTATCTTATTGCGTGTCAAACAATCTAAGAAAACAGTCCAGTTTCTCAATGTTGGGATCGAAGTAACAAGGTATGGCTTTAAATGTATGTGTTTTTGTATTTTTTGAATTTAAGTTAATATTTACTGTGATGTTGAAATTCTCAAAACGGTGGTTAGCGGAAGTTTTCCGAAAAGTGGGAGCAGTTTCTCTATTTTGATCAACATTTAGAACATATCTGCTTCCGATTTCAACGGTTTGAGAAACTCATTAGTGAAGCTGAAGGAGTTTGAAATCTAAACACTCAAAAATTAAATGAAAAATTATTGTCCTGACAAACACAAAAATAGCTGAAACTGCAAAATAATAACGAAAAACAATAAAAAAAGCAGTTTTTTTGTCGCCAAAATTTCTAAAGTTTTCAACACTACTTTTTTAATGGAAGGGAGCACTAAAAATCAAAATAAAAAGATAGTAGTGAAAACGAAATTTTGGGAGGTGTAACTTCCAAAATGATGCGAAGTTGTGAGCTGCATTGAATTCGAGCAATTTCGACGGGCTGCTGAATTCCGACTGACTGTTTTGTTGCTTTATTACATTTCATTACAAGTTTTTAATGGTGATTTCCGTAACAAAAAGAGAATTGAAAGGAAAGATAGAGTTTTTGATTAAAATTGAATTTTAAAAAACAATGCTCGATAAAAATCTTACTTTTGCCTAAAGTTGGACAGACTTAGAAAATCTTGTCAAAGATGGTCATAATACGCAAATCCAGCAATTTTTCTATATTGATAAAATTGAGGATAACGAGATGCTGTTGCAAAGCTCTAAAACAACTTGTCGAAACTGAAAGTTCACTGATTTCGAAGTCGAATGCTCTATGGTAAACATAAGATGAGAATATACGTTGAAATTTTTTAAAACTACGTTCAAGGGGCTATCGATGACGCCCCTGATCAATAGGCGAAAATCAACGGAACAAAAAATCTGTGAGTATACAGTTCTTTTCCCCCACTAAGTAGGATCGGAACAAACATATTTATAATCTTCGAAGACTATTGCAACGGAATGCGAAGATCTTAAAAATCCTCGACAAACTCTCAAAAGAATTGATTCCATCTATCGCGATTAATCCTGTTTGTATTGAGAGAGAGTCCAAAATGCAGATTTTATATTGACCCGGAACGAATTAGAGAAATAAGAACACGGACAAAATTATCCGTTAGTTTTTTAGATTACTAACTCTAATTGTTTCTTGCTGTCACAAAAAACCACGTGCAGATAAAAGTATAATTGGAGTTGAATCGTTCCATACAAGTTTATTTTTTGTGTTCAATGACTTTCTGATTATAGGACTATCCCTGAACGTGCAGAGGATTGCTATAATAATTAAAAACACCTTCAACGAAAATCATTACAGTTATGTTTTTGTTGCTTCACAACACTATTTTTAGCATGTTTCTGGTCAAAAAATACCATTAACATAAATACATGACATTCAGCAGCTTTATCAGTCCTGGCTATGACTTGAGAGCTGAACAGATTTTTATAGCTAAAATCAAAAAAGCAATCTGGTATGAGAAATGTTTGCTTTGTTGGGCTCTGTACCTCTCTAATTGAGGACGGACTTGCCACACTAATCAGCGCAAAAAGCTAGTAATGAATTATGTGTTCCACAGTCAATTCGTCTTGGCTACTTTTTTTTCACTGCGACAAAATATTGCCGCTGTTTGGTCAAACAAACTGTTTCCGTTTCCAATTGATCGACAGGTTTTTTGATAAACAATTAAAATTCTTTTAGCCTTCTGTTTGTTGCAGGCAAGCGTGCATGCGTGCGCAAACGTGCGGGCAGGTGTGTGTGTGTGTGCGTGTGTGTGTGTGTGTGTGTGTGTGTGTGTGATTGCATGCGTGCATGCCCGTGTGTAGGCAGTATGTATGTATGTGTTTATATATGTGTGTATGTGTTTGTGTGTGTGTGTGTGTGATTGCATGCGTGCATGCCCGTGTCTAGGCAGTATGTATGTGTGTGTGTGTGTGTTTGTTTGTGTGTGTGTGTTTGTTTGTGTGTGTGTGTGTATGTGTGTTTGTTTGTGTGTTCCAAGTACGATGCAAATCAAAAAGACTTTAACTGCACCACCAGCAGACGGGGGGTGATATGATTGATACGCAATTTGTTGTTTGCTGCTAATATTTCATTTTGCATGGAAAACAATTTTAGTCCCTGGTCGAAGTTTCTTTGAATTTTTTCATACAAGGTTCATATATGACTTTGCACTGTTCGTACGCGATTTCTGACCACTAAACAAAAGATATCATCAATGATCCTTGTATTGTTTCTAGGAAATAGGAAATCGTAAAATCGTAGTGTGAGTACCAGTAATTATACATTGTCCTTCTTCCAATTTTCTTAAAAAAAGGTTTTCATTAACGCATCACTGATGTGATTTTCCGGCATCAATTTGCGATGCAACGAAAGACCCTAAAGCGCACATATTTTTTCCAGAGTTGGGTTCTAAAAAGGAATAATTCTACGTATATGAAAAAAGTGGGAGCAGTTTCTCTATTTTGATCAACATTTAGAACAATTCTGCTTCCGATTTCAACGGTTTGGTAAACTCATTCGTGAAGCTGAAGCAGTTTAAATTCTAAACGCTCAAAAAATTAAATGAAAAATTCTTGTCCTGACAAACACAAAAATAGCTGAAACTGCAAAATAATAACGAAAAACAATTAATAAAAGCAGATTTTTTGTCGCCAAAATTTCTAAAGTTTTCAACACTACTTTTTTAATGGAAGGGAGCACTAAAAATCAAAATAAAAAGATAGTAGTGAAAACGAAATTTTGGGAGGTGTAACTTCCAAAATGATGCGAAGTTGTGAGCTGCATTGAATTCGAGCAATTTCGACGGGTTGCTGAATTCCGACTGACTGTTTTGTTGCTTTGTTACATTTCATTACAAGTTTTTAATGGTGATTTCCGTAACAAAAAGAGAATTGAAAGTCAAGATAGAGTTTTTGTTTAAAATTGAATTTTAAAAAACAATGCTCGATAAAAATCTTACTTTTGCCTAAAGTTGGACAGACTTAGAAAATCTTGTCAAAGATGGTCATAATACGCAAATCCAGCAACTTTTATAAATTGATAAAATTGAGGATAACGAGATGCTGTTGTAAAGCTCTAAAACAACTTGTCGAAACTGAAAGTTCACTGATTTCGAAGTCGAATGCTCTATGGTAAACATAAGATGAGAATATACGTTGAAATTTTTTTAATCTACGTTCAAGGGGCTTTCGATGACGCCCCTGATCAATAGGCGAAAATCGACTGAACAAAAAATCTGTGAGTATAAAGTTCTTTTCCCCCACTAAGTAGGATCGGAACAAACATATTTATAATCTTCGAAGACTATTGCAACGGAATGCGAAGATCTTAAAAATCCTCGACAAACTCTCGAAAGAATTGATTCCATCTATCGCGATTAATCCTGTTTGCATTGAGAGAGAGTCCAAATAGCAGAATTTATAGTGACCTGGAAAGAATAAGAGAAATAAGAACACGGACAAATTTATCCGTTAGTTTATTTAGATTACTAGCTCTACTTGTTTCTTGCTGTCACAAAAAACCAAACCACGTGCAGACATAAGTTTAATTGGAATCGAATCGTTCCATACAAGTGTAATTTTTTGTATTCAATGACTTTCTGATTATAAGACTATCCCTGAACGTGCTGAGGATTGATATAATAATTAACAACACCTTCAACGAAAATCATTACAGGTATCTTTATAGTTGCTTCACAACTCTATTTTTAGCATGTTTCTGGTCCAAAAAAACCATTAACATTAATACATGACACTCATCAGCTTTATCAGTTCTGGCTATGACGTCAGAGCTGAGCAGATTTTCATAGCTAAAATCAGAAAAGCAATCTGGTATGAGAAATGTTTGCTTTGTTGGGCTCTGTTCCTCTCTAATTGGGGACGGAATTGCCACACTAGTCAGCGAAAAAGTTAGTAATCAATTATGTGTACCACCGTCAAATCATGCGGACTTTAATTTCACTGCA
>NC_134471.1:62097368-62099868 GCF_964194025.1 Convolutriloba macropyga | reverse complement strand
TCACGCCAAACACCAGTCAGCTACCAACTATGTCTCCTATACTTTTGGTGGGTCTGAGGAAACCACAACTAATGGATAACAAATAAAAAGAAAACACAAACAGATGAGGCTGTAATAGTGACCTGACTAACCCTTTTTACGCCATATCTCTCTACATTGATAACATTGGTATAATTAAAAAGAAACAACTCATTCAGACAAAATGGGAAATTATGTGGACCAAAACACTAATTGCCATCATCACCTCGTTTCTGGTGGAAATATCATGACTAAATACGTATTTAATTTATTTAATCAGAAATCCTGAAAAACAGATCTTTGAAAAGTTGTCCCGATTTATTGTAAAATCAATTGAAAAAATCGTAATAAAAATTTTAAAACTCTGGAATATCTGTTCATAACTGCAAAAACTTTACCTCTTAATTTAGCGACAGGAAAACCTCAGAACAAATTGAGAAAGTTTCCAACTAAAAAGCTGATTGAGTGTAAAATTTTTTCATGCAATTCGCGGATCTTTTCAAATAGTGCTTCAAAGCACTGCTGGGAGGGTGAGATGGAACAATTAAAACATTTGGTATGATTCAAACCAATAATATTTTGAAAAATTTTTCACTCAGCGCTAGACGCAAGCAGCCTTCGGCGTCATTATGCTGATTTATAAATCAATGCTTGATATCCACAATCAGTAAGCTGCCCCAAATAACGCAGACGTTTGTAATATTCTGGGAAAAACGGATAATTTGTCATTTTTTGCAAATCATTGAAACAATAATTTTAAAATAAAAAGAGAACAACAAAAACTTGTCATTTCTGCCTCCCTAATTTCAATTTTTTTCCTGAAAAAAATTTTTTTTAAAGATTTGATAGTAAATCAAAATCTCAAAACAGTTATTATAATATATCTAAAATAAAATTAATGTAAACCACATTTGTTTTGCTGGAGGTGTAAAAAAATTAAAATTAACTTTTAAAAAGTCGCAGTAAGTTGATTGGTTTGCAGGTTTCGCAAAAACTTAGAAAATGGCAGTTTCTTGTGCCTGTTTTCTAAAGGAGCGGGATACATTTTATCTTCTATCTTAAACGGCCTGTTATTAAAACAAATTACTAGAATTTTTGAGCAAAATGGATTCTAGGTTGTTGTAATGTGTTTATGTTTGTCTAAAATGATCAGCTTTCAGGTGATCGGATTATTAGTTGTGGAGATAGATTAGAGAAACTTATAGCGTTAAAAATGTTGGATGTCCATTAGCTACAGCTAGAAAACAAGCAATTGGTCAACCAAATACCAAAAGAATTATTTCGGTCAAATCTAATCTTGTATGACCAGTAGGGAACAGAATGGCTGTCTTGCAAGATCTTGTAAGATTCCTTCATCGGAGTATTTCTTATAAAGCTTGGCAACATTCTTGCAAAATATAAAACTTGTCAAAATATTTTATCTCTAACCTGGAGAAACAATAAAACCTTTATAATCTTACTTTTTGATTATCATCAGGTATCAAAGTGTTTGTCACAAAAACGGTTTATTCATCGGATTGCAAGTTCTTTGCGATTAGAAAACAATTGTATAGTCTTTTTAATCATATATTCATATGCTGACTATCTCCATTTTTGTTCATGAAGATTTAACTTTCCTAGCTAACACTTGTTGTCGATTGTTCCTGTAGTTTCTGTAAAACAGATACAAAATTTGCCAGACAATTGTTTATCTTGTCCCGGACCCGAGTGCCATAGTAAATCAGTACTGATTCATCATATTCCAATAGTAGAACGTTAAATCAGTACTGAATCATAGTGTCCCAAGGGTAAAGTTACCTTGCATTATGTTCAGACCTAATCCAGAACAACTTTTTTTAATGATACTATCATGAACATAATGAACATAGTTTTTTTCAATGGTCATAACAAAATCATAGAAAATTTGAAAATTTCGAAAATCAGTTGAAATTCTTACATGACGCGCTAGGAGCATGATATAGCGTTTTATGACTATTCAGCAAAGTTCTGACTATTCTGCTGGTTGCAGGAGGGGTCAGAAGGGAGGCTAAAATTGGTATTCTCGATACAGTGTGCGCCCCTTGTATATGCTTAATTTACAAGCGTGCGTGATTATTGTACGCCTTCGTTTTGATGCAGTTTGGGTTTAAAGATTCTAAAGATTACTTCAGCTGTCCATTCATGCTGCCTGTTAGTGAGCAACCGTCTTTGCATCGAATTATTAGACAGCTGACTTAATAATAGACAGAGGTATTATCAATAGACAAATAGCGTGATCTTTAGCTATTAAAGTTTTAATACTAAGATAATTGCGGATTTAAAAATTAGGCACGTCTCTAATTTGCTCAAATTTAGAGAGTTGTGCATTAAAAAGATCCAATAATGGATCGTAAATGAAATCGTACACAGAAGCACTTTCGCTGATAATTCCCGAACGGGGGTTGCCGAACGGGGGTCCGCCGAACGGGGGTTGGTCCGACGATCGGGGGTTGGTCCGACGAAT
>NC_134471.1:62024360-62094668 GCF_964194025.1 Convolutriloba macropyga | reverse complement strand
GACATGGGCAACGAGTATGCATCAAAAATTATGGAAATGAAGCAAAAGATCTCCAGTATTGTAAGTTTATTCCTTGTTCAGGATATTGCTAGCAACATTTTATAACTCCACAACTACGCCGGAGTCTTTTACTTAAAAATTTTGCAAATTTCTCGTGTTTATTTTTTGAGGGATGTTTTTTCCAGCAAAACGCTAACATTTTTGTCACTGATTTGGATCAGTACTAAAGGTTCTTTTGTGTTGAGTTTTTCAATGCCCTTACCAACACTTTTTTGTCATTTCTCAAGACTTTTTTAATTAATAGGTGAGCAAGACAATTAAGGATTTGGAACCAGAAAGACTCGCCCTGTCCGAGGATACAATTCTTGAGGACAATGTCGAAAATTTCCAGGAGATTGAAGAGACACCAGAAGTGCAATATGGTCTTGATAACAGGAATTTAGATCATATATATAAAGAACATAATCCTGCCCACTATGGTTTGCATTTGAGAAGGTGGATTTTTTGGAGAAAATGGGTTGTCAACTGACATGATTACTCCTCAACGCACAATGGCATCGGGACGAGCCGCAGCAGACTCCGAACTCGATCTGAAGTTCTTTAGTAATTTTTAGTCACTTTAATTTGAGCCATATGCCAAATAAAAGTAAAAGGTTTAATCGAAATTCTTGTTTATAAAAAAAAATTTCGAGGGCTTTTTTGAGATTAAGTTTTCGCAAAAAAGTAAAGATTCTTATCTTTGGTGCTCAACCGTAGTTATGTCCCTTTTTGCTTTAGGATCAGTTCAAAGAAAATTTCCCAGAAGAAAGCACCCCCTGGCTGCGAAAAAGACTAGAACAGCTGCAAATAAGGCGGGACAAAACGTCAAAGACCGATTGGCAGGAACAGGGAAATACAGTGCTGGAGCGAAGGAAATCAGAAAAGCTCAACTTAAGAAAAAGCATGAGTCAATTCAATCAGAATAGTTTGTTCTGCTATTTGCTCAATTGTCGAATTCTTTGTCTTAAAGTTTGCATCCTTAAAAGTTTACATAAATTTTCCTGTCAGATATAATTAGTTTTGCAAAAAAAGGTTCGCCCAAGGCTTTTTTGAGTCTTGTTTTGCTTGATAATTTCTCGCTCGGTTTTGTTAGTTTTTCTGACTTTATTCTATAAGATGTGTTGTTTGTAGAGAATTAAATTTTTTTCGAGTGTCCAATTTTTCTTTGCAGATTTATTACGAGAATAAGAAGAGATTTAAATTTCTTGTCTTTGTTGCCGTAGGTTTGAGCATCAGCAATTTTTTTATAAAAAAAGAGTGAGGCACATAATAGGGAAAGCAAAAACTTAGCAAGAGCCCAAAGCCTTTATTGAATTCTAAAGTTATGATTTAAAGAAATGATAACAATGCTAAATATGTGATTTGCCTTCCGAAAGAATTCGTAAATTTTATATTAAGTGCTTTTCTTCATAAATATCTTGTTGGCTCGGGTAAGTGTAAAGCTAAGTTTCTAAATTCTGAAATGTTTAGGAGGGCGTGTTGCCTTCCGACTGATATAAATTTTTGATTTCTTGTTAAAATTAACTCGAGGCTTGATCGGAATTTTTTTGATGGTGCTATTTGGGTGTGTTGCCTTCTAGCACTTTGCGTTGATTTCAATCTATTTCTCGCTGCTGTTGCTACAACGTGAGCGTTGTTCTTGAAAACGGTTGCGAATGAAATGAACAGTTTTTGTAAAATAAACTCTGCTCTTCTGTGATTGAAAAATGGCAACTCGAACGTCTAGTAAGGGCAGGAAGATAGTGAAGCCCACAAACTTCAGCAATGACAGTGAAGTTGAGTTGCAGGAAACAGCCCAAAGTCAAATGCGAGACAGCAGATTTTTGTTTTATTATGGCAAAAATGCGTTCTCAACTGCCCTGAATTCATCGAGCTGGCCACAGGGGACTTCCTGGAAATATAAATTAAGTCTAGAGCTAGGTCAGGCATATCCAATGATTCACAATGAGCCTCAACCAGAATGCATCTATCTCGGAAAAGGTTCACAATCTGAAATATCACGTCATAAACTTGTTGTTTTGGCTCAATTGAAAAAAGGAGAGCCTCCAAGCTTCGTTCCGGAGACAATTCTTCGTGACAACAGAGATGAGGAGGTCAATTCAGAAGATTGCGAAACTCCTCTTCATTCCCCTCTTACGCAGCATGTGTCCCAGGCTGCGGGGTCAACATCTCTGATAGTTAACTATAACGCAACGAAGACTGCCGAAATAGAGAGCGCCAAAAATAAAAGTTCGTCATGTGAGCAGTTTCAACTTTTTTTGCGGAACATCAATCAAGGATGGCGCGGGCCGAATCCAGTTTCCAGAAAATTAAGACGCAATCAGATCGCCGCAAGAGGAAGCTGGTGAACGAGTTCAATGATTCGGTAGTATCTGTTTGCAGTTTTTTGAAATTAATGTCTAGACAAAATATAAATCTAAGGCAGTCGCTGCTTCGTTGCTCGAAAAAATGAACAAGAAAAAATGGCCGGCAAAATTGCACAAAAATTTTCATGTTTCAACTTCTGAAGCTAGGTTTCTGTTGAAAATTGTATTAAAATATTTTGGTTACAAAATTCTACAATTTTGCTTCTTTTTTGACTCTACGTCTTTTTTAGACAATACGTATTAATGACACTAAAGACGTTCTGTAAATTCAGTAAAAAAGACTATTTTCTTGGTTGTTTTCTAGCGCTCTGAATTTCATATCAAAATGATACTAACATTTAAAAGCGTTTTGTTTAGCTGGAGGAGTTAGAGGAGTGCGTGAGAATCCAAAAGTTTGGGTTTGAGGTTGTCGATCAAAATCCGCATCTTCTTGAAACGTTCCCCGTTGTCAGTGTTATGAAAGGAGATGTTGATTTGATGCAAATTGAAGCCAATGAATTTCCTAGCAGGCTAGGACGAGCCCTTCGCAAGGAAATCTTTGGACAAAATGGACTCGTTGAAACGATGATTGGCGCTGAGCATTCAACTAGAAAAGAGGCAAAGGGCTCTGATGTTAAGCGGTTTTTTGGTTAGATTTTTAAGAGCAACTTTTTAACAGCAAATTATAATCAACATTAGGGTTTTGTTAACGGGTTTTGTATTTTAAATATAACGTTTGTTTTTTAAATATATAAAGTCTTAATAAATTAGATAATGGAAAGAAAGATGAGTGACAATCAACATATGCTCTAAAAATCTCCTGCCACTACCGGAGGAAAAGATAAATGTTTATTGTTTTACTTAGGGTATTAAACGTTTCATAAACTAACCAACTTTGTCATGTTTATCTTTTGTAAGGTTCTTCAAATTCTTAGATTAGAGCAAATATAGTAATTGTTTAAATAGGCGCTGTGCTGATAAAGGTATAGAGTTGTCGACATTCTTTAAAATGCTTTAGAAGTTATCAACGGTAAGTATCCGCTTACACCCCGATTGGCATTCAAACTGGCAAAGGATGCAGCCAATCAAGCGGGAAGAGAAGTGAAAAGCTATCGATCACAACTTGTTCATGAAGAGAGAAACAGCACAGAAAATGAAATAGACAACAGAGGAGAACCTATCAATTGAAAATGTGCCATACTACTGAGTTAGCAAACAGAAAAAAAACAAACAGGTGCTCATGTCAAGCAGCAATGATTCTAAATAGTTTTAGAACTTTATAGTGAATTCTTTCACCCCCTTCTTAACAGCTATGTTAGTTTTGATTACAACCCGTTTTGGTTTAGTAGCGATTGTTAACTGCTTGTTAAACAATAGTTTGAAAAATCAGTTCATCTTAAATAGCCACTGCATCTCTTGTGCCGCTAAATTTAATCGATACTATTGAATCGAACTGAACACAATGTTTGATAACGCTCAAAAATAAAGTTTTGAAACAACTTTTTCCTATTGCATTGTGATTTTTTGTTAAATTAGTGCGCTGCAATGAGGGTGTAATTCTCCCTGATACCAATGAGATATGTTACTGCTTTGCTCTGACAGTTATGTTGCTAAGAAATGTGAAATTGATATTCGGTTGTGTTGCCATCAAGAACAAATCAATGAAAAAGGTCTAGGTGAAGATTTAATAGCAATATTTTTTACGTGGAGTTTGCGCAGTGCTCCGAGGGTGTGTTGCTCTCTGGTACTAATGAGATAATTTGAAGGTGACCGCTTACAAGCAGCATAGGTTTTGTTTAAAATAGTGAAAAGGCTATGAGGGCGTGTTGCCTCGAGCAGAAATAAACGAGAAACTATTAGGTGAAGATTTAAAGGCGGGTGATTTAGTGTGATTTTTTTCCTGTGTTACGAGGGCGTGTTGCCTTCTGGTACTAAGGAGAAATGTCGCAGGTTTGTGCAGAGACAGTGTGTAATATTGAAAAATTCGGGATGCTATGATGATGTTGCCTTCTAGAGAAAGTAAATGAAAACTTCTAGCTGAAGAAATAATAGCAAGGTGCTTTTGTAAAATTTGTGCACTGCTACCAGTATCTGTTTGCCTCTTGCACCAATGCGATTTTTTACTGGTTTTGCGCTAACAGTCAGAGTTTGTTGTGTTTGAGTGCCATGAGGGTGTGTTGCTCTGGTACTAAAGAGAGAACTTAAATGTGACCGCTTAAAGGGAGCATAAGTCTTGTTTAAAATAGTGAGAAGGCTGTGAGGGCGTGTTGCCTCGCAGAAATAAACGAGAAACTATTAGGTGAAGATTTAAAGGCGCCTGATTTATTGTGATTTTATCCTTTGCTACGAGGGCGTGTGGCCTTCTGGTACTAAGGAGAAATATCGCAGGTTTGTGCAAAGAGACAGTGTTATTTTGAAAAAAAATTTGAGTTGCTCTGAGGATGTTGCCTTCTAGAGAAAGTAATTGAATTTTCCTTGGTGAAGAGTTAAAAGCTAGGTGCTTTGGTAAAATTTGTGCAGTGCTACGAATATCTGTTCCCCTCTTGTACCAATGAGAGTTTTTTTACTGGTTTTGCGCTTCACCAAAAGTTTAGGTTCCAGTTAGCAATGAGTGAGTGCGAAAACCTAGCGCAAATCGAAGGACAACTGTCTGAAAAATTGTTGAAAGATTTCCCGAATTCACCAAAACTTTTGACTGTGCTATGGAGTAAGGATGATTTTGAGTTAAAACTTTGCAATGACCGAAAGCTGAAAAAACTGTTCATGGATATGAGCGAATCATACAAAGCTGCTATGGATTTTGGACTGAGTATTGAACCAGACAAATACGGAGGATTTTGCTTGGTGAATCGGTCGATGAGCGCCATCAAGCCTGGTGAAATTGAGGTGGCCGTTGGATTGTTAGCTAACCTGCCAAAAGAAAACTCGTATAAAGACTGGTCAGTTATGGAAGGAGGAAAACTCCTAGTTGGAGTGTCTAGGTGGGCTAATCATTCCTGTAAAGCTAATTGCGACTACTACATGAAAGGTGGTTATCGTGGACGACAATGTGTTAGGTTGCGAGCGCTGAGGCAAATAGAACCCAATGAAGAGCTGACAACCTTCTAAAACGAAGACGCTTTTGGAGAAGAAAATGTCGATTGTCTTTGCAGTCATACAGAAGAGCATGGAGGGAGTGCAAATTTAGTGCAATAAACTTCACAAACTGTAGTGAGAGCTGTAAAACGAAAACGTCTACCAAAAGCAGAAATTCGATATGCACAACATGCAACAGAGTTTGATTCTTTCTTTGCTTATTACGAAGACTCATCGAATTTTAGCCTGTCCTCATTAAATGAAGCGCCCTCTTTTCCTATAGAAACTTCCCCATACAATACTGCGGTTCCTCAAATCATCACATCAGATTCTATTGACGACGAAATGGGCAGCAGTATTGGAACAACTGACGAGTCATTGAACAACGCTCAATTTCAATTTTTCCCCGAGTATGAAAGCGATGAAAGTTCACAGTCTGACACCGAAGCTGTAAGGGAACTTGCCTCATTCAATCGATCTTCTCTATGTGATTTTGTGAGTGACTGCAGACCAGTCTCTGTGTCAAATCTAGCTTTGTCCATCATGTCGTTAGTAATAAAGCATAATTGTTCTGACCAAATGATGTACGAACTTCTGAAACGCGATCAAATTATTTTCAATGGTGAAAGTTTAGCACCATGGACAATAAAAAAGAAATTGGGTGAATTTGCCGCTCAGTATCAATGTAGAAAAGAACTTTTGTCAAACGGTGAACAAATTTATCTCAATTTCAGTCTGCTTCTCCTGAAAATTGTTCAAAATTCGATCAACGGCATGTTGAGATACGCAGAGTTGAGAAAAACAACAAACGATATAATTATGCCTAAACTGGAAGTTATTGAACGGCAAGTGACAATTAGGTTAATTTTGAACTTGGACGGAGCCCTGGTCTCAAAATCTCCTCCTAAAACAGCCTGGCCGCTCCTGATAGCGATTACCGATCTACCTCCGAAGAAACGACAGATGTTTCAAAACATAATTTTAGGATCTCTTTTTGTTGGAAACCGGACACCGAATTTTGACGACATTTTTGATCATTTCGAGCGTCAGATATCTACGCATGAGGAGGTAACACTGGATGGTGATCGAGTTAAGGTTAAGTTCGAGCCAATCTTTTTTGTAGCAGATTTAATTGGCAAAGCAAAAGTACTGAATATCAAACAATGCAACGGATATTATGGTTGCTCTCTCTGCACTCAGCGTGGCTTCCACATAGATGGAGCGCATCACTATCCACATGACTTTGATGTTCATAAAAATATGCGGTCTCCTGAAAGTTATCTGGAGAACTCGAAGAACCTGGATGAGGGATCTCAACAAAAACTCAAAACCCTCAACGGTAAAAAGAGTGATTTTGAAAAATTCACTCAAGGAGTAAAGGGCAGGAGCAAAATTTTTTCTGTTATCGCTAATCAGCCGCTCTCTTCGCCGGTTGATACAATGCATCAACTTTTTCTTGGCGTATCGAGGGACCTACTAACGTATTTTTACGACCGCATGAAAGCAGACAGTAAACGAAAATTGAATAAAATACTTTCGGGTATTCAAACTCCAAGAGAAATAAAACGATCAGTGCGATCTTTCGATCATCTCGCAAATATGAAAGCCAGCGAGCTAAAAGTTCATTTGCTATATCTGGCGCCCATCTTCTTACCCATTTTTTTGTTTGGAGAAGACCGGAGTTCCGATAAATCTTTTTAAACTAGTTTTTTCTTTGCGCAGTTTATATGATGACAATCGGAACTCTAAATTTTGCAGACTTTTGTTAGACGAGTTTTGCGTCAGCATGGCTGAAAAAAATCCCAAGAAGTTCGAGTCGATCAATTTCCATCTATTGAGACATCTTGCTTGGCAAGCTGCTGAGATTGGTCCTCTCTTCGTTACTTCAGCATCAATGTTTGAATCGGCTCTTCACCTTCTGATTGCTCCGTTAACTGGAACAACAAACCACTGTAAACTAATGGTAGAGAGATTCATCAGAGGCAAAGTGGTTTCTGAGATAGATTATAGTGAAGATGATTTGGCGCAGTTTCTAAGGTTTTCTGACAATCCGTCGGATGTGAACAAAGAATTTGGCCTCGTAGAATCAGAAGAATTAAGAGAATTCAGGTTCAACAATCCGTCAGCTCGAGTGTTCTGTCGATACAGGAAGAATTTTTATTTTGGCTCTTTAGCGTACGGGCGGGAATCAGGTGCAGATATTTTTGCATGTGTAGACGCGTCAACAATGGCTATTGGGAAAATTCTTTTCTTCTATGAGCTGGATGGTAAATTTTGTGTGCTTCGTGAACAAAAAATTGTTTCAACATTTAAACTTGTTCAACAACCAGAAGGTCCGGTTTCTAATTTTGCATACGTCGTTGAAGACAAGAATAGCACAATTCATGTTGCAGTAGATGCATTAGAAATAAAGTTTTTTCCTGTAAAAATTGAGGACAATTTGTATCTTGTTCCACTACTCAGTAACTTTTAGCATGATTAATTTTTAGTTTTCAGTTTCAATTTTGATTATAGCTAGGCTGTTGATTCATTAACGTATGATCTGTTATTGTCATTGTATATATTGAAAACAATCAATTTGCAAAACTCAGGCGATATTTTGAATAGTAGTTTTGCTGCATGACTTTTTAACGTATTGCTTGTTTTATTTTATTGACATAAATTTTAAACAATCATTTTGCGAAACTTAGTTGAAAACAAAGTCATCTTGCAGAACGCAGGCAAATTCCAATCTCTCTACATTATTTTTCTTTTGCTTGTTCTAAAAATTTGCATCCTTCCAGACGTAATGAGGCAAACATTTTTGAGTTTTGAGAACAACCGTTTGATTTATCGAATACAACCTGCTGACATAGCTGGTAATGTCGAATCAAGTGAAGTTGACTTGCTCTGGAGTGAGATCTTTGCTTTGGAGGAAAAAGTTGCTCTCCTTACGAAAAGAGTAGAAGACCTGGAACGTCTTCGACCTGTTGAGATAATCGATTTGACACAAGATGAAAGTTTCACAACAACTGTTTCGGTGTCATCTAACCAAAGCGATGATATAGAGATGAATGGACTTTTTTGAGCCGGGCAAGATCTTAAGCTTTTAAATAGCACGATAGTTTCTGGTTTTCTCTAGTAAATTGTTCGAGCTGGTTCTTTTAGATTTTTGAATTGTTCAAATGTAGTTTGTTTTCTACTTAATTGTATTAAAGATTTGATACCCCTGCTTTTTTGATGCTGAATTGAACTTGCTTTTTTGCTTTTCCAACTGGCTGACAAAATATACATATTATAAATCGAGGACAAGCTTGTGTTTTACTAATTTTTCGAGGAGGGTCGGAGGGTGTATTGCCTTCTGCCGCAAAAGTATCACTTTCATTCCATAATTTTCTATTTTGCTTCAGGCTTTTTTCGTTCATACCTTGACATAGACTGGAGGGTGTGTTGCCTTCCGGCTAATGTTATGACATTGCTCATAAGTTGTACTTTTTTTCTAATGGTCACGAAGATTTTTAGTTTCTCGAAATGAGTTCCCAGCTACTGATCAGCGTACCGGGGACATTAGTGATGGGATCTTTTGTAGTACTCAGATTTGTGGTAATTTTCGAGACCGCAGTTTTGACAACGTGGCAGCAAAATACAAATGGTTCAAATGATCCTTTTGAATGACGGAGTTGAGCATACATTATCTTTGACCCCAAATACCCCAGAATTTGAGTCCTTTATGGCATGGGATACTGAAGTTGAAATGAGCGACGAGCAAGAGCAAGCTTTGTATCCTCTGATTTCGGTTCTTGGAGACTACTACGGTTCCTCTGATAGCGAACACTGACTACTATTTCGATCAGATCTACAGTGCTAAATTTTAATTGTTTGCTCATGATAACAAACTTTCTTAGGCTGTGCTTATTTCGAACATTTTTTTTAAAAATGTGCTAAGTTTTTACTCTGTTTTATGTTTGTGATAAAGGAACTAATTTCTCTCAATTAATGCGCAATTAAAAACTTCGATGTTTTATGTTTATGATAAAGAAACCAATTGAAAGCTTGTCTTCTTTCTTGTTTTTCATGCATTTAGTGAGTGTGGTTAATATGAGTGTCAGTATTATCCAAAAAACTTTTAGGCTGATGCGAAATATAGGCTGAACGAATATTAACTCTAGTTATTAACTCTAGAATCGGGTCAAAGAATTGTTCAAATCAAATTGAACTCGGTAGGAGTACCACTCGGTAGGACTGCAGTTAAAGTGTAACACAAAAAAAATTTTTGCTATAGCTTGCCTCGGAAAAAAAGTTCATACGGAAATTTGCTAATTTCGCCATTAGCGAATTTTAAAAAATATTTGTTTCATTGGGCCAAAACTTTGTTCAAATCGGATCAAACTTGGCACAGAGTGTTTCCATGGTACCTAGTTACCATGGAAATACTTTGTGCCAAGTTTGTTCCGATTTGAACAACTCTTTGACACAATGAAAAAGACCTATTTTTAAAATTCAATAATTGCAATTTATTCGAAATAATTGGAAATTTCCGTATAAAAGGCTAACTTTTTTCCTAGACAAGTTATAGCAAAAAATTTTTTGCTTCAGACTCTAGGTGCTCATGGGACACTCCATGCCGACTTTTGTCCAATTTGAAGAAGTTTTTAACCATACGAAAAAGACCTATTTTTAGAAATACTTTTTCGAAATAATCGCAGTTTTTCATTCGAAAATGTAATTTTTTCCAGGGGCAAGCAAAAGAAAAATTCCTGTTGTATAAGACTCCAGCTGGAGTCTAATACAAAAAAATTTTTCTGCTTGCCCCTGGAAAAAGTTACATTTTCGAACGAAAAGTTGCGATTATTCGGAATAAGCATTTTTAAAAATAGGTCTTTTCCGTATGGTCAAAAACTTCTTCAAATTGGACCAAACTCGGCATGGAGTGTTCCATGAGTACCTAGAGTCTAAAGCGAAAGGTTTTTTGGTATAGCTTACCTAGGAAAAAAGTTGGGTTTTCATACGGAAATTTGCGATTATTTCTAATAAGTAATTTTTAAAAAAAGATCTTATTGATTAGGTCTTAGAGTTTTCCAAAGTAAACCAAACTCGGCATGGAGTCTCCTATGAGTACCTAGAGTCTAAGGCAAAAAGTTTTTTTGCTATAGCTTGCCTAGGAAAAAAGTTGGGTTTTCATACGGAAATTTGCGAATTTCGCGAATAACGAATTTTAAAAATAGGTCTTTTTCATGGGGTCAAGGAGTTGTCCAAATCAAACCAAACTCGGCATGGAGTGTCCTATGAGTACTTAGAGTCTAGAGCGAAAAGGGTTTTTGGTATAGCTTGCCTAGGAAAAAAGTTGGGTTTTCATACGGAAATTTGCGATTATTTCTAATAAGTAATTTTAAATAATTTTTGAAAATAGGTCTTTTTGATAAGGTCTTAGAGTTGTCCAAAGTGAACCAAATTCGGCAGGGAGTCTCCTATGAGTACCTAGAGTCTAAGGCGAAAAATTTTTTTGCTATAGCTTGTCTAGGAAAAAAGTTAGTCTTTCATACGGAAATTTGCGAATTTCGCGAGTAACGAATTTTAAAAATAGGTATTTTTCATGGGGTCGAGGAGTTGTCCAAATCAAACCAAACTCGGCATGGAGTGTTCTATGAGTACCTAGAGTCTAGAGCGAAAAGGGTTTTTGATATAGCTTGCCTAGGAAAAAAGTTGGGTCTTCATACGGAAATTTGCGATTATTTCTAATAAGTAATTTTAAATAATTTTTGAAAATAGGTCTTTTTGATTAGGTCTTAGAGTTGTCCAAAGTGAACCAAACTCGGCATGGAGTCTCCTATGAGTACCTAGAGTCTAAGGCGAAAAGATTTTTTGCTATAGCTTGTCTAGGAAAAAAGTTAGTCTTTCATACGGAAATTTGCGATTTTCGCGAGTACCGAATTTTAAAAATAGGTATTTTTCATGGGGTTAAGGAGTTGTCCAAATCAAACCAAACTCGGCATGGAGTCTCCTATGAGTACGTAGAGTCTAAAGCGAAAAGATTTTTTGGTATAGCTTGCCTAGAAAAAAAGTTGGGTTTTCATACGGAAATTTGCGAGTTTCGCGAATAACGAATTTTAAAAATAGGTCTTTTTCATGGGGTCAAGGAGTTGTCCAAATCAAACCAAACTCGGCATGGAGTGTCCTATGAGTACCTAGAGTCTAGAGCGAAAAGGGTTTTTGGTATAGCTTGCCTAGGAAAAAAGTTGGGTCTTCATACGGAAATTTGCGATTATTTCTAATAAGTAATTTTAAATAATTTTTGAAAATAGGTCTTTTTGATTAGGTCTTAGAGTTGTCCAAAGTGAACCAAACTCGGCATGGAGTCTCCTATGAGTACCTAGAGTCTAAGGCTAAAAGTTTTTTTGCTATAGCTTGTCTAGGAAAAAAGTTAGTCTTTCATACGGAAATTTGCGATTTTCGCGAGTAACGAATTTTAAAAATAGGTATTTTTCATGGGGTCAAGGAGTTGTCCAAATCAAACCAAACTCGGCATGGAGTCTCCTATGAGTACCTAGAGTCTAAAGCGAAAAGATTTTTTGGTATAGCTTGCCTAGAAAAAAGTTGGGTTTTCATACGGAAATTTGCGAGTTTCGCGAATAACGAATTTTAAAAATAGGTCTTTTTCATGGGGTCAAGGAGTTGTCCAAATCAAACCAAACTCGGCATGGAGTGTCCTATGAGTACCTAGAGTCTAAAGCGAAAAAATTTTTTGGTATAGCTTGCCTAGGAAAAAAGTTGGGTTTTCATACGGAAATTTGCGATTATTTCTAATAAGTAATTTTAAATAATTTTTAAAAATAGGTCTTTTTGATTAGGTCTTAGAGTTGCCCAAAGTGAACCAAACTCGGCTTGGAGTCTCCTATGAGTATCTAGAGTCTAAAGCGAAAAGATTTTTTGGTATAGCTTGCCTAGGAAAAAAGTTGGGTTTTCATACGGAAATTTGCGAATTTCGCGAATAACGAGTTTTAAAAATAGGTCTTTTTCATGGGGTCAAGGAGTTGTCCAAATCAAACCAAACTCGGCATGGAGTGTCCTATGAGTACCTAGAGTCTAAAGCGAAAAAATTTTTTGGCATAGCTTGCCTAGGAAAAAAGTTAGTCTTTCATACGGAAATTTGCGATTTTCGCGAGTAACGAATTTTAAAAATAGGTATTTTTCATGGGGCCAAGGAGTTGTCCAAATCAAACCAAACTCGGCATGGAGTCTCCTATGAGAACCTAGAGTCTAAAGCGAAAAGATTTTTTGGTATAGCTTGCCTAGAAAAAAAGTTGGGTTTTCATACGGAAATTTGCGAGTTTCGCGAATAACGAATTTTAAAAATAGGTCTTTTTCATGGGGTCAAGGAGTTGTCCAAATCAAACCAAACTCGGCATGGAGTGTCCTATGAGTACCTAGAGTCTAAAGCGAAAAAATTTTTTGGTATAGCTTGCCTAGGAAAAAAGTTGGGTTTTCATACGGAAATTTGCGATTATTTCTAATAAGTAATTTTAAATAATTTTTAAAAATAGGTCTTTTTGATTAGGTCTTAGAGTTGTCCAAAGTGAACCAAACTCGGCTTGGAGTCTCCTATGAGTACCTAGAGTCTAAAGCGAAAAGATTTTTTGGTATGGCTTGCCTAGGAAAAAAGTTGGGTTTTCATACGGAAATTTGCGAATTTCGCGAATAACGAATTTTAAAAATAGGTCTTTTTCATGGGGTCAAGGAGTTGTCCAAATCAAACCAAACTCGGCATGGAGTGTCCTATGAGTACCTAGAGTCTAAAGCGAAAAAGTTTTTTGGTATAGCTTGCCTAGGAAAAAAGTTGGGTTTTCATACGGAAATTTGCGATTATTTCTAATAAGTAATTTTAAATAATTTTTAAAAATAAGTCTTTTTGATTAGGTCTTAGAGTTGTCCAAAGTGAACCAAACTCGGCTTGGAGTCTCCTATGAGTACCTAGAGTCTAAGGCGAAAAGTTTTTTTGCTATAGCTTGTCTAGGAAAAAAGTTAGTCTTTCATACGGAAATTTGCGATTTTCGCGAGTAACGAATTTTAAAAATAGGTCTTTTTCATGGGGTCAAGGAGTTGTCCAAATCAAACCAAACTCGGCATGGAGTGTCCTATGAGTACCTAGAGTCTAAAGCGAAAAAGTTTTTTGGTATAGCTTGCCTAGGAAAAAAGTTGGGTTTTCATACGGAAATTTGCGATTATTTCTAATAAGTAATTTTAAATAATTTTTAAAAATAAGTCTTTTTGATTAGGTCTTAGAGTTGCCCAAAGTGAACCAAACTCGGCTTGGAGTCTCCTATGAGTATCTAGAGTCTAAAGCGAAAAGATTTTTTGGTATAGCTTGCCTAGGAAAAAAGTTGGGTTTTCATACGGAAATTTGCGAATTTCGCGAATAACGAGTTTTAAAAATAGGTCTTTTTCATGGGGTCAAGGAGTTGTCCAAATCAAACCAAACTCGGCATGGAGTGTCCTATGAGTACCTAGAGTCTAAAGCGAAAAAATTTTTTGGCATAGCTTGCCTAGGAAAAAAGTTAGTCTTTCATACGGAAATTTGCGATTTTCGCGAGTAACGAATTTTAAAAATAGGTATTTTTCATGGGGCCAAGGAGTTGTCCAAATCAAACCAAACTCGGCATGGAGTCTCCTATGAGAACCTAGAGTCTAAAGCGAAAAGATTTTTTGGTATAGCTTGCCTAGAAAAAAAGTTGGGTTTTCATACGGAAATTTGCGAGTTTCGCGAATAACGAATTTTAAAAATAGGTCTTTTTCATGGGGTCAAGGAGTTGTCCAAATCAAACCAAACTCGGCATGGAGTGTCCTATGAGTACCTAGAGTCTAAAGCGAAAAAATTTTTTGGTATAGCTTGCCTAGGAAAAAAGTTGGGTTTTCATACGGAAATTTGCGATTATTTCTAATAAGTAATTTTAAATAATTTTTAAAAATAGGTCTTTTTGATTAGGTCTTAGAGTTGTCCAAAGTGAACCAAACTCGGCTTGGAGTCTCCTATGAGTACCTAGAGTCTAAAGCGAAAAGATTTTTTGGTATGGCTTGCCTAGGAAAAAAGTTGGGTTTTCATACGGAAATTTGCGAATTTCGCGAATAACGAATTTTAAAAATAGGTCTTTTTCATGGGGTCAAGGAGTTGTCCAAATCAAACCAAACTCGGCATGGAGTGTCCTATGAGTACCTAGAGTCTAAAGCGAAAAAGTTTTTTGGTATAGCTTGCCTAGGAAAAAAGTTGGGTTTTCATACGGAAATTTGCGATTATTTCTAATAAGTAATTTTAAATAATTTTTAAAAATAAGTCTTTTTGATTAGGTCTTAGAGTTGTCCAAAGTGAACCAAACTCGGCTTGGAGTCTCCTATGAGTACCTAGAGTCTAAGGCGAAAAGTTTTTTTGCTATAGCTTGTCTAGGAAAAAAGTTAGTCTTTCATACGGAAATTTGCGATTTTCGCGAGTAACGAATTTTAAAAATAGGTATTTTTCATGGGGTCAAGGAGTTGTCCAAATCAAACCAAACTCGGCATGGAGTCTCCTATGAGTACCTAGAGTCTAAAGCGAAAAGATTTTTTGGTATAGCTTGCCTAGAAAAAAAGTTGGGTTTTCATACGCAAATTTGCGAGTTTCGCGAATAACGAATTTTAAAAATAGGTCTTTTTCATGGGGTCAAGGAGTTGTCCAAATCAAACCAAACTCGGCATGGAGTGTCCTATGAGTACCTAGAGTCTAAAGCGAAAAAATTTTTTGGTATAGCTTGCCTAGGAAAAAAGTTGGGTTTTCATACGGAAATTTGGGATTATTTCTAATAAGTAATTTTAAATAATTTTTAAAAATAGGTCTTTTTGATTAGGCCTTAGAGTTGTCCAAAGTGAACCAAACTCGGCTTGGAGTCTCCTATGAGTACCTAGAGTCTAAAGCGAAAGGATTTTTTGGTATAGCTTGCCTAGGAAAAAAGTTGGGTTTTCATACGGAAATTTGCGAATTTCGCGAATAACGAATTTTAAAAATAGGTCTTTTTCATGGGGTCAAGGAGTTGTCTAAATCAAACCAAACTCGGCATGGAGTGTCCCATAAGTACCTAGAGTCTAAAGTGAAAAAATTTTTTGATATAGCTTGCCTAGGAAAAAAGTTGGGTTTTCATACGGAAATTTGCGAGTTTCGCGAATAACGAATTTTAAAAATAGGTCTTTTTCATGGGGTCAAGGAGTTGTCCAAATCAAACCAAACTCGGCATGGAGTGTCCTATGAGTACCTAGAGTCTAAAGCGAAAGGATTTTTTGGTATAGCTTGCCTAGGAAAAAAGTTGGGTTTTCATACGGAAATTTGCGAGTTTCGCGAATAACGAATTTTAAAAATAGGTCTTTTTCATGGGGTCAAGGAGTTGTCCAAATCAAACCAAACTCGGCATGGAGTGTCCTATGAGTACCTAGAGTCTAAAGCGAAAAAATTTTTTGGTATAGCTTGCCTAGGAAAAAAGTTGGGTTTTCATACGGAAATTTGCGATTATTTCTAATAAGTAATTTTAAATAATTTTTAAAAATAGGTCCTTTTGATTAGGTCTTAGAGTTGTCCAAAGTGAACCAAACTCGGCTTGGAGTCTCCTATGAGTACCTAGAGTCTAAAGCGAAAGGATTTTTTGGTATAGCTTGCCTAGGAAAAAAGTTGGGTTTTCATACGGAAATTTGCGATTATTTCTAATAAGTAATTTTAAACAATTTTTAAAAATAGGTCTTTTTGATTAGGTCTTAGAGTTGTCCAAAGTGAACCAAACTCGGCTTGGAGTCTCCTATGAGTACCTAGAGTCTAAAGCGAAAAGATTTTTTGGTATAGCTTGCCTAGGAAAAAAGTTGGGTTTTCATACGGAAATTTGCGAATTTCGCGAATAACGAATTTTAAAAATAGGTCTTTTTGATTAGGTCTTAGAGTTGTTGAAAGTGGACCAAATTGATATCCCAGACTACCAGTACTATTTAGTTTGTAATGCAAAAAGAATGGTTCGCCTAACTGTCATAGAAAAAAAGTTCGTCTCTTAGTTGAGGTTTTTCGCTTATTTGAAAATTTTATTTTAAAACGTCTATTTGAGAATAGTTGGAACATTAGGTGCAATCGCACATTGACGAGCCTCCTTGTTTAAATTTGGTTTTAATCTATGACATTATTATACCTTTATTATTATTTTACTTTGTCTGTTTAGTGTTTCTTTTTTGGAGAGAGCTTTTCGAGCCTAGTTTTTTTTTCTAGTGCTCTGCTCAATTCTCATACAGTTGTTTGTTTGTAACTCCACCGTAGCCGGTCCCCAGCCCGGTTGAGAGAAGGAGGAGGGAAACACACCCAAAACATACTGGAAAATCTCAAAAAGTTGTTCGTTAGTTCAACTGTCGATTTTTTCCGACAGTATTTAACCTATTTTAGCTCTCGAAACGTCGCTACGTTGATTTATGATTCGAAACGGTAGGATTATGACTCGACAGACTGGGTCATTGTTCCGAAATACCAAATTTATGAATCGAAAGACCGGGTCATTGTTCCAAAATACCTGATTTATGATTCGAAATACAAGATGCATGACTCGAATTATGTGGATTTATGATTCGAAATACGAGATGCATGACTCGAATTATGTAGATTTATGATTCAAAGTAGGGGCCGCATGAATCGAATTACGTTGATTTATGATTCGAAACGGTAGGATTATGACTCGACAGACCGGGTCATTGCTCCGAAATACCTGATTTATGATTCGAAATACAAGATGCATGACTCGAATTATGTGGATTTATGATTCGAAATACGAGATGCATGACTCGAATTATGTAGATTTATGATTCGAAGTAGGGGCCGCATGAATCCAATTACGTTGATTTATGATTCGAAACGGTAGGATTATGACTCGACAGACCGGGTCATTGTTCCGAAATACCTGATTTATGATTCGAAATACAAGATGCATGACTCGAATTATGTGGATTTATGATTCGAAATACGAGATGCATGACTCGAATTATGTAGATTTATGATTCGAAGTAGGGGCCGCATGAATCGAATTACGTTGATTTATGATTCGAAACGGTAGGATTATGACTCGACAGACCGGGTCATTGTTCCGAAATACCAGATTTATGAATAGAAAGACCGGGTCATTGTTCTGAAATACCAGATATATGATTCGACTTACCGGGTCATTAACTTCTTCCGGGTCCGCGTATCTAACGACCCGGAATGACACCCCCCCAGACGACGTTTTGTCGAGTAATATTTCTACCACCTCGCCCCGGGAATCTGTTTAACATAGATCAAAATGAAAACACCGCAAATTTGGTGGTAAACGAATGAACAGTTAAGAACTCTTAAAAATTCATAACTAAAAGATCAATTAACTCAATGCCTGTAAACCAAGAAAGAGAGATAAGGCAATTTTGGGCTACTTGCATTAAACTTGAATGGAAACGCAACAGCCATGGATGATAGAGCAGGGCGGCAGAATAAAGTTGAACTAGAGTTCAAAAAAATTAAAACTAGAGTCCAAGAACTAGAGTTCATGGACAAATTTTAACCAATAAAATTAATCCAAGAACAAATAATTTGTGACTCTTAAATAATATTTTGTAGTGCTATGATTGGATGAAATATTCAATAGATTACTTACATTAGAGAAGAAAGACAGAAGGAGGAAATAGAAGCTAATTGAAAGTTGTAGTGCAGATTGTTTTGAAGAAAGCAATAGGGTAGAGCCACTAAGACACCCACTAAACCAACAGGACATCCGAAGACCTGAAATATAAAAGCATTAATGATTATTAAAGAAACAACTTTTGCTATGAACTATATAATTATAAGATGGTGACAGAAAAAAGTGGTTCAAAACAACTATGGCCGATTTGAAAACTATTGACGTTATTAACAACTACATATTTCTCCAAATTGATTTGACAAGATCACAGTTACTTTCATACGCTATTGATCCTGCCTCAAATAAACTTTATTTGATTCATAAAAATTTGTTCACTTCTGACGTTGGTATTTTCATAGTTGATAAATCTGATTTCCAATATAATAAAATTAAGTCGTCCCTGGATAAGTTTTATCATCAAATAAACTTGCTGTCCAATAACACAGTTCAATCAAATTAAACATTCATTACACCTTTCTTCCGTTTCGTTTTTACTTTATGATAATTGGCCTTTGCGCAAATTCTTGACAAAATGAATTTATAATCCCATTGGAAAAAAAACGATTTAAAGAATATGCTTCCAACTCTTCAAGATACTTTGTTCCAAGCCACAATTTATGGCTCCTTCGAATTATTTATTCCAAACAATTCAGTCATCTACTTCCAACAAACAACTTTAGAATTTCTGGCTTTATTGTGCCATGTTGATACGAAACAAATAATATTAGTTGTTACTGAGGATGCAAATTTGCAACAACTAATAATTCTTCGGTTCGTCACTACTTTTGAGTTCAATTTCTACAGAAACTTCTTTGAAAACACAGAAACCATCAATCTAGACGACTTGGATACCCAATACCTCTATCTTCATTGATCACAAATTTATATCGTACAATTCACATTCTGACCCCGTGCTCGCCATAAAAGAAAGAGACGGTGTAATCAAAAATGACAGATGTTGCGGCAGCGGCTACAGCAATTGCAACAGCAATAACAGCCAGTATAACTCCGTCAACTGGTGCCCCTACGGTACAACTTACACCATTTTCCGGCTCTCCTACGGAGGATTTTAGAGTCTTTAAAGAACAAATTCAAAGTTCAATTGCATTAGCACAGGTTCCAGACGTAGGCAAAGTCGACTATTTGAAATTACATCTTACTGGAGGTGCTTTAAGCTATTTTCTTGAATTACCACCAGGCGATAAAAACACATTGGATAATGCTCTTGGAGCATTGGAACGAAGATACTTCAGCGCAAATCAATTGGAATTTTATAAATTGAAATTTCAAGAAAGAAAATTTGACGAGTCAAAAGAAACACCAGAGGACTACTTAACAGATCTCACTAAACTTGCCAACATCGCTTTTGCGAATGCAACTGGCACAGATAGATCTGGTGAACGAACTCGAAGAATTAGAGATGCATTCATCTCCGGGATGCCTTCACAGATTCGCCTAAAACTGTTAATGCGACCAGATACAGACACGGTTGCAAGCCTCTGCTCCCAAGTCTCTAAACGCCTTGTACTTAAGAGTATTTTACCCGACGACGAATCGTCAACAGCTTTCAATGTGGTTGATAACGTTCAAACTGATACATTGACAAAAGTGCTTAATTCCGTAGTAGAAGCACAAAGGGACATCAGTAAAACACAGAAACAGATTGGACAACAAATGTCTCGAATGGACAAATCAATGCAATTTAATTCTAGATCAAATTATCCAAGAACTCGAATACGAGATCGAGGACAAGGAAGATATTGACAGAATTGGACCCAGCGTAACCCAAATTGGAATTACCGGGGTCATCTTCAAAACAAAACATACAGCTTCCAAAATAACAATTGGGCACCACGCGGAGGCTTCAACAACCAGAGAGCTTTCAGACCGAGGTTCTCAGCAATCATTTGTAGAATCTGCGGACAACCAGGCCATATGCAGAGAGACTGCCTGGCACGACAGCCAGCACAAAGCGGAGGTAATATTCCATTCGCAACCTTTTCAAATCAAAAAAACTAACTACCTCTCAGCCGCGTGATTTTCTCTCTAGCATAGTTACAAGAAACTCACAAGTAGTTCCAGTGCATGGTGATAACTTTTTTATATACAAATTAGTTTCGGTCCATTCTATACAGACTTACTAATTGACACTGGAGCATTCTCCAGCGCCATGCCAAAAGAAGTTTTACAAAAAATTCAAAAATTATCTCCGGAATCGATCATCAAGTTTAATCATCAATTCCCAAGCAGAGTGGGACTCGCCAATGGACAAAAAACTGAGGTACTTCATTCTGTAACAATTGAGATTCAAATAGCAGACTCAGAATTTGAGGAAGATTTTTTAATCTTAAAACATATGAACTCACCATTATTGGGGAACCCCTTCTTCAAAAGGAACAATATTGTACTTCATCCATACAGGGGTCTTTTATACTTACCAGACCTCACGCTAGGCCTCAAAGACTGTAAATCAAACAGAACTTGGAAGAGAACTTTTGTGTTGGGTACACAGAACAAAATTACTCTGAATAGCAACCAACAAGAAGTGGTGGACTGTGAAATAACTGATTGTGATGACTGTGCCAAAGAAAGTATCGGAATAATTGAACCCTCCGTTATGTTTGAAAAGAAAACCGGACTATGTGTTATGTCATCACTAAGTAAGATTGATTCGCTTGGCAGAACAAAAATTGGAATAATAAATTTGATGCCAACAAAAACAACAATATCAGCCCGAACTAGAATAGCTAAATTTCAAATACTAACATCAAAGCAAGCAGCATATCTACTGCCTATTCATCCTTCAATCTTAGAAAAACAAAATAATATTACTTCATTAATTGAAGAAAACAAAGAGGGACATCAAAAATTTTTTAACGACGGGTTATGGTTTCCAACACCTGAAAACTGCCCCGACGGATCAATTCTCACTGGAATACAAAAAACAATTTATGAAACCATCCACTCATTCAAGCGAATGGAAAAATTAAATCCAACACATGACAAAGAAAGCCGTGCAAAATTTCTTGAGAAATTTAATTGGAAGGATTCAGTTTTCAATCAGCAAGAAAAACAGAAAATGCAAAACCTCTTAGTAAAATACCATTCAATTTTCGCACGCCATCGGTTAGATTTAGGCAAAAACACAGATTGTCTCATCAAGCTAACACCTGAACATACACGACCAGTATACACTCCAAATACATCGACGCCGATTCACTTGAGAGATGAGTTGCTGATAGAACTTGCACTCATGCAATACTATGAGATCATAACAACACTGCCTTTTTCTAAATACTCCTCACCAATATTCGCCCAATGGAAACCTTCAGGTAAACTAAGAATTTTAATAGATCTCCGTCGAATTAATCATTTACTCAGACATGATTACACTAACAATAACTTCCCAATTCCAACAATGACTGATGCCGCAGCACATTTGGCGGGAAAAAAATATTTGCAAAAATGGACTGCAGCCAAGCATACTTCTCAATGCAGATGGCTGATGAACTCAGCGTTCAACTTCTAGCATTCAATTTTGGTGGCAGAACGTTTGCATTCAAAAGGCTTGCTCAAGGTTTAAGTAGATCACCTACTGCATTTAGCTCTTGCGTCAATAAACATTTACAGTCTTGTATTGCAGCCGACAAATGCTTCGTATATTTTGACGAACTTGGAAGTGGAGCAGAAGATGGAATCACCTTGATAAAAAATTTGGAACAGATATTTGCCTGTATTCAAAAATCAGGATTCAAACTGTCTATAGAAAAATGTCAATTTGGCATCCAAAAAATTAAATTTTTAGGTCATACAATCACAGAACATGGAATAAGTCCAAATAGAGATAAAGTTGAAAAATTTTTAGCCAACATACGTATGCCAAAAACAAAAAAACAAACGAGACGTTTAATTGGCTTTGTGCAATATTTTCAAAAATTTATACCAAATCTTGCAATCAAACTGCAACCATTTTTTAGAATTTTACGAAAAGAGAGCCAATTCTTAATTACAGATGAACATAAAACAAGCCTTAGTACGCTAAAAAACGATTTAGCAAAAGCTTGCGAACTATCTTTGAAAATGGCTAAGCCAAACTGTCAATTTGTGATTGTAAGTGATGCAAGTTTCTACGCAGCAGGTTTCATTCTTCTGATTGAAGATTATCACGAACAATCGAAAAAAGCTGATGAAAAATCCTACGCACCAGTCGCGTTTGGTTCTCATCTGTTTTCACCTGCAGAGCTAAAGTTCTCAATTTATGTGAAGGAATTTTTAAGCATTAAATTGGCATTTGAAAGCTTTGAACACTATATTTGGGCTGTTTCGAACAAACCAATTATTGTATTATCAGATAACAAAAGTGTTACTCGATTTTTCCAAACAAAAATTTTACCTGGGAATCTATGGAATGCAGTTGACTATGTTTTGTCATTCAACTTCACTTTGGGTCACATACCAGGTAAAGCGAACGCTGCTGCTGCTGATTACCTTTCAAGAATTCATGTTAACCCGGCAACGAAAATGAAATTGAAAATAACCGATAGGATACCCATGAAAAACATTTCGATAGATGTCACGCCTTGCATACCAGACAATTCATTATCAACACTAACTGCTACCGAGCTCCAGCCAACCCCGTTAATAAGCATCGAAGAAACTGATAATGAGATGACAATGACAATCAACTCATTCACAACTTCCTCAGAAAAATCAATCAATGTCATGTCACACGAAAACCCGTTAGACAATTTCGATGTCTCCGACAAACTACAGCCACTGAAAATAGAAGATGAGCAAAAAAAAAGATTCTGACATAGTAGAAGCCATGCGTTGGATAAGAAATAAAGTCAAACCTTGCACTACGTACTCATCGTATGACTTACAGAAATACCACAAACAAATAGGCCGCCTCTTAATTGAAAACAATACACTGTATAGAAAATTTTTCCACCACACCGGAAAAAATTTTATCAAACAATTAGTTGTACCAAAACATCTACGCGAGGAACTTCTCTACAGAATACACAACTCTAAACTGAAGGGACATATTGGCATCACCAAGACCATTCTTGAATTTAGGAAAAAATACTATTTTCCTGGATTTAATGAATTCTTAATTGTGTACATCAATAATTGTTTATCCTGTTTACAAGCAAAATCACCTAAACATGAAACTCTAACCCCTCCACTCAACCCAGTCAGCTCTAACACAAGCTTTCCTTGCGACCTCTTACAAGTTGATATTGTAGGTCAGCTGCCAAAGTCAGGGGGATACTATTACATTATAACAGCGATGGATGTATTTTCTAAATATATGTTTGCTCAAGCTGTTACTTCACCATCTGCGGAAATTATAGCTAAAATCCTAATGCAATGGTTTCTCAGACATTCATACATACCATTAGCTATACTAACGGATAAAGGTTCTGCTTTTACTTCACAGTTATTTTCTGAATTAGCAAAAATGTTAGAGATCAAAATCAACCACGCAACCTTGAAACATGCTCAAACAATCGGACTTCTTGAGAGATCTCATGGGCCTCTAAAGAGATATTTGAGAATATATGAAAACCAGGTAAAGCATGACTCGCACAAATTTGTGGACTTAGCAGTTTTCCAGCACAACACTAGTTTTCATACAGTTCTAGGTTGTCCACCGTCTTTAATTTTTCATGGCAGAATACCTATCAATCCAATTGATCTACGTTTCAACAACAAAACTCTACCAAATGTTAATAGCAAGTATGACTATATTAGTGAAGTGCAATCTAAAATGTTGAGCATTTTTGGTGAAACAAAGGAAAACTTAATTGCTTCCTTTAATAAATATCGTGACTATTACGACAAAAAGGCTAAAGCAGCACCTCTGAAATTACACGAATTTTGCTTGTTATTACATCCACAGATATCAAGCGAACATGAGAAAGTCGGAAAATTCCAGTGCAAATGGGTTGGAGTCTATAGAATTGAAAAAGTCTTAACCTCAAGCAACTACCTTGTTCGAAAAGTAAACACAAATTTCACTCAAATTGTACACAGAGTACGCTTAAAACCATTCAAACCACAAACTACTCTTAAAGATATCGAAAATATAGATGAATCACATTTCGAAGAAGATCCTTTAATACCAGAGGCAATAAAAGAACCGCAATTATTCGATTCACAAATCGAAAACACGGTTTACCTTCCAATAGATAAACGTAGTACCGCTTTCATTTCCACAAAAGTTCAACCGGAACAAGCAGAACCAGTACTAGAAAAGAACGTCCTCCCTCCTACGCGCGAGGAAACACCCAATTTGGATGCTTCACCACGGCCGACAACACCCGAGCCCTCAAGAAGTCCATCACCAATATTCCAAACTCCGGAGGAAAACTCTCCAAGAACAAATTGCACAAATGAACAACAGGCAACACAGAGTAAACAATCACAACAAAAAATACCAGAACCTACGCTATCAATACCATCGAATCTCTCTAAAATTCTACAGCAGAAGAAACAAGAACGTCAAGTAACAACGCAACCATCATCAACATCACAACAAACAGACATACACCAAACATCTAAATCAAATATACCTAAACCAGTCAAACAAAGTATGACCGGACCTCAAGTCCAAAATGCAACATCACGATATGGGCGACAACGAAAGCAGACCCAGTTCTTTACCCATGGCACTTGACATTACTTCATTATTTTTTAATTACAACACTTAACCATCTCATTTTAACTCTTTTTATAAACTTTTATTCAATTTAGCATCCGTATTCATACAACGCATGAAGGCATTTAATTTTATTACACTAGATGTAGCCATTTTGAAAATTTCTGAATGAACTTTTTAACTTTCAAAGTTTCCTTGTTATTAATTTGCTTTTCAGCAAAGCTATCGTTGTCTGATCTCATATATTAAAATCTCATTCCTTTCAACGAATAACTCTTAAGTCATACGGACCTATATTATACAGCATGTGCTATTTTACTACTATTCTAAAATTGCTTGAGGCATATTGTGACGGTTGAATTGCAGAACTCATTTTCACAAAGAGAAAGTAACAAAAATCATGCGAAATTAGCATGTTCTCAATCAAAATTTCTAATAAATATGCCAATATCTCCTTAAATAAAAAAAAATAAAAAATCGGCTCACGAGGTCGTTACACACAACCTCCGCTGATTACAATGACATAATAGCCAACACTTAACCAATATTACAGCACAGGGGGAAATTAATTTACCAATTGTAATATTAAAATTTACCAATTATTGAGTCATTTCTTTCTTTTGATTTTGCCGCCGCCATTTTCATTTCCCACTTCCCGCTCCTTTTCAGACACAATCCCTTGCACAGCATGCACTGCACTTGTACTTGGTTCATTTTCCAATGTTAAATTCTGTATATGCCTTGAATACCGCTCTAAATAGGAAAAGAAAATATTTATAAACCAAATATTGAACAATACAACCTGAACATACATAAGAAATTATTACATGAGTTATTCATATTAACCTTTCTCTTCAACACGCTTTGCTGTATACCATTTCCGTTGCTGTGGCAAATTGAAACTACGTTTCCTTTTTGAACTTGCTCCCTTAAGTCCCGCTTTCCTACCACGCTTTTCCGTCAAATTTTGCCCCAACTTAACAACTTCGCCTGACTGTATAAATGCTGTTAAATGTTCTGACAACCCACTGTTAACTTTCCGCTTTGAGTCATTGTCAGTACTCCATTTCAGTGCACTCGCTACACTGTATGTATTTAACAACTGCTTATATTCCCCATGACGAATACCACTAGAATAGTATCGCAATGTTTCCTGTGGAATATTATGCCCAGATAAATTTCTAGCTTCCCAACCAAAAACCACTGAAACTCCTTCTGACGCAGTTAAAACACAATGTGCACAGAGCCCAGGCTGGCATAAAATGTAATCCGGTTGTGGAATGTAATATCTCACTTTGTTTTGCATGACTCGATTAGAAGGACCAGATTTGATTAAATTCATGAAATCGCTTTCTTGACGCATGTTTCTTTCAAGGTCGATAGAAAAATTTCCCCGTTCACTAATTAGAAATAACTTACTCTCAATAGGAGTAACTGATATTGACTCTTCACCTCCGGTCTCGATGTGACCGTCAGTCCACCAGCTTTTAAATTGAAGCAATGCGTCTAATTTTGTTTGCTTTACACATGATGGAATGTTACAAATAACTAAATCTTTCATTGAAAAACAATAACACCAAGACGCATCATTCACTGCTTTACTGGGACAGAACTGCTTTCCATATAAACGAGATTCTCGTCCACCTTTAACTACAGATGAAGGCAGATTGAAATTACGATCGCAATGTTGAACAAATTCTGACTCTGCAGTAACGTTTTTCACAAAATCCAAAAAGGTCGAGTTTAGTGAAAACAAATTGTGGTTTCTCAATGCTATCGGCTTTACAACCCAGTCATTTTCTACGTAATCAGTGTATCCTGCCGATATTAATTTACTCGTAGCAGTGAGCCAATTATCAGATTTTTCAACGTCAATTACTGGTACCGATAGCCAGCCCAAACTTCTTAATTTTTCATGATTGAAATACTCGTCTGCAAACATTCTTATATCACAGTCGATATTACTTTTCGAAATTTTTGATCGCGTTACTGACATTATATCTTAAAAAAAAAGGTCCAAGTTAGATAAACTTAATTTCTAATAAAAGAACTTAATTATTAGAAAAATAACCAATGGGTAAAATATAAATCCCATGCAGAAACTTATGCATAGTACAATGACCCAGAACACAACCGAACTGCTTTCATTTACTTCATACTCCATACTGCCATTATCTCCACAAGGATAGCCAACATTCTCCGATTCGTAAGATGCCATCTGTCATCTTGCTCTCACAACAGAGCACCTCAGTATCCAAGTCATAACTGATATTATAACATCCGCCACAACACCCGATTAGAAATGACATTATGATGATGTTAAACATGATTTATCTCAAAAACGTTTACCTGTTTGTTGTTGATTTTGAATTTATACTTATACTTAGCTGACGAGCTAAAATTAAACCTGAAAAGAAAATTGCACTAAATTATTACAAAAATTATTGCTTCTGACGTCAACAAAAAGCCCCTAACTATCAGACACATAAAAATGGTTGAACAAATTTACCTACAGCTTGATTAAATTTTCAATACTTTGAAAACAACTCCCGGCGAATTTCTGTTAAAAATTTGAGCCCTCAAACCTTACTTAAGACAATAAAAAGTCAATGAGTTTACTTAGACTCCCCGAGATATTGAGAGGCATTATGCCTTTCTAGGCAAAATAAAATATTTATTTTTATCATCTTAATGTGGCATTAAATTTCTCCTTACTTTTCCGCAGGCTCAATAATTGTTACCGTCTGGCCAACTGTAGCGACAAAATAAGTCCTGCCTTCTTTAATCTCTTAATCTTCTCTTGGGATTACAAAAATAGAGTTATCATGCAGCTGTTCAGTATAAATTGTTTTATAATTTGGCTTATATTATCAAGTCTAAAAATTGCAGAACACGAAAAAGTAACATTAAATGGAATAGAATTTGTGTATCGACAAAAATTGCTTTTAGCAGAGAAGTTTGTTAATGTTGAATTTTTGGTGCCCTTTCCTAAATTACCTGAAAATCTAGAAATTGAATTGCAGAACATTTCTGATATTTTGGAACAATCGTGGCAAAAATATTAATTCGGATGTAACTTGACCATTATGAACACAAACGAAAAACTGTTGGACTTTCAACACTTATCAAAATTTACATCAGAACAATTACAACTTGCCCGCTTGGATTTAACTAACTTACGAAAAGAAGTTTCTGACACATTGCTAACAAATGAAACAAACAGGAGAGAAAAACGAGCAGCTCCGCTAATAGCATTTGGCGCGCTGACGGCTCTGACTGCAGGTGCCGGAATTGCTTGTTCCATTGGTAGTATTTTTGGTGGATGCGGAGGCAGCAGTCGTAATCGAGACGATATCGATTACGCCTTAGAAAAGATCGAACAAAATGATTACCAATGGATGGAAGTGAAAAGCGATATTGAGGATAAATTCTTCATTGTCGCATTGCAGTTAAAAGACATCAAATCAACGGAAAAACAAATAATAAACACACAGGAAAAGCATGCTCAAGCCTTGAACGATGCCATCAAGGTAATTCAATCAAATTCTCGTAAACTTATGGCTTGTACTCAATACTTTTATTCACGTGATCAAAAACTTAAATTACAAATCAATCTGGCAAGTACACTCTTAGCACTCAACGGTGAAATAAAAAGCTACAGAATAGCAACATATGCCTATAGATTGACAATTTTGGATTCAGTCATGACAATGATCGATAAACTTGTGCCTATGACACTTGTTCCAAAAGGTGTCCTAAACAAAATATTGGAATCAGTTGCAACTCACCAGACAAAAGCAAATGACAGACTAACATTGGCAATTCCGCCATCCCAAATTTTAACATACTACGAAACAAGACTTCTTACAAATGTTGTTGTTACTGATTATGGAATGGTTTTTCGACTAGCAATACCGTTTGCATCAGGATCTACAGCACTGAACTTGTACAGAGCAATAACTATTCCGATGCCAACTAACGATACGAACGGATATGCATCCCAATATGAAACAGAAGCCGAGTATGTTGGTATAGCCGAGTCGACGCGAAGAATTGCCTTACTCTCTCAACCAGAGATAGATGCGTGTATAGGATCAAGCAGCTTCTCCGTATGTACAAATGTTTTCTCTTTGGAGACCGCCGAAGACACGTGCTTCTTATTGGAAATCAATTTGCTGCATTGCAAAACTGCAATATCAATACGGTTAAGCTTCCAGTGAAAGAAAAGGCAAAGAACTTAGGAAATGGAAAATGGCTGATAACTTCAGCATCGGATCAATTCGACATGTTCATGAGTGAAATGCGTAATAATGATCCGTTGAAAAGGAAACGTTTGCCAGGTTGCAAAACCTGTGTGATTGAATTGGAATGTGGTACCAAGATTGAAACACGCTTTATGGAAATCCGCGCCGATATCTTCTCCTGTCGTAATGATACAGCAATTCGAATTGACGTTAATTTAACAGATCCGCTGCAACACTTGTTTTCAAAGATTCCATCTCTTAATGAGATGCCACACATTTCGACTATAACTCAAGCGCGTGAACAAATGATTGAGAAAGTTCAACTTAAGCTTGCAACAGTACCTGATTATCATCGAAAATCATTTCAAAAACTGGACAAGCTAACAGAACCAATTATTCTTGATATGACAACTATTCGACCAAGTCTCCGAAACAGATTCACAGCGAGTTCTACATGGCACATAACGATTTTGATTGGACTTATTTCTTTTCTGTTTTCCATTGGATTACAGTTTCTAAGTGGTTATTTGTGCACTAAATACAAGAAGTATCAAAACCCCATGCTGATAATTTTTGGAACACAAAAAGTAATGGCCCGACCAGTATTGGTGGTATCGGAGGCAGAAATGCAGATTTTGAAACTGCAAAATGATGAGGAATTCATGCGACGAAACTTCGTATTAAGCGAACAGATATTTAATGAGAGAATTCTGCCAATGGCACCTAAATATGAAGGATCTAGTACCAACACAGTTAGTTCACTTTGTGAACAGATCGCTCTCCAATTGAAAAACAATTAATTTAACTAAAGCTTAAGCATGAAGATACCTTTTATATATTGGCTGAGGACTCAAAGTTTTAATAGATAATTTTAACTGAAGTATGCAATTTCATTTAGTAGCGCAGTGTCATGGACAAATTTTAACCAATAAAATTAATCCAAGAACAAATAATTTGTGACTCTTAAATAATATTTTGTAGTGCTATGATTGGATGAAATATTCAATAGATTACTTACATTAGAGAAGAAAGACAGAAGGAGGAAATAGAAGCTAATTGAAAGTTGTAGTGCAGATTGTTTTGAAGAAAGCAATAGGGTAGAACCACTAAGACACCCACTAAACCAACAGGACATCCGAAGACCTGAAATATAAAAGCATTAATGATTATTAAAGAAACAACTTTTGCTATGAACTATATAATTATAAGAAGCAGGGCGGCAGAATAAAGTTGAACTAGAGTTCAAAAAAAACAAACCAGATAAAATTGTTCTTCATTGCACTGAGGAGCTTCATATATAAATTTTTCTTTGAGAATACGAACAGTACGGAAGAGCAAAGAAGAAGCATACTATCAGCAATTAATACTATGACAATTCACGATAAAATTTGGCCACAGGATTTAATGTGGAGAGTTGTTGGTAAATATGAGAACAGCATTCCGTGGCTAAAATTGAGTTTGAAGTAAATGTTGATTTGTAGAAGGGTTCTCATAAACCAAGGCATTATTTCAAAGGCTTTGTCATCAATACATCGTTGGGATAGCTACATTTTGACCTCCTCATTAAATTTCTGCGGAACCGTAGTTTTGCGGAAATTTTTACCGTTTTTTTCCGTTTATCGGTTTATTACGCTTTTTTAACCGCTTATCATCCCGTACTTCGTTTTATCTTCGCAAAAAGGTTCATTGAAATCCGTAAATTTGTCTAGGTTGATATTCTTGCGTAACGTCAGTTATTCGTTTATCTCGAAATTTATTTCTTTGTTAATGCGTTGCCAAGTTTGTATTTTTCAACCAAGAATCGTCTTTATTTTTATGGACTTACTATACTATTCTTTGCAATCCTGCAAATGGGGCCGGCTATGTCATCAATACATCATTGATGCCCAATTCATTAGAGAACATCTATGCACTATTATGGATCTTCGCCCGAAACAGACCTTCAATGGTTAAGAGAAGAAGTGACAAAACAAAAGGAATCAAAGAAAACCAGTCGAAATTCAACACACAAAACTAGAAAAACTGAGAACTGATTTGTGTACCTTAAACGCTTGTATCATCCATTATTAATTCAAATAAGCAAAATGATTTTCTGAGTATACTTAAGGCGGCCAGTGCGACAGGCTTCACTGCTAATAATGCAACTTAATTTTGTTTGCTTAAATTAGATGCTTTTTGATTACTAGAGCCTTTCTTCAAGAGTATCAACCATAAAAGAGTTCTGTACTTCAGTTTTCTTTTGTTTTTTTGCCCCTCGAAACCCAGAGGTTTTTCTTTATTCAACCCAATGCAAAATTTGAAACGAAAAAAAAACATTCAGCAAAATTAGACTACTGGTGCGGCAAAATGAACAAAAATAAGAGATCTCCCTTCATGTTTGTACCCATATAAACAAATCTCTTGATCCAAAATATACAATTTCTTCCTGAAAAACTGGCCTATAGTGGCAAAATGCTCTGTAATTACCCAAAAAAGGAAATTTATCTAGTCGAAAGAAATTGACCAGATAGATCCCACGAACGAGCGGCAAATCAGTAACGAGGCAAACAATTTCGCTTTTGGAAAAAAATTTGAAAAGAACAGTAATTAGTCTATAATATGATAATCATATTCATATCTATTATTTAAAAAAACTCAACACTAGAGCAAGAGGATTCTGATTATAAGCAACTTTATCAGCTCAGTTTGACGTAACAATGTTTCTGTTTGAACGATCAGACCCATAAGGCTAGCATATAATTTTATCAAGATTTAGATAACATTAGCGCCAAACTTGTTTCACATTGAACTTAAGAAGAGTCTTTTAAAAGAAAACAAATTGACAAAGCCTAGAAATATGTTATATAAGATTCCAATTTGCAGATTCATTTACGTTGATAATTAAAAAATCTCTTTAGCCTAGATCAGAATGAGAACACTATGAAGCTGGTGGTAAGCGAAGGAAAACAGTTAAGAATTCTTAGAATGTAACGGCTGCTCTCATGTCAAAGTCAAGGAAAATTTTACACCGCCCTGTTCGTTTAAGATTTTTGCAGTTAACTTTTGTGAACTGTATTATCCGCTATACTGTAGATTAGCGTTGCATTACATGTTACTCAATCAGTTCTCGATAACTAATTCCTCAGCTTTGCTGTATAACAAACTTGTTTCTTCCAGAATAACAAAATAACTCAAATCGAAACAATCAATTTTTGCTTGAGTTTTTGTGAATAACTCAACTTATAAATTGAAATTGCAAATTCTTCTTCTAACAATTTGTTGAAGATGACCTCAAGCAACTGTCTTTGTAGAGCATCAAACCCGAGATTGAGATCCCAAAGGATTGTCAATTGTAAGTTTGGTGAAATCGCAATGTTTTATCGCAAAAAGGAAACATAGGAATATAGCTTATTGTCCTGGGTCGACAGCTTCGTATCCACGAAATAGCTGCTCAAATTGGGAAAAATTTGCTTTTCAACTTCCGCACAAGTTCTTGGGTGTTGTCTGGGCAACCGCCATATATGAACATTTTTTAATGACTACAATTAATGTTCCAGTTTTTGCTTAATTTGAACTAAAGGAAATTATCTAACAGTATGGATTGCATCACTTCTTGTTCATCAGATTGATTGAAGATCAAACAAATAATATTAGACGTCCATTTAATTTCTGATACAGTGCCATTTAATTCATTGCTGTTATTAATTTACTACACTAATTATAGGTTTAATTAATTAAGTTTGAGGATTTAATGAAGTTTCCTAAAACTAAACAAATGTGTCATAGCACACTTTCCAAACAATAGTAGGCAGTCGAAACACTGATTAACCGACAAAAACTGACTTGTTGCTTTCGGTAGGCTGTGCAGGCTTAATTTGTTCTTACGGATTCAGTTTTCCATATTTCTCGGGAGAAGCTCGAACATGGCACTAAGAGTATATGCAATTGAGCTCCGAAGTCGGTTACGTCTAGTGCTGATTAAGAAATAGAATGCGTTTTCCAGGAGTTTACTGTTGATGCTGCAGTGATATTTCATGTTTAATAAAGCTGTCAAACTTTTCACTGTGTTCTTGTCACTGAATTTCTGTTATACAATTTTTTCAGGACATACCGTTCGGTTGGAAAAGAAAAAAATGTAGTGGTGTACAGTCTTCCATCCATCACCATATAATATAACTTTTCCTTGGTGAAATTTTTGTATCAACTTATCAAATTGTGAGGATATGCGTTACATTATCTTTATAGAGAGGGAAGCTTGGGATAACTCTATCTACTTCTTGTTCAAGAATTGAATTTTTTTTAAAGATTTCAACCAGATGAGGGTTGATCCACCCAATGGACAGAACAGTGAGCCCCCACTATGGAGCATCACAGCAGCGTATATAAATTTACCGCAAAAACGCATGCCTTTAGCATTTTGAAACAATAGGTGATCACTATGGATTTATTGCAAAGATCATTGAGCTAAGCTAAATCAAATAGCTGTTTTTAGCACTGTCCATTAGAAAACTATTACTAATAGGAGGTAGTCAAGTTTAATCAGAGAACAAAGAATTAGAGGCGAGTGCGTTATGAACATTGCGGTCTTCCTTCCTCAACAATAGCATACACAGGAAAATTGGCGGGTGTGTGACTTCATGAGGCTCTACATCCCCTGAGACATGACAAATTAGCGATTAGTAACTTTAGGTAAATCTTGTAACCGTAAATTAGAACAAATTGTAAGAAAGCGATCATTTGTTATTTATTTTAGTATCAAGCAAAATTTTAAGCAACTCTGTTTAAAAGAAAACTCTGTTATTCTCAATCGTAGATTGACTAATGTTTTCATCGTGTAAAAATGAAAGAACTTTATAATATATTTTATAAATGATCACAAATACCAATTTTAAACTGATGGAAACTTAAAATGAACGTAGATTTCATAACAAAATTACTGCATCTATGTCTTGACGTGCTTTTCTGGGACTTCAACTGAAACACACCGGTTCTTGATCAATACTTTTCTTGTGCTGATTAGAAGCAAAACTGCGACAGCTTTTGTTTTTTCAGACGTCTGATTATACATTATACCCATTTCATGTAAAATTATTTACTTGATCTGCTTGCTATTTTGTATAAGTGAATGTCTTCATTGCACTATAACCATTACTTCTAACAAAACTAGAAAACTTCATTTCAATACTGCCTGGAGGCGTAAAACTTACAGCAGCAACATATCTTTCAAAACGCTTACCTTCAGATATGACGGATATTTTGTACAGCACCTTACAATCACATCACAAAAAAGTCACATCACGCATCACAGATTCTGAGGCAAGTTTTAAACTTTTGGGTCCTCATTTTTTTGATGTGCAAGTAATCTGTCGCAAAAATTGCATATACCACTATCTTGATCAAAATTTACGCTGTCGTAGTTTTTTACTGTAGTTTTGTGACGTATAGTTACAACAAATTGGCGCAGATTTTTTTTCTAAGGTTCTTCCTTTTATTATTATGCGACGTTCTCAAAATGAGTCGACTCATAACCCTTTGTCTGCCAATTGGAAGTCTTCATATCTGTCTAAAAATGTTAAAGCAGGTTTCCGTAGATCGCTCGAGGCCATGTATTTTAGGTCAATTCAGAATAATTAAGAAGATTTTTTCACCAAATTTTAATTAACGCATCAACAAAAGTTTACACAAAGTAATGGGAAAAAATGTAAGAAAAAGGAAGTTCGCAAAAATCTATTGGAGATTTTTTTGTAATTTTTTCAGATTTTTCAATGTTTGATGGTTTACTTCCTCAATCCAAAATTCTTCTTTTACTTCCGTAAAAACTAAAATTCGACAGTGGCACTTGTCCTCCACTGTCCGAAAGGAGGATAAATCCATATGAGACATAATGAATTTCGCAGTTTTTTTAACGAATTTTTTATGTGAAGTGTGTCATCATGTCGAGATTGAACCTCATTTTCAGCCACTGCAAAGGAAAAATTTATTCCTAAATAAATGAAAAACTGATTATTATACGTAGTTGGATTTCACGGCCAACGGATTTTGGAATTCCAGTTTCAAGAAAAGTTTTTCAAGCAAAAATTGTCAATTGGCTAGCAAAAAACCGGCCTGAAAGCAGTAGCGAAGCCTTCAAGTATAATTAATCTCTTTAAAAGAACGAATATGATCAACTCGTAACTCATTATTGATAAAGCAATTAAGAAAGCAGCATTTTGTCCACTTGTCACTGCATGCACTGGTGGAGCTGACCCATCAACTTCAAAGGCGCTGAATCAACTGGCATTGAAGCTCTTTGCGCAAAAAGAGGAGAGCTACACTGATATCAGATCATATATAAGATCAGATATTGGCATTTCCTCCTAGAAAGGCCTATTCCTTGCATTTCAGGCTCAAGAACACTCATGCGCTGCGAAATTGCTGATGCTTGAATGAGAGTTGTGGTTGACGAAGAATTGTATCTTTACTCATCTATTTTTCTCAGCTAATGTTTGCGTATAATAACGGTTTTTGACAGATTTTGAACAAAACTATGTTAGGGCCTAGATCTAGTAGAACACCGGACCATGCAGTAATCACTCAGTTTTGGGGAGGGTCAATTCTTCTCTAGTTTTTGTACTTTACAAAATTAAGCAAAATTTTCAGCATATTCGTAACTTTTGTAATATTTTTTGTTAATTTCATATGGAATCCAATTTTACATTGATCACGTTTTTTGGTACCTATTTTTGCTAGGTGGCCAAAAAATTGATGTGGCTCTCAGACTCTTTGAAAACTTTTTTGTCGTGAACCGCTCTGGTGCAACATTTTCTTGTAATTTTAATCTGTTTTTTCAATATTGATTGTATTTGAGTCCATGCAGAACAGTAGAAATAAAAAACAGAAATTTTCAGTGACTTTTGGAACCACCTAGAGTGAAAACATTATATTATTGTTTTGCGATATCTTACGTTAAAAATACAATAATTGTAAATGTTTTAGTCAGACACAAGTATTCTTTATTTAGGTTTAACTGGATCAGGTTATTGGAAGCCGAAAACACGCCAGATGCTAGGTTTTAACATGAAAACGGTTCTGCAGTCGCTGTCAGGTATTGCAGGTACAATTCTAGTGAGTAACACTTCAGCGATACAAGATTAAAAAATTGTTTTGAAAAAACTCTTGGTCTAATTTAAGCTGTTGTTGAAAGGCCAAGAATCATGAATCTATTAAAAAGAACAAATTTGGACAACAAATTTTTGATTTTGAAAAAGCAACATTTTGTCCACTTGTCTTTCAATACACTGATGGAGCAGGTATATCAGCCTTAAAAGCGCTGAAATAACTGGCATTGAAGCTCACTGCGCAAAAAAAGGAGAGGTACACTGATATCAGATCATATATAAGGACAAATATCGGCTTTGCTTTCCTAAGAAGATCCATTCTCTGTATTCAAGGCTCAAATACATTCGCTGATGTTTCAATGAGAGCTCTTGTTGAAGAGGAAAAGTTTTTTACTCATCTATTTTTCTCAACTGATGTTTGTGTTTAAGAATTGGTTCATCAAAACTGAGATTGAGTTCCGAACGAGTTGTCACTTGTAATTTTGGTGAAATCGCAAGCTTTTATCGCAAAGACGCAACCATAGGAATGTTGCTTATAGTCAGGGGTCGAATGTTTCGTATCCATCGAAAATTTGCTCAAATAGGTAAAAGTATTCTTTTTACCTTCCACCAAATGGTTTGTGTTTAAGAATTGGTTCATCAAAACTGAGATTGAGTTCCGAACGAGTTGTCACTCGTTAGGGGTCGAATGTTTCGTATCCATCGAAAATTTGCTCAAATAGGTAAAAGTATTCTTTTTACCTTCCACCAAATGGTTTGTGTTTAAGAATTGGTTCATCAAAACTGAGATTGAGTTCCGAACGAGTTGTCACTTGTAATTTTGTTGAAATCGCAAGCTTTTATCGCAAAGACGCAACCATAGGAATGTTGCTTATAGTCAGGGGTCGAATGTTTCGTATCCATCGAAAATTTGCTCAAATAGGTAAAAGTATTCTTTTTACCTTCCACCAAATGGTTCGGGTGTAATCTGGGCAACCGCCACAAATGAACACGTTGCTATTGATTACATTTAATGTTCGAGTTTTCGGTCGATTTGAGTTAAGGAAATTTATCTCACAGTATCGAATGCCTTACTTGAGGGATGCTTAGGATGGCTCTCTCTTTGTTCAAAAATCGCATTTTATTCAAAGCTATCAAAACAGATGAGATGTGATCCACCCAATGGACGGAACAGTTCCCCCACTATGGAACATCACAGCAGAGTATATAAATTAACCGCAAAAACGCATGCCAGTAGCATTTAGAAACAAAAGAAAATCACTATGGATTTATAGCAAAGGTCATCGAGCTAAGTTGAATAAAACAGCTGTTTTTAGCATGTTTAGCTGCTTTTTTGTATATTTTCTAGATGTTTGAATGTTTGATGGTTTAGTTCCGCAATCCAAAAATCTTGTTTTAGTTCTGTAAAAACTATAATTCGACTTCGGCACTTGACCTCCACTGTCCGAAAGGAAGATACATCCATCTGAGACATAATGATTTTCGCAATTCCTCAACGATTTTTTTATGAGAAGTCTGTCATCATGTCGAGATTGAACATCATTTTCAGCCATTGCAAAGGAAGCCTTTTGCTCCTATATGAACACGAACTGATCATTATACGTAATTGGATTTCGCGGCCACTGGATTTTGGAATTCCAGGTTAAAGAAAACATTTTTCAAGAAAAAATTGTCAATTGGCTAGCGAAAAACCGGCCTGAAAGCAGTAGCGAAGCCTTCAAGTATAATTAATCTCTTTAAAAGAACAAATATGAACAACTCTTAACTCATTATTGATGTTGAGAAAGAAATATTTTGTCCACTTGTCATTGCATGCATTGTTGGATCTGGCCCATCAGCTTCAAAAGCGCTGAATCAACTTGCATTGAAGCTCTTTGCGCAAAAAGAGGACAGCTACAGTGATATCAGATCAGATATAAGGACAAATATTGACTTTGCTCTCCTAAGAAGATCCATTCCATGCAGTCAAATCTCAAGGACACTTATGCGCTGCGAAATCAATTGCTGATATTTTAATGAAAACTCTGGTTGAAGAAGAAAAGTTTTTTACTTCTCTATTTTTCTCAGCTGATGTTTGTGCTTAAGAATTGGTTTTTTAAAGCATCAAAGCTGAGATTGAGATCCCAACGAGCTGTCACTTGTAATTTTGGTGAAATCGCAATGTTTTATCGCAAAAATGCAACCATAGGAATATAGCCTATTGTCCGGTGTCGAACGCTTCGTATCCACGAAATAGCTGCTCAAATAGGTAAAAGTATTCTTTTTAACTTCCACCAAAATGTTCGGATATTATCTGGGCGACCGCCACATATGAACAGTTTGTTATTGATTACAATTGATGTTCGAGTTTTCCCTTGATTTGAAAAGAAATTATCTCACAGTATCAAATTGCCTCACTTCTCGCACATCAGATTGATCGAGATCAAAAAATGACATCAGATTTCCGTTTTCATTTCAATTCAGTGCCCTTTAATTCATTGGTGTTATTAATTTACTACGCTAATTATATGTGTAATTGATTAAGTTTGAAGATTCAATGAAGTTTCCTAAAACTAAATAAATATGTCATAACACACTGTCCAAATAATAGTAAGCAGTAGAAACACTGATGAACCGATAAAATCTGACTTGTTACTTTCGGTAGGCTGAATTGTTAATTACGGATTTAGTTGTCCATAGTTCTGGGGAGAAGCTCGAACATGGCACTAAAGGTATGTGAAATTCGGCTCCAAAGTCTGTTACGTCTAATGCTGATTCGGAAAGAGATTGCATTGCGTTCTCCAGGTGATGACCGTTCATGCTGCCGTGATGTTTTATGTCTAATGAAGCCGCCTTTTTACTGTGTTCCTGTCTCTGAATTTCCGTTAAACAGTTTTTTCAAGACTGACGATTGGGTTAGAAAAGACAAAAAGTAGTGGTGTAAAGTCTTCCATCCATCTTTTCCACGGTGTATTTTTTGTGTCAATTTGTGAGGTTGTGCTTTTCAGTATCTTCAAAGAGAGGGATGCTTGGGATGACTCTATCTACTTCTTGTTCATAAAGTGATTTTTTTTCAAGATATTAACACAGATGAGGTGTGATTCACCCAATGGACGGAACAGTGAGCTCCCAATATGGAGTGTCACAGCAGAGTATATGAATTAACCGCAAAAACGCATGCCAGTAGCATTTTGAAACAAGAGGTAATCACTATGTATTCAAGTGATTTAAGTGTCCAGCTAAATTTAAAGCAAGTTTTTTGTAAAAGCCATTTCTGTTGTTCTCACCCGTAGAATAACTAATGTTTTCATTGTGTAAGTATTAGAGAATTTCAAATATTACATAAATAATCACAAATACCAGATTTATGGAAACTTAAGATGAACTGAGATTTCTTAAGAGAATTTCTGCATTTATATCTTGACGTGTCTTTCAGCGACTTCAATCGAATCAAACTGATTTTTGAACAATACTTTTCCCGAGCTGATTAGGAATACAACTGCGACAGTTTTTTTATCTTTTCAGAAGTCTGATTACATATACTAATTTCTGTAAAATTATTTCCTTGATCTGGTTGCTAGTTTGTATACGTGAATGTTTTCATTGGTATTTTTTATCATGAGCTATTACTTCTAAAAAAGTAGAAAACTTCATTTCAGTACTACCTGAAAGCGTACAAGTTACAGCAGCTTCATATCTTTCAAAACGCTTTCTTTCTGATATGATAGATTACTTGTACATCACCTTAAAATCACATCACAAAAAAGTACGCATCACAGAAGTTGAGCCAAATTTTTGGGGCCAACCTTTCTGGTGGATGAGCAAGGAATCTGTTCCAAAAATTTCATAGAGAACTACCTGATCAAAATTTACGCTGTCGCAGTTTTTTTTGTTGTAGTTTTGTGACGTATAGTTATACCAAATTGTCCCAGATTCATTTTCTTTCTAAGACTTTTTCTTTTAGTATTATGCGAAGTTCTCAAAATGAGTTGACTCGTAACACTTTGTCTGCTGAAAATAATTTTTCAGATCTGTCTAAAAATTTTGGAACAGGTTTCTGTAGATCACGCAAGATGATCACAAAAATAACTGACATCTAGACGAGGCAATGTATTTTAGGTCAATTCAGAATATTTAAGAAAAAATTTTTCACCAACCTTTAATTAACGCATTAACAAAAGTGTACACAAAGTAAGGGGAAAAATGTAAGAAAAAGGAGGTTCTCAAAAAACTATTGGAGATTTTTTGTAAATTTTAAGATGTTTCAATGTTTGATGGTTTACCTCCTAATCCAAAGTTCTTGTTTTACTTCCGTAAAAACTTAAATTCGACAGTGGCACTTGTCCTCCACTGTCCGAAAGGAGGATACATCCATATGAGACATAATGAATTTCGCAGTTTTTTTACGAATTTTTTATGTGAAGTGTGTCATCATGTCGAGATTGATCCTCATTTTCAGCCTCTGCAAAGGGAAATTTTGCTCCTAAATGAACGAGAACTGATTATTATACCTTAATGGATTTCACGGCCAACGGATTTTGAAATTCCAGGTTCAAGGAAACTTGTTTTCAAGCAAAAATTGTCAACTCGCTAGAAAAAAGCTACCTTGAAAGCAATAGCGAAGCCTACACGTAATAATAAATCTATTAAAAAGAACAAATATGAACAACTCATAACTCATTTTTGATGTTGAGAAACCAACATTTTGTCCACTTGTCTTTACATGCACTGGTGGAGCTGGCATAGCAGCTTTAAATGCGCTGAAACAACTGGCATTGAAGCGCTCTGCGCGAAAAAAAGAAGTACACTGATATCAGATCATATATAAGGACAAACATTGGCTTTGCTCTCTTAGGAAGATCCATACCCTGCATTCAAGGCTCAAGGACACTTATGCGCTGCGAAATCGCTGATGCTTCAATGAGAGCTGCGGTGGAAGAAGAATGGTTTTTACTCATCTATTTTTCTCAGCTGATGTTTGTGTATAATAATATCGTTTTTTGATAGATTTGAACAAAACTACTCATAAGGGCGTAGATCTTGTAGAACCCCGGACCATCCAATATTTTACCAATTTTGGGGAGAGTCAATTCTTTATTTAGTTTTTGTAATTTAAAAAATTTAAGCTAATTTCTCAGCATTCTCGTAACTTTTTTAACATTTTTGTTAATTTTTTATGGAACCAATTTTTGCATCGGTCACATTTTTTGGGACCTACTTTTTCTAGGTCGCCAAAAAATTGATGCGTCTCAGACTCTTTGAGTACCTTTTTGTCGTGAGCTGCTGTGTTCGTAACTTTCTCTGGTAAATTTAACTGTCTCTGTCAATATTGATTGTAGTTGAGTTTTTAGAGAATAGTAGAAATAAAAATTAGAATTTTTCAGTGACCTTTGAACCCGGTCTTTCGCTTGAAAACTGCTCTGGACTCGGCTGTCAGATATTGCTGATACAATGCTAGTGAGTGCCACTTCAACGAAACAAGATTAAAAAATGACTTTGAAGAGGCTCATTGGCTGATTTAAGCTGTTGTTGAAAGGCTATTTACATATTTCTAGTGTTTTGAAAGAATTATGCTAAAGATTTTAGCTTGATTGGTTGTCTTAAGCTGTTTATGTTTTTAGATTTTCTTAAATCATTTTACAACTTCATTCTGGAACAAAAAAATATACACTTGGGAGCCCTGATCCATCTCTTACTTCAAAGAAAGCACCAAAGTTGAACTGATTTGAAAGAGACATAAAGCAGAGTACTCTTTATGGTTGATAAGTGCGTGGAAGATCCTAAGTAGGACTGTGTTAAGAAGTTTTGTTGTACAGTTTCTATGGTTTTGACACCAAGAGCCATTTTTTACTTGTGTTTGAAAACTAAGGTGATTGTCTTTGGTAACACCTATTTATGTACATTGGTTTGATTTTTTCACTGTAGCTGATCCTACAACTACAGTCTCAGAATCCTTGAACCTGTTATCTTTTTTGCGATAGAAGAAATTTTCAATTTAATGTTTGCCTGTAGAGAACTTAGGCAATATCTCAGTTTTTGTGACGACAAAACAACAAACTTGCTCTTGGAGGGCATTTATGTAACAGTTGAAGAGAAGTTGCCCTAAAACTTCCCTGGGAAAACCTTGCCTTAGCTCAATCCAATTTAACCAAGCACCATTAACACAAATTTATGGTAATCGATCCGTAAGAAAGCATTTGATGACCTTCATTGCAGAAGTTGAATTTTCAGAGATTTTCATTTTCTCAAAAGGATTTGATGTGACGGTGAGTCAACGGCTTTAGATAAATCGAGCAAAACGGCATAAACAATGTTACCATTATCACTTTGATATTAGATTCAATGAAAAATGGAAGTCCTTCATTCCTCATTATCAGCAAGAAATTGAATTTAATTAACTTGTCCCGAATGGACGGACGATTCCTTGTTTTGTACGGACGGTCGATTTCAGTCGCTTTTACCTAGGTTGTTTTTCCTGAAAAATCTATCAATTCTACGAAGGTCAAATATCTGAGAACTCAAAAAATGACTAATGTAATACTTAGCGTGAATTTCGATTGGTTTAATTAATCAATCCAATGTCAATAATTAAATGAACTGGACTTTCTCCGTCTTCTGAATTTAATTATACTATTTCATGAAAGTTTGTGACGACCTACATGAAATAATTGAACCATGCTATTTGGTCGCATCTTTCAGATTTATCAATGTCTGCGGCGCATAGAGTTTCTACAACATCTGTGACTTCACAACGAAGTGGTACTGGGTTATTTCGTGTGGTTCAAATCGATGGACAGGTTGTTCTGAAAATAATTAAGCACTTCGAACAGGCCGGTGGCCTGAGTTCAGCTGCACCAGCTCAAGGAGTGTTGCTCGGTTTAATGGAGGGAGACACCCTGGAGATCACAAATTGCTTCCAATTTCCCACCGACGAGGAAGCAGATGTGAATGATTATCAAAAGGAAATGATTAAGAAATTGAGAAAAATTAACGTAGATCAGTTGCCGGTGGGATTCTATCAATCATCAGTTTACGGATTCTTCATTACAAGAGAACTTGTTGAAGACATGCACGTGTACCAATCAAGTGTGGAAGAGTCTGTATGTTTAATTTACGGTAGGTGTTATAGCAGCAAATTCTCACCGCTTTGAATTATGTTGATCCGAAGTATATCCGTCATTGTTTTTAGACCCAATGAAGACGGCCAATGGTGCAATTGGACTGAAAGCTTACCGCCTCAAATCCAAGTTCTTCAAAAACTACAATGACTCCGAAATAAGCAATGAAACGTAAGCTGAAAAATGCTCTTTTTGCAGTGCGTTGAGTTCTTGTCCTAATATTGCACTGATGAGAAAATCCTAATAAAACCGAGAAGCTTTTTGTGAACGAAAACATAGCAGGACTAGTCTTGAAATACAATCCGCAAATCAATAACCTGACTTGTTTGACGGGTTCTTGAAATAATTATACTTTGCAGAAGTACTGTGCGGAAGTTATGACCAATACTTCCAGATATCGGGACTTGAAAGACAAAACATTATTTGAGAACAGGTTTTCTCAAAGTAGTTGAATCGAGTAACTTTTTAAATAAAATCATTAAATCATTTTATTACGATGGCAGCGCAGTAGGACGTTTGGAGGACTTACTCTTGTTCTTCAAACCACTCCCTGAACATGGTAGCAGCTATTTTGGCTACACCGTGAACGCCCCTTAGTGTCAATTAATAGTAAAAGAGGCTTCAATTATCAAAGCTCTACGGTGGTTTGAGGGGGCGGCAGTTGAGGTTGTTGACGGCTGCCGCGTTCTAGGATCTCTAATAGGCAACGAGAAAGCCTATGAGACTTTTAAGGTAACCACAGCTAGAAAATATGCCAATTTGTTGGAAAAAATTAGAGCAAGTAGCAAAAAAATCCCCTCAAAAAGCTTACGCATGCCTGACCAGAGGTGTGCAACAAATTTTCAATTTCGAGTTTTGGACAACGCCAAACTCACGGATTGTCTCCACATACGCGGAAGCCAACATCCAAACGCACGCCCTACCGTCGTTCTTCGACTCTCCGGTGTCGCAATCTGCATGGCTATTGTATTCGCTTCCAAACCGGGAAGGAACCGGACTTAACATCAAGGAGCCAATAGATTACGAAACAGAGTACGGCGCTCGGTTGACCGCATGCGCTCCTCTTGAATATGAGGACCGAGCAATTGCTCATCTCACCCAAGAACGCATAACAAACGACCAACGAATCACACGCCTGAATAAAATTTGACCGCTGAAGGAGGATCTTATGGAAAGCCTTCAGAACGAGCAACGAATCACACGCCTGAATAAAATTTGACCGCTGAAGGAGGATCTTATGGAAAGCCTTCAGAACGAGCAACGCCACGTAATAGAAATAGCTTTGGAAAACGAGCCTCGAATTGGCTCACCGCTCTACCACTTAAACGTTACGGTTTCACGCTAACGAAGTCCAAATTTTGAGACGGGCTTTGCATTAGTTATATTATTGAGGCCAGAAAACGCCCATTGATTGTGTGAATGATGGGTATACACACATGAGACACAACGAGACCCGAGACGCCTTTGCTAAGATCTTTAATAACGTTTGCTATGATGTCGAGGTTGAGCCGAGTCTTCAGTTGCTTCAAGGCGTGTCCTTTATACACAAAACTATTAGCACTGATGAAAACTCGCGACTAGACATTAAAACGAATGGGGTCCAGGTTCAGCCGTTATTTCTTCGAAGTGAAGATCTTTAACCCACTCGCCAAGTCATGCCCGAAAATTTCCGTAGAACCGTATTGATGAGCAACGATTACTTGACGTCGAGAAGAGTAACTTCGTTCTGCACGTGTTCTGTATGGGAGGCAGTCTGCAACGCGCACTATAAAACAACTAGCTAGCAAAATTGCTGAAAAGAAAGATGAATCATACTCGGACGCAATAACATACATATGCTCGAGAGTAAGTTTTTCTCTCCTGCGCAGCGCTATCATATGCTTAAGAGGATGCGTGGTTTTAAACGGCGTACTTAAATTGATAGTTCATGCAGTGCCATAGTGCGGGAGGTGAGACTAGATTCATAACAAATTAGTTTCTAAAAAATTCAATTCTCATGACGCAGCTCTAAAGAGCTATAGTGCCTTGTCTTTAAAATTATATACGATGCAGTGATGTCTCATAGTAGGGGATCTTAACTATTTCCGCTATTTATAATAATTGAATAATTTTTTTGATTTGGTTCTGTTGTTGCATTCTGTCTTTATTTGTTTCCACCATTTAAAGGGACTAACCCTTTCAGTCTAATCCTCTTTCTCTCTTGCACATACATACTACATGCATTTCACACGCTTACAAATACATACACAAACACACTACATAACCGACACAAGAAAAATAATTTTTATTTTTGACAAGTAACCCTTACTAAGGTTTCTTCATCCCATTCATTTTTAGGTGTAGACTTCTTGAGGCTATTCTTTTGGTCTTTATAAAATTGACTAAAATTTGAAATAAACTTTTTTGAAACCTTTCCCGCCATTTTTGAGCATAAGGGGCTAATTCATTTTTTAATTCTCACAACTATATTAACGTCTTAATGTAATAAACAGAATCTTGGTTTGAACACATTATTCTGTCATTTTTCTAGTTAGTTTTCTGACAGTTTTTGCTGTCTATACTTTCTATCATGTAAGGGAACGTCGAAGGCTTTCCCTAAATCCTCTTATTTAGCAGCGTTGAGGGAAATTGATTTTGCAAAAAGTTTACGTTCTGGCCTTCTACTCTTTGTTATACTTTTAAAGAAGTTAAACATTTTTTTGCGAAGTGAAAAAGAAAATTCATTTTATTTTTCAAAAAAATTGGAGTGTCTTATATGCGTTTCTCAATCAATAATCTATTCTATTTTTAAATCTAATGGAAACCCCGCCAGTTGGAAGCGATTAGTTCAAGGAGCAATTTCAAAAATATATTGAATTTTAGTTTAATTTTCTAAGTTATAAAAAAATGGAAATTTTTTTAAGGTTTTCAACCTGGCGATGCATAAACTCTCCGAGTCTCAAATTCGCTTCTATTGCCTTATAGTGGAGTAGGTTAGTTCGAACTATCCGTTTTGACAATATAGAGAATACAAATTAGAATATAAATTTTTCAAACTTTACTTTCAGTAATGAATTGGTTGATTTGTTGTTAATTCCTTAAAACCGTTTTTTATACGTCTGCAGAATTTCTAAGGTACGGTTTTGGTTTGTTAATTCTATTGAAATATGAAGAATTGTTTGCAAAACTAACTAGATTTTAGAAGAAAAACACATTTTTCTGCTTTTAGTTTTACCTTTTCAAAGTTGAAATTTTGGTATTTTGAGAGCTCTAAATTTACAGAAGTTTTCTTTTTTCCGAAAAAATTGATGTTCTATGAGGACAAAGATCAGTTCTAATGATAGTCTTTAACCACTAGACACCCGAGAGAGACGGATAAAACAGTTTTAACAAAATTTTGAAAAAAGAATTCGAATTTTTTGGTCAAATAGTTTAAATTGTTTATTTTTATGCTGGAAACTGTAAAGAATTTTCGTGACAATAAAAACTCAATCTAAATTTTTTTCAATCTAAATAAATTTAAAACAATTTTTTTTGTTTAATTTTAACGCAATCTGTCGTCCCCCGGACCCGACCGAGCGATGTTTTTTTCCTTTTATCTGCGAAGCTGTAAGCTGAGCGGTGCTGTATTGCGGTGCTCTTGGTTTTCTGTTCCATCGTCTGACGCTCTTTTTCGTTTTACATTTCCTCACACAGCAAAGCTGAAAAGGTCAAATTTTCTTAATGACTTCTTCCTCTCTTTAACGGGATTTGCGGACATGACGTCATTTCCCACTCTTTTCCCAACGTTTTTAGCTCATATGCGTGATTAGATTTTGATCATACGTGACCTACCTCACTCAATAAAATGACTTTTGCACGTTAAAACTTAAGTGTAATTTGAATTAGTTTTATTTCAAAGGAATTCGAAAATTTAATAAAGGTCCCCAATAAAAGGCTTATGCGGAATGAATTTTAGCTTTTTTTTGCTTGAATGTTTTTACATAGCTTTTTGAACGGCGTCTTTCAACTTATATCTGTATCTGATTCTATCTCTATTATACGGCATGCAAGTCTATTCTTTCTCAGCTATTCCGCAAAATGTTTGATTTTTCCTTCCAAATTTTAAGTAATCCCGCATTTCAAATTTCTGATAATTTTTTATTCAAATCAAAACTATATCCAGAGGGCTACAAAATGGTGTTTTTCTTTTTTGTCTCTGCGATGCGTAAACAAAGTGAAAATTTGACTGAAGAAAAAAGCCAGCACGCATATGTATTCCCCATTTTGAAAAAATATTGGAACAATAAGGAACAATTTGTACATTAGAATTATGGACTGGTAGTGTTTCACATAAAGCAAGAAAAGCTGGCAATACTCAGCAATCAAAAATTCATTATTTCGGAGAATAGTGTCATTAACTATCGCAGATATTTTTTAAAATGGTATATCCATTACAATTAGCTGTCTCTCTGGCTGATTGCCTGTCCAACGTATTCTGTAAACTGTGTACTTCATAGCATTATAATTCTAAACTGGTTTTTCATTTACTTGCGAAACTCAGACGAGCTCAAAAGGTTGTCTGAATTAATAAAGGGAACGACATAAATGATCTGGTAGCAATACAGTTGAGTGTCATCAATATTAACCGTCTTAAATGTTAAATGTTCCTTTAGATTAATGAAGATGAGGCTGAATTACGAGGAAGTGATGGAGGAACTGCCCGTCAAGTACCACAACTCACACCTCACTCAGTGCTTCATTGGGGAGTTAGGGGACAAGTACCCTCTGCAGAGAAACGAAAACTTGCTCAAACTGGGAAGCGGGTAAGTGGGGACATTTCTGGAGACTTTTTAAAAATCGAACTACGTAAATTTGACGTCATGTTTGTTGACGTCATGTTTTTACAAACCATCAGCTAGGCTATACAAACCATTATTAGTGCAAAAAATGACGTTATTTCATTCACCTATTGTTATAATAACTAAATATTTGTTAGTGGGGGGAGAGAGAACTTTCAATTGTTTAGATTTGGTTTGGAGAAAAGCCTCCGTCTGCTCTCAGAGAACGTTGACCGAATGTCGGCAGAATCTAGCAAACATGCCAACTATTACAAGCAACTGATGAAGCAACAACAGCAAAGACAACAGCACCAGTACAAGAAGGAGCAAGAAAACCTGCAAAGAGAGAAACGAGGGGAACCACCGTTGCCCCAGGAAGACCTGGACAAGTTGTTCAAACTACCGACCCCACCTCCTAGATTGGACAATGTTTTGCTTTCCGCTCAAGTGCAGAGCTTTGTCCGTGAGTTGCAAGACGCAACTGGACAGAGTATGAGCAAAGCGTTCCTAGCTGAAGTCTTCCAGCCTAGTGCTGCGACAGGATCGCAGGAATCGTCTAATTGATGACGTTTAGTAATCATGATATGCATTGTTAATTTGTGTATCGTTCGATATCTATTCTCGTTTCCTAAATTGACGCTGTTCCAATGAAAATTTGCAGCATTAAATTGCTTCTTTTGCACCCTGTTTCGTGTCCTATTTTGTTGGTTAAGTAAGTAATTGCTCATCCCTCAACCCGCCCGCCAACTCTATGAAAGGGGGTTATGCAGGGGGTTTTATATAGATCTGTAGCAACCATTCAGTATTATAAAGCTAAAGATTTACATCATTTTAGTGCAGCAAAATTAAAACGAGAAGCTAGTGAAGATTAGTTTCAGTCGATTATTGGCAGTGTTGGATGGGATATTTCATTAGATGAAAGTGAAAAGAGAATAGATCAATAAATTACAATATGTGCAAATGATCGATAATTGCTTTTATGGTGTTGATGTAAACTGTCAATGTTGTTGACCTTTAAATCCTTATCCTTGCTACTCTTTGTTATCACTTATTATTGAACGCTTGTTGAAATGTGACAGCTGGAATTTTTGACACTAGTATTTTTCCTCTTATAAGTCATGCTGAGTTGTTTTTGCTGCGCCTGATGAAATGAGCCAATGAATTTATCAATGAGAAAATTCAAATTTAGGGTTTGAACTATACACAATGTTATAGAACAAAGGGTTGTTTTACAATTTACTAGTTGTCCTTGAGACTTACAGTCTATCATTACCACTTGGTTGGTCGTTTGTTGTATTGATGGTTGGAAATCTTGCATTTGACAATCGTTGGAAATAGAGGTACTAAATGCACGTTAATGACATCCATGCTTAGCTGAATGTTTTTTTCAGAGAGCGTTTGACCGCTTGCTCTCTTTGCAAGCAGGCCATTTTGACCTGTGGCTGCCGCTCCTCAAGGCAGCGAATCCCCGAACCCGTCCAAAACCCAATATTTGCCCCAGAACAAACCAAACATCCCAAAATTTACCCGTCGTCCATAATAATTTATTAATTCCAGTTTACTTGCCGGTAACGGGCGTTAAACTGTCAGTTCCTGTATTTATGTGTTCATAAACTCCTTCGCATAATTAAATTATTTTGCAGTTATACGCCTCCTGTCGTTTGACGGAGACTGCTTTGGAAGATTTAAAATTCCAAGCTTAGATGCTTTATACACCATGCTAGCCGTTGTGTAAATGACATGGCCATTTTCCCAAAAATTCTTGAGCCAAAACCCATCTAGTAAATCAAAGTTCTCGACACGTCCAGCGAAAAACAACTATTCCCATCATTACTGCTGAAGTTACTTCACCCGTTTTGCTGAGCTACCATTTCTCCAAGGTCCAGAAATGGAATGTGCAACTGAAGACGAGGAATCAGCATCCTCAGGCTGCGTCACTGAAACTGACGAGGAGGATGCAAGTGCAACATCGTCGATTATGGGATCCGAGACGTCCTCCGATTCCTCAGGTGTCCAGGGAACCAACGGAGGCAACGGGAACTCCAGCAATGGTGGATCTGCGGAGCAGTCTGGTCGAGTGGTCGTTGAAAAGACGGAACTCGCTCCAATCTTGGAAGATGAGGTGTTAGAAATTGAACCAACACCAGTTGCAACTGTTGCCACCACACCAGTTGGTACCAATGGAGGATCTATAGAAGACCAACAGAACTCCAATGTCAATTCCTTCGCTGTTAATACCAACGTTGATTTAGCTCCAGTTTATGAAGATGAAGAACTTGAAGGTGATGGTAATAAAGCTAGCACGCCTCATCCGAATGTCGAAACGTCATCATTAATGTCACCAAATGATGACGCGATATCAATTACAACGTCAACAGATTTCCATCGACAGAGGTCATATTTTGGAGGTACTCACCCTGAACTCCTAAATCGACTGCTTGGATCAGATATCGGAGCCGATGATGACGACGAAGCTCCTCATTTGCCTTACCAGGGGGCTCCAAATGGAGGTTATGGATGGTTTATAACTTTAATATCATTCATAACCTTCATGATTGCCGAAGGAACATTCTATTCCTTCGGTGTTTTCTTCCCAGAATTCATCAGAGCCTTTAACGCCCAAGAGTCGTTAGTAGTTTGGATCGGATCTGTTGCTAGTGGGGCCTCGTATTTGAGTGGTCCAGTAGGAAGCATACTTGTGGATAAATTTGGACTACGTCCTGTTGCCCTTGGAGGTTGCTTGTTGGGAACGGTCTCTCTTGGGCTCTGTATCTTTGTGCCAACTGTTCATTTCCTCATTGTAACCTGGGGTCTGCTATTCGGCATTAGCTCAATTATCTCAGCTCTTCCTTGTCACTTTGCGTTGAGCTTGTGGTTTGATACCAAACGGGGTCTTGCCACAGGATTGGGAATTGCGGGTGGCGGTTTGGGTTCCGTAATTTTCCCACCGATGGTGTCGCTTCTCATTTTCAACTTCAGTTGGAAAGCGGCGATGTTGGTGTTGTGTGTGACTTACTTCTCAATGACCTTAGCGCTGGCCTTTTTGAAGCCCGTGCCTGCTATACCACTTCCAGATTCTCATATGAGTTTAAGCGACATTGTCGAACAAAATGATATGAATGTATTTCACAACCCTGGACGATTACGTTTGCAAGCTTTTCGAAAAGCTGCGTTCAGTATTAACAGCACTGCAAATAACTCAATGTGGAGATTGTCACAAGAGAATGTTACTGGAGGTCAAACGTCGGTTAACGATATCGCCACTATTGGACGAAGTCAGTTCTCGTTGGAGAACTCTCAAATGCATTTGGGATCTTCCTTTCTAGAAAAGCCAGAACCTCAAAAGAAATTGTCTTCCTATTCTAATTTCATGCAGCACTTTTTGTGGAACCAGAATCGGAAACCAAGTCGAGGAGTAGTGCCAACCGAGGAGCTATTGGGAAGTCAGAACCTTGTGAATGAAGCATCTTTGGGTAATTCAAAGTCCGAGAACCTTAACAGGACCCCAGTGCCTCCGGCAAGTCCAGGAACCGAGATTCCTACGGTTTTGGTTTCGAGCAAAGCAGTCGACGACAATCAGGTCGAAGACAACATCAATGAAACGAAATTAGTGCCACCTCGACGTCCGTTGAGGCGATTGGATATATTTTACAGTGGGAGTACATTGAACTTGGAAAAAGTGCCCAGGTCAATTATCAACTTAAACTCGCAATGGACATTCCAGGACAGATCTGAAAACTTGGGGACGTTGATCGACCTAAACGCGAAGGAAAATAAGACTGAAAAGGTGAAATCACCTGACAGTTCAGGTCAAAGTGTGGTTGAGATGGTGACCCATCTGCTGAATGTAAAGTTAATGCAGCAGATTAGCTTCTCACTGTTTGCCCTGGCCTACTTCATTTTCATGTTGGGTAAGATCATTAATTGCCCTCAAACAAAGTTTGTACCAATTATATTAGTCCTGTCGGTCTTTTTTATACGATTTTTCGCTTGACCAATTTTTTGTCTCACCCATTTGACTTTTCGTCCTCAAAACGTGATAAACGGTAGCGCCCAGCGGGCATTACGTGCTCTTAGCTCACTAGTCTCCAAGTATGCTATTCACGGAAACTATTTTGGAGACTTATACTTAGTGTGAAGAGCGGTTCTAAGAGGTTGAAGACCCCCCCCCCCACCGTTTCCCCCCTCATCCCGGTTGCCCAACCCCCCCCCCCCTGGCGAGCTACTGACGAAGCCGAATGATCGTTTGAAAGCAATTCGACCGACGTTAGTTGGTTATGGTTATGTTTTTTTAGTTTACAGATTTTATGGACCCATTTTGTGAAGTTAAACTTAGTTTGGCGTTTAACTGTTAATTTACTTGACTGCTGTCCGATTTTCACTTAATTGAACATAAAATTTGATATTTAATTGTTCTGGTTATAGCTGGGAAGCTATGTTGCGGTAATCGTTTTGTTAAAATTTAAGGATTTTAAATTATTTTGAAGCGCTCATTTGTCATCTGTTCCCAAATTTTTCCAATGTTTTGAAGTCAAATTTGAGTAGGGATTTTGGTCACGGCGCAACAGGAAGGGGAGCGAAAACCTAAAATTTTTCCCAGCAACCTAAAAGTAGAATGCGGAAATGTTGTTTGAACGATAATTTAAAATTGTTGGTTTAACTGCTCTCGAACAAAGTTTGAAGCAGTTGTAAACGTCTTTTTAATGAATTTTTCGCTTGACCGTTTTCACTTTTCAAGTGACTTTACGCCCTTGATTTTTTGGTTTGCGTAATCTAAATTTCTCTCATTCGCAAAAGTTAGCAGCTGAACTCAATTTTGTACTTTTTTCACTTTAAATTTTGTGAGTGATTTTAGTGGTATGTAATAACCTCTAAGGACATCATATGAACCTCCCCCCATTATTAATTGCTCTCGAATGAAGTTTGAAGCCAATATTGTAAGCGTATTGGTTTTTTATATTAAATTTTTGCTTGGCCAATTTTGCGGTAATCGTTTTGTTAAAACTTAAGGATTTTTAAATTATTTTGAAGCGCTATTTGTCATCTGTTCCCAAATTTTTCGAGGTGGCATCTGTCATCTGTCGAGGTGGCAACAAAACGATTACCGCTTTTTCAAGCATCACTTCATATTGAGGGATTTCAATTGCTCTCATTCTGAAATGAAATTTGTTAATTTGCTAATATAAAAGTTATTGTGAGCGGGTAAGTAACAAAGTGGTTGTAGCCAAGTGGGTACGATATTGGACTGCTATCCTGGAGGTCGAGGGTTCGAACCCCTATGAGGTCCGAGTTTTTGCATCCCACGAATTTTAACCTACACCCCTAAATTAAATTGCTCCCAGCCTGTCGTACGAGAGCAATTATTAATTGGACGTTAGTCGGTTTATGTTTGATTTTAGTTACTCAAGGCCTCCCAGACTAATGCAGGTTGTATTATATTTGAGCTCCCAATAGTCGTTCCAAAGTAATTTTTCCTACGATAGTCTCGGTTGAGTTTTTTCCTGAAATTGGTTTTCGCAATTAAGTTTGTTGCAGTTATATTTGTATTGTCGTCTTTTTCTGCTATTTTTGTTTGACCGATTTTTATGTCGGACAGTTTCGACTACTCGTTCTCTGAAACGGGATAAACTGTTAAATCCCGAAAAGCATTATGTCGCTGTGCAGCTCTCTAGAGCCCTACGCCTTACTAGTATCTAAGCATCCAAAATAATAAAAATTTTGGTTCCTGCGTAATCGCAGCGGAACAGCATTAGGCCTACAGTAGCCTGTTCTCAGCTGCCCTTTTTCTTATTATTCCCCACATTTCAGACTGACCTTTTAATGAGCAGCATTGCTCTTTTCTTGGTGATTATAGCCACTTTTTTTGTGTCTGAAACTTCCACGTGGTACCATCATTGCAGCCAACATTGGTCAGGCTATGGTCAACCAGAAGCTATGGTTAATTAACCTACTCGGGGGATTAGCGAACGGATTGAAGGAGGGGGAGGGGACAAGCGTTGGGGGTCGGGTTGGGAGGAGGTTGGACCGTGAGGGGGATGACTGCCGGGGGTTAAACTTATAAGATTAAGAAGCGCGCTTTAAACTTTTTCTCGATTTCATGGCGTAAAGGGCGCTTCTTAATCTTATAAGTTTGACCCCCGGCAGTCATCCTCCTCCCGGTCCAACCTCCTCCCAACCCGACCCCCAACGCTTGACCCCTCCCCCTCCTCCAATCCGTTCGCTGATCCCCCGAGTAGGTTACTTAACCATAGCTTCAGCCTGACCAATGTTGGCTGCAATGATGGTACCACGTGAAAGTTTCAGACACAAAAAAAAGTGACTATAGTCACCAAAAAAGGAGCAATGCTGCTCATTAAAAGGTCAGTCTGAAATGTGGGGAATAATAAGAAAAAGGGCAGCTGAGAACAGGCTACTGTAGGCCTAATGCTGTTCCGCTGCGATTACGCAGGAACCAAAATTAGCTCCAACTGCTTCTGTGCCTGACGTTATTCGTTACACACATCGAGCTTTAGTTGAATTTTGTGGCATTTTTGTTCATCATAAATGAATTTTAACAAATATTGAGGCGACTTAAGGCTATTTTACATTTGTAGATTATCAGAGGACTCCTAAACAATGAAGGCTGTTTCTAGTAAAGCATCGAATCAAATTTATTCAGCACTGTGATTTTTCGAACAAATTTATTTGCAAAAGAGGCTTCTGTGAATGTTTTGAATAGGTTTTACAGATCACGTCGGTGACTTCATCAACTCAGTACTGTGTTTGTTTCTATCTGTACTATAGCGCGCAGGTCTTTTTCGCAGTCATTTCAGCAATCTTCTGGCTATGTCTATTTATAAATAAATATTTGTAGCAATGTTAATAAATCGGGAGCAACAATTATTTGGGCACTGCAGTAGGATGCTGAGACTGTGCGATGTGGCATCTATCGTCAATAAATGGCTCTAATTTAGATCTTTTGCTGTACTTATTGCGCTCTAAGTATCTATTAGAGTATAGTTGAGCCATTGAGATAACCCGGATACCCATAGACATTTAATGGCAATTTTATTTCTGTTTGATCTTAGTGATTTGGAACCACACTAATGGTTCCAATCTTAGTTCTAATATTGGAACCATTAGTGTTCTACTGTTGTGCAAATTTTTTGTGATGACTGATTATTCTGTTATGCGAAATGAAAGTTGGAATATCTTTTCATCAATTGGTTCAAATACGGTCTCTCTTAACAATTTCTATTTTCAGTCACTTTTGTTCCTGTATGCCGAGAATATCGATCAGGCAACTTTAAAGTGAAAACAAAAAGCTCGTTCAGCATAAAATTTGTTTCTTTTGTTGGGTGGAATACTTTTCAGGTCTCTAATGATGGTCTTTCCTTTTTAAATTGTCAAACAGCAGGCATGACTCATTAATCTCACGGGTTTGATTTCAGGTTTCTTCATTCCTTTTGTGTATCTACCGACTTTAGTGCAAGAAACACTCGAGGGGTTCACACAGGAACAGGCCTCCTACTTCATTCCCCTCATTGGGGTCACAAATATGGTCGGTCGACTGGTCATGGGCATCGTGGGAGGTATGGGTTTGTTCGACCCGTGTTACCTGAATGCCATGTCCTTTCTAGCTTGTGGATTGTCAACTATGGTCATTCCCTTCTGTGACAGTCTCACGATGTTTGTTGTGTATGCCTTGACGTTCGGATTCTTTTGTGGTTAGTGTTCTCAAAAATCATCTCAGATTTTGGAACAATTATTTAAGGTCTTTTGACTGATTTTCTCCGCCCAATTAGACTTTGCATGTGTCTTTGTCACGCAAGAATTCTTAGTCCTATGTTATACTAATCTAAATCATGCATTTTAAGCTGCTTAAACTAATTGCAAGTTCTAATTGCGGAGTTTACCGCTAGAAAAATTCAAGTATTTGCCGGTGCTAAGTTTATTACTGGACCTGCAATGCCTTTATGTGTGTAGAGAGAGCGAGGGCTAATATTTGAGTCATAGTGATTTTTAATTCGTCGTGGCTTCTACACTCATCATCCTTGTAAACATTTGAATCCCTATTTGGAATGGCTCTCAAATTTTGGATGCTGAGTTGTTTGCATTTGGAAAGTCAAATTTGAGGTCAATCAAATCTAAATTACCTAAGATGTTCTCTTTTTACTGGTTAATATCCGGGAATACCCACTGACCTGCAGACAGTTCAGATTTCGCAACAGATTCCGCAGCAAACCAACTATAGGTGCCAATAAATTGTCTGTTCTAGGACTGTGATAACTAGAAGTTGGTTTGGTTTTTAAGCTGCCGCCAGCTGTGTCCGATCCCTGGCCCTTGTTTCTCTGGTTGGACTGGAAAACCTGACGAGCGGATTTGGTATAGTGCTGTTTGCCCAGGGTATAGCCTCATTTCTTGGCCTCCCATTAGCAAGTTAGTTGAGTAGAATTATTTTATTCTCAGCGTCCACTGCCCTCATGCCTGTCCAATAAGAGCTTTTTGAGAGTGTTTTGAATCCAGTAGGAGTCTTTATACTAATTCAATTTTTAGCCATACATTTTAAAAACTTAATGAGTTTTGAAAGCACGCAAACTCATCGTTTGAAAGCACACAAAGATTGAGACCTCTAAGAAGAAAATATAAATGTTCCGTTTTGGATAACATAAATCTCTCATCTTTTGACTCGGCCAGTGATTAAATTTCGCAGTGATTAAATAGTTGCATATATTGTGAAAGTGTTAAATAAATATCTATGTTTAGGTATAATTGGGAATTTGTTCAATTCTACTGGTGCCCTGTTTGCGGCAGCAAGTTCCGTGTTTCTCCTCTCTGGCCTTCTCTGTCTTCCTCTGAAACCAATTGCAGTCTGGGAGATCAGACGATTCCAAAGAAAAGAGGCCCTCTCGGAACTGGAGGCTGACGAAAAGCTCCAGGTAGTTGTCATTTTCTCTTGAATGAAATTGTTCCCCTATTGAGAAGACAGTTCCAATTTTCAAAACTTTGAAGGACAAGATTTTCTGTGCCACGCTGTGGGGTAGTTGATAGTAAGCAAAATAACAGTTGTGAACGCCTGCCAATTTATTCCATCCCTTTACAATTTCTCGCCAAATTGCTTAAAAGTCGGTTTTTTGCTTAAAGTGCTTAAATTGCTTAACTCCGCTGGCACATTTTCTAGTGACTTTTTCACGTTTGAGTTCGTCATTTTTAAGTGATCTAAGTTGCTCTGATTCTGAAATAAAGTTTGTTGCTGATATAAAAGCGATTATGAGCCTCAGAGAATCAAAGCCCTTGTAGCTGAGTGGTTAAGATGTCAGACGAACATCCTGGAAATCAGGGGTTCAAACCCCTGTGGGGGCGGATTTTCTGCACCCATAAACCATTTGCTCGGTTTTGTGCTCCTATTAATTAAATTGTCCCGACTCTCATTAAAAACAATTCATTTGTGTTTAATGGCCGCCGTCAGCCTCTCAACGGCTATTATTTAGGCGCTCTCCTTTTTTCGCTTCCTTTTGATCACGTTTTCCGTTTTACATAAGTCACGATTTTCACGCTTGACTTCTGACGTACTTCACTCACGGTTTCAACTGAATAGATTTTAAATTCTTTCACGCATTGAATTACGCAATGTAGTGAATACGGTCAAAGTCAAAAGAGCAAAATCAACAGATCAAAAAAAATATGATAAGCATATCAAGCTCGGTCATTAAGTCATAGTGCATTAGGATATCAAAAGTTCATTAAAGCGATTGCTAGAAGGCATTAATATTACGCCTAATAGCGGTCAGCTTAAAAGCTGAATTAAGTGTAGTTTTAGAATCTAACCGAATATTCAGAATTTGACCAAATAAGAAAATGACACTTAAAAAGTTCTGTCAATTTCTAGCTCTTGTTTTTTTCTTTTTCTGTTTCAATCCCAATGTGCATCAAGCGGGTGAACCGTGGCTATTTTCCGACGATTTGCCGGCTATGTTATGAAATTATTAAAAAATAAGATCATAGTGGAAAACAAATGGGGGGTATTTTATAAGAATTGATGTCCATAATTTTTTACATCTGGCAGTTGACTACTAAGTCCAAAAAAATGCAAGAGATTGGTTTTACTTGCGCTTCAGTGGATTTATGCAGGCTACTACTCCCCTGTTGCAAGTTTTTGCCATTTTTGAAACTCCCATTGAAGATCGTTTTTTTCAGATTAGAGAAAAATTGTTAATCATTCCTCTTAAATATTTCCAGAAATCCGTATAGCTTGGGATATGTAAAAAAAAATAATAGATCGCATCATTCCCCACAAAACAGATTTCAACGTATTTAACATGATGTTCTCTTTTTCTCGAAGAAACCTGACATCTTTTAACTAAACATTGTACAAAAGCTTTTTGAATTGGAATAAGTCAGGAAATCTTTGGTCATATTTTAGCGGTCATTTTTTAGAGTTGCTTTTGTCCTTAATTTTTACACAATTACTGATCAAGGCTAACATCCTGTCAAAGATCGTTAGTGTCGGAAAAATAACTGCACTTCAAAGTTCTCTTCGAAAAGTGCTTGATTTCTTGAGTATTGATTGGTCTAAGTCGCTCTTTTTCAGAGTTTTAATGGGCTAAACTATCTGGCAGTTGACTACTAAGTCCAATGAAAAATGCACGAGGTTGGTTTTATTTTCGCTTCAGTGAATTTATTCTACTACTCACCTGTTGCAAATTTTCCATTTTTGAAACTCCTACTTAAGATCGTTCTTTTCAGAATTGAGAAAAACTGTTAGCCATTCCTCTCAAATTTTTCCAGAAATCCTTATATCTTGGGAAATATCAAAAAATAATATAGCTCATCATTCCCTGCGAAATAGATTGCAACGTATTTAATATCATGTTCTATTTTTCTCGAAGAAACCTCACTGACATCTTTTAACTAAACATTCTACAGAAACTTTTTGAATTGGAATAAGTCAGTAATTCATCGGTCATATTGCAGCGGCCTGTTCTGGATTCATTCAGTGTTCAAGCACAAGCTTGATTTCCTTATTTAACTTTGTGAATAAGTAGTAAACATCCAACTAAGCTCTTTAATGTTCATGTGAGAGTGATTTGTTCTGGATTATTTCAAAATACTGTAACAACTTAGTTCTTGCTCTCTTTTCCCTCAAAGTTTATAAATATCAAGCCTTATCTTTTAATTGATTGGCCTCAAATATTATTAGACAATGTTCTATAGAAATAAAAAAATTCATCGCATGAAAACAGAAGATTACTAGTGAAATTGATCTATGAAATTCGTTAAGTTTCAATGTATTCATTATGTCTTGTAATTTACTTATTGCTTCAGCTGAAACCAGACGTGATAATAATTTTCAGGAAAATTGTTTTGAAAAAAATTATTATTTCATTATAAGCTATTTCTGAAGAGTAAAGGAAGCTTAGAGTGAAGACAGCAGTAGCCTAATAAACTTGTTAACTTGTTACAGGGTGATAACAATGGGGCACCAGCATCACCTCATAAGAAGCTCTCCTCTAGCAAAAGCCAAAAAGACGCTTCTTCTGAAATAGACGCAATGAGCATTCTCAAACGGAGCCAATCGCTGGCAGATGAGAGCAACAACATGCATCTAAATGTACCAGGTATTAACAGATACTGAATATCGAGGAATATCCGGCACTATTTCGAAAGGAAAATGTACTCAATTGTACTATATCAAGCCGTAGAAAATATAATTACGAAATCTGGATTCAACCGGCCTTTTTCTGATGAACCAATTCTGAAGTTTTCGGATTATGACCAGTTGTTGAATTTTCAGGTGTGATAACCAGTGATAATAACAGCGCAATAGTGGACACAGTGATCAAAGTGTCCCCCACGAGTGACGACCCAAACAGTAGCCCAGAAAGAACAGAAATTCCTCTGGGCAAAACAATCAGCTAACCCTAAACCGACCAAAAAACCAACCATCACAACACCAATCTGGATACCTCATTATGTGATGCTTTCAGCTCACTAGCTCATCACGCGCCAATTAGTAGACATAGTCACTATTAGAATCCAACGAGGCCTAGCCGTCAATTCGCTAATAAGTAGATTAGTAGAGGAAAACAATAGCAAAAACTAGTAAAAATAAGGGTGTCACGCTTTTTCACCCCTATTTATTTAACCCCGATTTATTCACCCCTCTATCATTTAACCCCTCTATCATTTCACCCCGATTTTAATCTTTTGTAAAATAAGGACTATTTAATCAGCAATATAATCATTTGGCCATGCCTCAAGGGCCATGGCCATGCCTTAGCGGCCCGTAGGACTTGATATGAAACTATCACAACCGAACATGGGATTAAGTTATCTACTTAATTATGACAAAATATACCTTTAATGTCGACTCCTAATTGGCGGGATGAAATGATAGAGGGGTGAAATGATATAGGGATTAAATGAGAGAGGGGTTAAAAGATACGGGGTTAAATGAATCGGGGTGAAAAGAAGTAGAAACAAAATAGACCGAATTTTGCAGTCAAATCAGCAGTGCTTATTCTGAGTGTACATGTTGTCCGCTGGCCCGGGTCGTTTTTTAGGTACTTGACAAAATTTATCAGTCCAAGAGCTAACCTAGCTTTATGTCTAAAAATAGTCGCTCGGGTGGTGGTCAAGTGGTTCACGTAATTGTCAAAGGTCATATTTAAAATTGGTAAATTCTAGCCGTGAGTAACTGTGTTACGTTGTAAAAAAGAATCTATTTCTGTGCTGTCTTAAGCTGAACATTGATAAAATTAAATATTGCAGTAATTATAAGTCAAGAAATTTGACTTCTGAACCCCCCCCCCCCCCCCCGTCACGTATGCAATATATATATATTCTCAGAATTTGCGAGGGGTATTTATTGGGTCTGAGACCCATAGGTGTTGAGAACATGGTATGCGGTTGGTGTCGCGTACTTAATTCACGTGCGCTAATTGTGTCAATGTAATTGGATTGCAAATATGTGCCTGCAACTTTATTGCAATCCTGGTGCAGGTCATGTGGTGCTTTTGCAGTAATACTCTGTTTGCTGTTCTTTTGTTCATAAATACTCACATTTTCTTATCTTTACTTAATTGTAAATTGTAGCAGTTAGTTAGACGACACACCTTGTTCATTCATTTTTAGTAATAATAGTTAGATAACTAGTTAGTCAGCAAGTAAGTTAATTATGTGCACTTGGTTTGTAGATATTTGTATAACCTTGTTTTGACAATTTATCAATGTAGTTTAGAAGCGATGCCGAAGCCATTCCGTGGTGTTTGTTAGTACATAGAGTTGTGCTTCGTCCAAAAAAACTTTTTCGATTGAAAATAATGTGCATTTTGTGGCATACTTACTTAACTTAGTCTCTAGTGCAATCTAGTGTCTCTCATTCTCACATCTTTTAATTTCAGAAGCTAAAATTCTGGTTATGAACTATTTCTAAATTAAAAATTGTTCAAAGTAAATTTTTTCATAGGCCGTAGTCAAAACCAACATGAAATTTTGGCTGTTGAAAGTCAATTATAATCTGCCTTCTGTATTCAAGTTGTCAATAATTGTGAATGAACTAAATTAAATTCATGAGTTTTTGAGCTTCCACCGACGATACAACTTTATTTGAAAAAGGTCTCTGAGCGAACTATTTGGCGTTGTTAACTTGTATGAGCGTTGTTAACAATTTAGCGCTGTTCTATGATTTTACAACCTTCTGAAAACTTGCAACCGTCTAAAAGTTGGAAGAATTTTAATTACAAGGGTGACAGCAATTCAGAACCTAGTCTATTCTCCCAGAGAAAACTTTCAAGAGCATTTAATGTGGGCGAATCTGTCAGCCACAATAAGCTTATAAATTGAAGATATTTTGAAGAAATTTTTATAGATCAAATATCATTGACTATATGAAACAACCCAACTGTTCTTAGCAACATGGATCACATAGGAATCGGAGAAATAATGAATAATGTTAAAAATTTGACAAGGAATATTCTGCCACAAATTTTTGAAAAAGGAAAAATAAAAGAAAATTTGTCTTTGTGAAGAAAATGGATTACTAAATTTTACTATTGCGGAGTAGGTTTTATCTAAGTATTACCTAAATTTTGCCAAATGGACTACAATCTTGGAGGCAAACGAATTACAATTTTTTACCAGTCGCTCTCAAACAGCAAGTATTGTAAGCATGAGGTCTCGGCTTCGAATTCCGAGTTTATGCGCCCATAAAAAGATTTGTAAGCCACTCTCTTAATTGAATTGCCCCGGCTGTCGTTTGAGAGCAATTCATCCCACGTTAGTGGGTTTATGTTCTGCTTTTGAAAATGATTGACTTAATTTTGCTCCTGCTTGCACTCTGCACAATAATGAAAACACTTTTTTCGGATCTATTCTGTTTTGGCCCTCCAGTGTTGTAATATATAGCACGTTACTATGTAAAAAAATAGTACGTGCGACAGGGGCCGTAAAAGATACAATAACAAGGGGGGCAAAGCAGAAGAGATCGCTTTTTAATTGCTCTCAAACGAAGTCTGTAATAATTTTATTGGTCTTGTCGGTCGTTTTTATGTGATTTTTTGCTTGATCGATTTTTCACTGACGCTTTTGACTTTTCGTCCTCAAAACTGGGATAAAAAGGTAGCACCCAGTGGGAATAAAGTGTTCTTAGAGTTTTTCAGCTCTGTTTCAGCTCAAACTGTTTTGGAGACTTATACTTATGGTGTCAAGGGCGGTTCTTGGAGGTTCAAGACACCCCCAGTGTTTTGACATTTTTGAAAATTCTTAATTTCTATCAGCCCTAGGTTTCAAGAAACTTCCTTAAAGCTTTTTTAATAGGTTACTGCATAGTTTCTAGTGGTAATGGAATGATTTCAACATTTTAACATCACGAATTTTAGCTTTTTTTGACAAAACGTTCAATTATTTTAATTTTTTCAGTTATTTTCACTTATTCAGGTTTTTCCCGACCCAGGGGCCAGAAAACATCCCAAGGAGATGCTTAATAAGTAACAAATTTTTATTGGCCATGGAGTGGTTTTTCAACTTTTTAATGTCACAAATTTTAGCGATTTTTTTGATAAAACTTGCTTTTTTTTCAAGATATCTTTGAAAACTTTTGTCGTTTTTTTGTTTCAGCTCGAGAGCCTAGGGACCTCTTCCTGGATTTGAAAATAGGTAACTGTATAATTTCTAGATTAAATGGAATGTCTTGCAAGATTTTAACATCACGTATTTGAGCATATTTTTGACAATTTTTGCCATTTTTATTTCAATTTTTCGACATTTATTGTCATTCGGGTTTTTTGAGCCTCAAGGGTCAGAAAGCCTCCGTTAGGGTTTGAAAATAAGTTACTGGAAAATTTTTGTTGGTCATGGATTAATTTTCAAGTTTTTAATATCACAAGTTCTAGCAATTTTTTTTATAAAGCTTGCTATTTTTTAAAGTTTTTGAAATTTAATTTTGTCATTATTAGGTTTCACTAGCCTCAAGAGCCACTGAACGTCCTCTAGGGTTTGATAATGTGTTACTGCATATTTTATAGATGTAGTGGAATGTTCTTCAAGATTTTAATATCACGAATTTAAGCAATTTTATAAAATATTTACAGTTTTTCATGTTTTTGAATTTTTGTGGCAGCAGAGGCCTTAGGACCACCTTCAGGATTTGATAATAAGCTGTTGCATAATTTCTAGATATAATGGGATGGTTATCATTTTTTTTATGACTCCAGTTTTAGTAGTTTTTCGATAGAATTTAAACTGTTCAAGTTTTTGGAAAATTTTAATGTATTGAGTGTATGGATCTTTGAGCCCGTGAAATTATCTCAAGCTTGAAACATGGATACCGGGTATTCTCTTCTCAAAATGGTTCTTATGATATTAATATCTTGAATTTGAGCAAGATTTTGTTAAAATTTGCAATTTTTTCCAAAATATTTTAATATTTGTCCTTTTCTGAGTTTAACGACCAATACTGCCCAACGAAACTTCTCAAGTCTCGGAGATGGGTTACTTGACAGAACTTTTGAGAAAAAATACGGTTTTGAACTAATTTTACTGCGTAGCTGAAAACTTTTTGTCATTTTGCCTTTTTCAGTTTTTTTCTAAATGATTTATTTACTAACAAGGCTAGAAAACTAGAAGTTGCAGAGTCGAATCAAATCATGGAAAATATTCCTGTCTCTCTTTCTTTCTCTGTCGGTTAAGGTTTTTTCTACTCTTTCTCGTTCACGTTTTATATCTCTCTCTCTCTCTCTCTCTCTCTCTTTTGTTGATGCCGCACTTCAGCTGCTGTTATGTGGTGTAATGTCATCATCTCTGATCCTCATTAGCAATCAGTTATAGTAGAATTAATTTTTTCTAATAAATGTCCTAACAGTCAATTTTTAGGAAATCATAGTTAATTGCTATCGCAACAGTTTGTAGCAAATATATTAATCCTGTTTGTCTTTTATGTAGTTTTTCGCTTGGCCGATTTTTCGTCTGACCCATTTGACTTTCGTCTTCAGAAACGGGATAGAGAGGTAGCGCCCGGAGGTCACTAAACCGTGGCCAGCTGCTGGCTAATTTCTAGATATAATGGGATGGTTATCAATTTTTTTATGACTCCAGTTTTAGTAGTTTTTCGATAGAATTTAAACTGTTCAAGTTTTTGGAAAATTTTAATGTATTGAGTGTATGGATCTTTGAGCCCGTGAAATTATCTCAAGCTTGAAACATGGATACCGGGTATTCTCTTCACAAAATGGTTCTTATGATATTAATATCTTGAATTTGAGCAAGATTTTGTTAAAATTTGCAATTTTTTCCAAAATATTTTAATATTTGTCCTTTTCTGAGTTTAACGACCAATACTGCCCAACGAAACTTCTCAAGTCTCGGAGATGGGTTACTTGACAGAACTTTTGAGAAAAAATACGGTTTTGAACTAATTTTACTGCGTAGCTGAAAACTTTTTGTCATTTTGCCTTTTTCAGTTTTTTTCTAAATGATTTATTTACTAACAAGGCTAGAAAACTAGAAGTTGCAGAGTCGAATCAAATCATGGAAAATATTCCTGTCTCTCTTTCTTTCTCTGTCGTTTAAGGTTTTTTCTACTCTTTCTCGTTCACGTTTTATCTCTCTCTCTCTCTCTCTCTCTCTCTTTTGTTGATGCCGCACTTCAGCTGCTGTTATGTGGCGTAATGTCATCATCTCTGATCCTCATTAGCAATGAGTTATAGTAGAATTGATTTTTTCTAATAAATGTCCTAACAGGCAATTTTTAGAAAATCATAGTTAATTGCTATCACAACAGTTTGTATCAAATATATTAATCCTGTTTGTCTTTTATGTAATTTTTCGCCTGGCCGATTTTTCGTCTGAACCATTTGACTTTCGTCTTCAGAAACGGGATAAAGAGGTAGCGCCCGGAGGTCACTAAACCGTGGCCAGCTGCTGGCGAAGCCAACTGCGCGCCGGTCGTTTGAGAGCATTTCGCCCGACGTTAGTCGGTTATGTTCATTGTAGCGTGTCAAAACTTTTAACGATAATATGTTTGATTATGTTCAATTGCTCTCAAACGAAGTTTGTAGCAATTATACTAGTCCTGTGGTCTTTGTGATTTTTCGCTTGACTGAGTTTTCATCAGACCGATTTGAATTTTATTTTTGTTCTCAAAAATGGGGTTAAACAGGTAGCACTATAAACATGAGGGCGTTAAGTTCCCTTAGAGCCCTATGCTTAACTGTATTCTAAGGATGCGATTCATCAAAACTGTTTTGAGGAGACAATTCATGGTGTGAAGGACGATTCTTAAGCTTAAAATTGTGACCCCTCCTTAGTCACTGAACTTTCATTTTGTGTGATCTATAGTGCTGTCGCCTGTGGTATCAACTTTTTGTCCGATTTACCCGCAGTACTTTGCTTCTTGTGGAATTTTGTGCTAAAAGCGAAAACTTAAATAGCAGCATGAACAAGTTTTTGATGAGCTTGGGAATTTTTTGTCTTATGCTTCCTTGAGTTAATGCTTTCCTTACTTTGAAGATTTTAGGACAATAGTGTGCGTGGTTATCCGAGTTATTTGCCCGTAATCAGATATTCTCAAAACGAAATTGATATTTTGTCAATTAAACAGATCATCTAAGCTCAAAATAACTTAGTTTGTTTTGAAAGCCAAATTATAAGTTCAACAAATATTTTTAATCACGTCTTGCGTGCTCTCTGATTCGCGGTTATCATATCAAAGCAACTGGTGTCTTATGACTAATATAAGATAAATGAACAGCTGTCCTAAATTGGTTTTATTTTATCCTATGAATCTTACTGATTACAATTAGAATCTCTGAACATCTGAAGCCCAGTAGTAATACTACTATCTTATAGCTGAGGCAAGATATCTAGGCTCGGAACCCCCAGTGAGTCGTTCCTGAGTAGTCTATGCCTGCCTTTTTGACTGACGTTACCCAGTAGTAGTTCTAAGTTTATAAATCAACAATATAGCATCTTAAAAGTTTCTTGAATTGAGATCAGTTCGTTAAATTGAGATCATACAACAATTATTTGTGTATGTGATTTTCCACTAAATTTTTTTTTTTGAATTTTTTGAATTAATTGTGTATGTGTGATTTTTCACTAGAACCTTTCAATAAATTTTTTTGATAAAAAAATTTGTTTTGCGCTCTAGTCCTAAGCAAAATGACCAATGAGACTAAGATTTATGTTCTAGCGCATTTAGAGACGCAGAATAAAAAAAATACCGTGTTTTTTAAACTGGAGAGAGGTAAAAGTGCGAGAGGGCGAATAAGTACGTAGAGTAGCTAAGTGAGAAAGAAAATTGGACAAATTCGTGTTAAAAATATTTCTATTGCGTTTGTATTTTCTATGCATGTTTCTCAGATCAAATTGCGAAGTAATTGACTAATGTGAGCTGACTCGAAGTGCCTGACTATTTTTTAACCTTGATTCTCTAACAAAAAAAATAATTTTCATTTATAGAATCAAGGATTAAAAATAGTCAGGCATTAAAATCTCGAAGCAGCTCAACTAATTCAGTCATTTCTTAATTAAGTCATAGAATGCACGCAGAAAAACACGTACTGGAAACTGCACAGGAAACTGGCGAATGCATGAAGGCATTTGCCAGTTTCCTGTTTGACTTTAGTTTCCCTCCGTCTAATATTCTGGCTCCTCTCGCACTAGAAAGCTCACCTCTGATTCTTTGTCAAATGCTAACAACACAAGTCTCATTTTCCACCCAGATTCGAGGTTTGGCGTTGAATTTTTGTAAGAAATGCGCTGAAAAAAATTATTTTCACCGCGTATTGCTTACATTTTATTGCGGTGAATTATTAATTTTCACCGTTTTCTGGGTATGCTTACAAAAAAAGAAACCTCCATACGCGGGTTCGAACCTCCTGCATGTCTTCAACTTCTTATTCCACTGAGTTAACTGTCAATTACGTCAATGCTATTTCTTGTGAATTTAACTCAGATTGAGTAAACGTTGGAAAACAATTGCGGTGAATTTTTGTAAATGCTTTCAATTATTTTTTTACCGCATTTCTTACATTAATTTGCCACAAAAGTCGATAGGGTGAATTTTTCTACGAAAATGCAGTGAAATGCGATGAATTTTTTTTCACCACAATCACCGCATTTCTTATAAAAATTTACCGCATTTCTTACAAAAATTCATCCAAAAACCTCGACCCGGGCACTCTCATGATTCGCTAACTAATTTAGAAGATAAGTCCTTGTAACCCTCGGGCCTTCTACACAGCACTCGGGCAAAAACGCACTCGTGTCAGGACACTAAGTACTTGGAGCAACTAAATACTTCGGGAGTCGTATAATTTGTGCTTTTGATTCCTCTATTCGCTTTTCCTGTTTACAAATCAAAAGTTGCGTTTGATTACTGTGAAGCGCCGCAAGTAGCGCAGTTAAGAGAGATGGGAATTGTTTCCTTTTCCTCGCCTCAATTAAAATGTGATTCATAAGCAAATCAAGGTTCACAAAAATGATGGATAGTTGAAGCTGTCCCCTCCCCCCCCCCCCCCCCCCCCCCCGTCGGAAGTAATTCTGACCATTTACCTTTTTATGATAATCTTATTTATTTGCGAAAATAGTCGATGTTTTTTGGCAAATGTAATCAGCGCAGAAAACAATTTAAACAATTTATTTGATCACACCTGCGATCAAAACAAAAATTTTGTGCATGGGGAAGCGAACAGTTCCAAATAACATTTGCCCCAAGACATATGAATTCGAAACAAAAAAGATCCAGTAAATGTAACCTTGTAATAGTGTGAAACGAATAGAAATGAAATTTGATTTCTTGATTAACTATGCAAGCAGATCGCTTAATTGCTATAGGAGCGGGGAAACTGATTTCATAGTTGTTCTTCATTGTTTTTTTTTTCAAATTTTAATACCCAAAACCTTGATACACAAAAAAGGAAACAACTCGCATAATTATTTTGGTTCTCAATCATCTATAGAGCTAGACGTGTGACGTCACAATGTGTCACGCATTAGTGTGTATATTACTGGAGGTGGTAGTTCTGTTCTTTGCCGTGCTTGGTAATTTCAACTATTCGTGAAGGCAGTGATGGGGCCAAGGGGGGAATTTGGGGGTACTGTCCTCAGGAAAAGGACTGCCAAACGGGATCTTTCTTCTTTCATTTTATCATAAAATTTTTTGATTAATAGGAAACCTTTATCACAATGAACTTATAATTAAACATTCATTATCTTTTTTAGGTAAAAATTTTGATTGTTATGCTTATAACCTGAGTTGAATATCCAAACGCTATCAAATATAAAATAAATTAATCACAGTAGCAGTACTGTCATTATTAATGGCTCTCAAACGAAGTTTGTAGCAATTATATTAGTCCTGTTGGTCTTTTTAGGCAATTTTTCGCTTTGCCAATTTTTCGTCTGACACATTTAACTTTTCGTCCTCAAAAACGGGATGAACAGGTAGCGCCCAGCAGGCCCTTAAGTGCTCTTAGAGCCTTTCAGCTCACTAGTTTTCAAGCATACGATTCACAGAATCTTTTTGGAGACTTATACTTCTCGTGCGAAGGGCAGTTCTTAGAGATTGACCCCCCCCCCCCCTGTTGCCACCCCATTAGCCCTCCGGTGACCCCCAGCTGCGCTCACCGCTCACTTACGCCCCTTCAATTAAGGTAAAGCTAGCCTCACTAAACCGTGCCTAGCTACTGACGAAGTCAACCGCTCGCCGGCCAATTCAATCGCTCGCCGGTCAACCGCTCGCCGGTTTGAGAGCAATTTGCCCGATGTTAGTCGGTTATGTTTAACTTGAAAATGTGGCCGTTCGTTCTCATTAGAAAAATAGGATTTGAACGCTCCTACTTGTCTTCTAACGGGTATTTTCCTGTGCTGAGCTGGCAAAAACTCTGTGAAAACAATTCAAAACAAATTTTGATATTTGAAGTTTTTACAGAAGAGGGCAATTTGTTCAATTTCGAACGCTTTTCAAGATCAATGATTTGTTGATACACTTTGTTTTTCTTCTTTATAATTTGAATTGTTGTTTTGTTCTGTCCAGCTTTTAGGCCACTAGTAAACATTTCGAAGTCTTTGGATTTCTTTTAGTGCATTATCGGTTTATTAAGCTTACTTTCAAAATGTACAATTCGGCAGGCAAAATACGATCCTTAATGAGAAGATTGGTGGAGTGGTCAAATTTTGTCAAAGATGACAAACTTTCATCGCCAGTTAATCTGCCTCTTTATGCGTTCTATGTTTTTTGCTGTGAGCATTTGAAAGAATATTCCGCTGAAAAGAAAGACGAGAGAGTACAATTGACTGAAAACATTAATTCTTTCTTTTGGTTCCCTACAGGGAACGAATAGCATCAGCCATCTTACTTGAAACTGAGTTAGGTAATTAGTATGATTTGCAACAAGTAATAAATTTGTTTTATTGGCATTCAACAACGACAAGCATGAGCTGGTTTAAAAATTTGCATTCAAAAGAAAACACCGGAGTGGAAATAGTATGATTTATAACGAATAATAACTCTTTTTTATCGGCGGTTAATATGAGTTGTTTCTCTCAGGTTTTTGTTTTCTTCTTCTAATATTTCATTTTTTAGGGGAATAATATTTTTGCTCTCAGAATTGCAAATAATACTATTGTCATCCGCAAATTGAAACACTATTATTTTCACTTTTCAGTTTTTCAGAAAAAATCGTTAACAAAAAACAGAAATATAAGAGGGCTTAGCAATGTTCCTTGTAGACCTAGCACTGTTCCGATTTCCCAAATTTCCGCCAAGTATTGAAAAAACGTTCATCAATTCACCACTCTTGTACACTAGTGACCTTGAC
>NC_134471.1:61818567-62024160 GCF_964194025.1 Convolutriloba macropyga | reverse complement strand
ATGCTCCTGCTTGCACTCTGCACAATAATGTAAAACACTTTTTTCGGATCTATTCTGTTTTGGCCCCCCAGTGTTTTTAAACCCCCAGTTACAAATTATATGTTGTAATATATAACACGTTACTATGTAAAAAAATAGTACGTGCGTCAGGGGCCGTAATAGATACAATAACAAGGGGGGCAAAGCAGAAAAGATCGCTTTTTAATTGCTCTCAAACGAAGTCTGTAATAAATTTATTGGTCTTGTCGGTCATTTTTATGCGATTTTTTGCTTGATCGATTTTTCACTGACGCTTTTGACTTTTCGTCCTCAAAACTGGGATAAAAAGGTAGCACCCAGTGGGAATAAAGTGTTCTTAGAGTTTTTCAGCTCTGTTTCAGCTCAAACTGTTTTGGAGACTTATACTTATGGTGTGAAGGGTGGTTCTTAGAGGTTGAAGACCCCTCCACTGTTGACCCCCGCTCCCCACTAATGCCCCATTCCCCCCTCCACCCGCTGTCCCCCCCCCCACCTCACTGTTGCCCCCCGTCAGCCCTCGGTACGCAACCACCCCCCTCCCCCCCGTTTCTACCTACTGATTAACAACTGCTCGTTGAAAACTTACAAAGTTATACTGTTTTGCCCATTTTTTTTCAAACTTTTTGATTTTTTTCGATTTTTTTTTGTTTTTAATAGCCCTAGATGTTAGGGAACCTCCTCTAGGTTTACTGAATAGTTTCTAGTTTTAATGGAATGGTTTCTACGTTTTAACATCACGAATTTTAGCTTTTATTTGACAAAACGTGCAATTTTTTTTCAAGTTTTTGAAATTTGTTTTTCCTTATTCAGGTCTTTCCTTATCCAGGGGCCAAAAAACCTTTTAAGTGGTTTAATAATAAGTTACTGACAAATTTTTATTGGCCATGGAGTAGTTTTTCAACTTCCTAATGTAAAAAATTTAAGCACGTTTTTTAAAAAATTTTTGTCGTCTTCTTAGGTTTTTTTCTGCCTCAAGAGCCAAGGAACCTCCTCTATGGTTTCAAAATCGGTTACTGTATAATTTCTAGAAGTAATGGAATCTCTTGCAAGATTTTAACATCACGAAATTTTTTTGTATAAAACTTGCAATTTTTTAAATTTTTGTAAATTTTTGCCATTTTTTAGGTTTCTCTAGTCTTAAGCATTGGACCTTCATCCAAGATTCAATATTATGTTACTGCATAGTTCATAGACGTAATGGAATGTTTTTTTAAGGTTTTAACATCACTCACTTAAGCAATTTTTTAAAAATTTTTTCAATTTTTCCAGGTTTTTGAATTTTTTTGTCACCCGGGACCCTGGGATCTCCTCCAAGGTTTGATAATAAGCTGCTGCATATTTTATAGAGCAAATGGAATGATGATCAATTTCTTATGACTCCAGTTTTAGTAATTTTTGGATAAATTTTAAAAAAATTCAAATTTTTGGAAAATTTTTATCATGTTCCTAGTGTATGAGTCTTTATGAGTCAGTGAAGCTATTTCAGGCTTAAAACAGAGATACTGGATAATCTCCTGAGACAATGAAATGGTTCTCAAGATATTTATATCTTGAATTTTAGAAAGATTTTGTTCAATATGGAAATTGTTTTCAAAATTTTTCATTTTTTTGTATCCTTTTCGGAATTTAAAGACCATTACTGGCCAACGAAAATTCTTAGGTCTTGGAGATGGGTTTCTTGACAGAACTTTCGAGAAAAAATGGTTTCAAACTTTTTTACTGTGAAATTGGAAACTGTTGTTTATAATTTTGTCTTTTTCAGTTTTTTTTCTATGCTTCACTAACTAACAAGGCCAGAAAACTAGAAGTTGCAGAGTCGAATCCCCTCATGGAAAAATTTCCTATTTCTCTTTCTCTCTGTCGGTTATTTTTTCTTTTTTATTTCTTTTTAACGTTTTTATCTCTTTCTCTCTCTCTCTCTATCTCTCTCTCTCTCTCTCTCTCTCTTTATTGATGCCGCCTTTCAGGTGCTGTAATGTGGCGTAATGATCCTCATTAACAATGATTTATAGTAGAAATGTTTTAGCACAAATGACTGAACAGGAGGTTTTTAGGAAATCCGTGTTAATTGCTCTCAAATTCAATTTGTAGCAAATACATAAATCCTGTTTGTTTTTTTATGCAATTTTTCGCTTGACCGATTTTTTGTCTGTCCCATTTGACTTTTGTCTTGAGAAGCGGGATAAAGAGGTAGCGCCCAGTTTGCATAAAGTTCTCTTAGAGCTGTTCATCCCACTAGTCTTCAAGTATGCGATTAACAGAAACCGTTTTGGAGACTTATACTTATGGTGTGAAGGGCGGTTCTTAGAAATTGATACCACACCCCCTCCCACCCAGCGCCCCCACATCAGTCCCCCAATCAACTTTTGCACCCCCGCTGCGGTGCACCCCCGCTGCGGTGCACCCCCGCTGCGCTCAGTTTACGCTCCTTCAATTAATCTTGAGTCAACCTCACTAAAGCGTGGCTAGCTACTGTCGAAGCCAACCGCTCGGCGGTCGTTTGAGAGCAATTTGCCCGACGCTAGTTGGTTATGTTTTAATAGCAGCGAAGCGATGGCGGCTATTGTTGGGGACAAAATTTTTTTTTTGAACTTGTCGTCTCCACTGATTATTCTCACGACCTGACTTCTTGGAATTGTCTACAGTGGCTTCTACTGCTTTGCAGTTAAAATTTGTGTGCTTGACGTCATTTCTTCTGCTTTTGCGTCAATTGAGCGACTTAACTCAAAAAATTGTTTTCTGAACATGTATAATGAACTTTAAATTATATGAACATTTACTAGTTATAGGTCAATAGTGTGCATCTGCAGTGCCAAACGTATATGCCAAACGTATATTCCAAAAAGCAGTGCCAAACGTATATGCCAGACGTATATTCCAAAAAGCAGTGCCAAACGTATATGCCCTAATTCTTGAGTATTAGAGTCTTGAGTTTTGATATTGAGTAATAATTTTGAAAAAGCTCCTTTAGAGTTTTTTCCTTATAGAGCGTATGTGTCTCATAAAAATGTCAGTGTGAATCTAAACAAAAAGTCTAGTGGTCTATTAAAGGACTGATGGTCACTCTTTCTATCTTATTTCTTTAGATGTTTCGATTCATGAAGGCCACGGGCGTCTATCGCTGCTATTTTCCGGCAATCTGGCGGCTATGTTCTTAATATGCTCTATATTGGTGTGCCACTGATGGGCTGTTGGTACTTTTGGTTTACATCGGGTCCACCGACAAAAATAAGCAAGCCACATCTTTTCTATTAGAGAATTTTCTGTCTTTTATTTTATTTTCAGAATAACTCAAGCTCATTTTTTTGCGTTAAGTCCACCAACCCAGGTCACAGTCCTGGTTCAAAATTGCTCATGATCAGACTGTTAAAAGTGAACCAGGATGGTGCGATGCGACACGTGTGGGGATAGGATCAGAGTCAAGCCAAAGTCTGATAGTTGCCAAAATTGAGCCAGTCCAAGGCTGATCATGGTGCACTTTGCAACTACTCGGTTTATAGTCACTAAAACTTCATTAATGTACGCACACATAAGCTAAATGAAAGATGCCAAAATTACTTTCAGTACAAAAAATCGATAGCTGAGATTTATGGACACAAATGGCCGGAAATCCAGGGAGCTCAGGCGATGCTGCTTATAACTCTCATCCTTGGGATTCCAATAATCATCATCCTCATCTTCGCAATGTGCATTGGATGTTGTACTCCTGCACCCTTCGCAGTGGGAATTGTGTTTGGGATACTTCAGTTCGCCACAATATTAATAACCGGGGCTTTGATGACTCACGGGTTCTTCACAGGCAATGACGGAGGAATGTTTTGGGCTTTTTTCTGGTCATTAAACAAAGTTAAAAAATTTTAACACTAGGGTATAATCTGGCTTAAAACAGATTCCGAAACCTGTTTAAAAAGCAAATCAAGTAACCTACATTTACGCAATCCAAGAGTTAGCCAGAAGTGTTGTATATTTTGTAGAACTAATTCCCTGAATTCAATGTGCAGACAATTCGTACGAAAATTCGTAAAATCCTAATAAACCCGGCTAAAAAAAAACAGATATCAAAAACGAATGTGAGCGATTTATTGAAACATCAAATACTGTAATTTCAGTCTTATGGATAGCAATTAAATTAAATTTCTAAGCCAATTAGTTGATCGTTTATCCTAGTCCAACTTAAAAGAACGGATAGACTCATTGAGTATTTATTTTTTCGAAGTCCAATTCTATGAGTTAGATAGCAAACTTTGACAATTTTTTGTTATGTTTACTATTCTCCAAGCGCAATTTAGAAAACTTGATTAGTTACTACTGCTTGATTTGCTTGAATTTTGCGTTTGAGTTTTTTCTCAGTTGCTCTCAACCAAAGTTTGCCACAATTATACTGTTTTTGTGGTTTTTTATTGCAATTTTTTGCTAGACCGATTTTCCCTCCGACCCTTTCAACTTTTCGTCCTCAAAACGATAATCCGGTAAAGCTCATAGGGCTGTAGGTGGCTGAGCAGCTTTCTTAAAGCTGTACGACTTACGCGTCTCTAAGTATGCGGTTTACTGAAACCTTTTTGAGGAGACTATTTCATGGCGTGAAGAGCAAATATCTTAAAAGTATGGTCCAAACACCCCCCCCCCCCCCAACAAACACTCCTCCTTCCACCTTCCTTAGCCAGGCAATTTGGACCCCCTCTCGTCTAGCACTCCCACCCTACCGCCCTCTCCAATAGCTAGTATCCCTAAGTCCAAACTGTCCACTACCGAAGCCAATTGCTCGCCGGTCGTTTGAGAGCAATTCAACCGACGTTAGTGAGATACGTTTCAACGCTTTAACACAATATTAATTGGTCTCAAAAAAATTGGTAGCAATTATAAAAGTCCGGTTGGTCGGTCTTAGTGACGCCATTTTTGGAACAAGCAAAATTTTGTCTGACCTTAACTCATTTGACCATTTGACTTCTGTAAAACACAAACTGGAAAAACTGTACAGCCCGAAGGCATTAAGTTCCGGAGAAGTTGTTTCAGCGCTTTCAATGCGCCAAAGATTCAGGGTGACCTAAATGTGGGAGGAAGGTCAGATTCAAGGTGCATTCATCGGACCCTTTTCAAATTTCAGTCCTCTAGAACGTAAAAAGCAGGTGGAACCCAGAGAGCAGTAGGTGGCTGAACAACCCTCTTATAACTTTTCACTTTATTGCTAGTCTCTCGGTATGCGATTAAATGAAGCTTTTTGAGGAGAAAATTTTAAGGTGTGATTGGCTGTTCTTAGTCTTAAATGCTTGACTACCCCCAATAGCTGGCACTGCCCCTCTATCAACTCGCCCCGCCCCCGCCTCAAATACTCCCACGTCCACCCTCCTTACCCTGCTAGTTTGGAACCCCTCTTGTTGAGCACTCCAACCCTACTCCCCCATTATAGCTACCATACCTTAGCCGATAGCCGGTCATTTGTTGAGAGCAATTCGCCCGTTGCTATTCGTTGACGTTTCAACTGTTTTAAGTAATGATTACGTGACTCTGATTGAAGTCACTGAGAATTTCTGGTGGTTATAGAGAACCGCGATGCGGTTCAAAATATTGTGTCAGAATTTGGAAGTGACTTCAAGCAGAGTCACATAACCATTACTTGAAACACGAAACGCGCACGTTTTAATACGAAACGCGCACGAAAGTCAACTTTGGGTTAAGTAGGATTTTCTGGAGTTTTAACATCTGGCACCGCAGAAGTTCAGCATTTTAAAATGGGCACCTGAGTTTTTTAACAAATTATTAATTGCTAATTGCTCTCGAAGGAAGTTGATAGCAATTATATTTGTCTGGATGGTCGATCTTCTGGATCTTTCCCGTTTGTGCGCCCCGTCCCCAGTACGTTATGCTCCCTCCTGTTACAGAGCACGTGTCATTACATCGTATATCATTATGTAAAAATATGGCACGTGCGTGGTGGGTGCAAATAATATGCACCCTCTAAACTGGGGGGTGGGGACACAAACGGAGAAGACCTTTTTGAAAAAGACGTTCTGATGTCATTTTTTGACCAATCAATATTTCGTCTGATCTTAATTCGTTTGAGCAGATGGCTTTTTAAAAAAATGAGAACAGCACGTGCAGCCCGGAAACATTAAGTTGCAGAGAGGTTGCTTTACCACTTCAATGGCGCCTAAGGTTTACAGTAATCCAAATTTGCAAGAAAGGCAAAAGTCAAGGTACAAGCGAAAATTTTAGAAGTCTCGAATCCCCATCTAACCCCCTTCATACCCTCCCATACTTACTATGCCCTGCGCACACGTAGTTAAGTTAACTTCATTAAGCCAAAATTGTTCGAACCGTTTTTGAGCGTCAGCAGTTTTCAATTATTGTCGTTTGAGAGCAATATGCTCAACCTTAGTCGGTTATGTCTCTATCGGGACATAAAATTATGTGGACTTCTACTAATCACGTAGCCACTAATCGCAAACAATATTAAAAAATTGGAGAACCACTAATTGTCATTCTGACGTCAGTTTTTTATGTTGACCTCTTGTGTCATGCGTCTGTTGAAATTTATAATAAAAAATTGGGAAATAAGGAAACTAGAGAAGTAAATTCAAAAGCTATACACATAATAAACTTTTTAATTGGCAGATGTCTTACCAATAATCTTCTCTTCTATCATCTACCAAACTACAGTTGTCTTTATGTTTTAGAAATGTGCGCTGTAATTGTGCACAGTAATTGCTCCTATTCTCTTTCTCCTATGCGTCAGTCGTCTGCCTCAAATAAAACCCAAACCTCACAACTCGCTGACGACGTTGCTTTCTTACTATAGGTCAAGATCCACCAAATTAATTCAAAAACATCTCCAATCATCACTGAACAGTCTAATTGATCGGTATGGCTCACTGAAAATAAAAAAAAACCCTAATAAAACACAATAACTGGTGTTTAAAAGCCACTCAAAGAAAGAATTTTCTCTTTAACTTAACATAAAAAAGTAGTATCCAATAAGAAGACACAATTAATAAAATTATTAGGTATCACTTTCGCTCCACATCTCAAACGTGAAGAATATTGCAAAAATTTAATACGAGGAGCAAACAGTAAGCTGTTTCAACTCTGGAAAGTGAGTAACTTAAATGTTAACAAAGACAGTCTAATTTTTGTTCACAAATCATTGATCTGACCCCTATTTCTCTACACAAACGCTTGCTGGCTGGATCAATCACAAGCCTTCGTCGATAAAAAACAAAGCATGCAAAATATGGTACCAGTTTCAAACTCCATGAAGAAGCCAACATGAGGTCAGTCAAAAAATGCAGATTAAGTTGGCCAACGGGTATATTGAAAGGACAATAAAACACAACATACTGTCTGTTACATTGCTGATATAGAAGAAACGACAGTGCCCGCTCAACATTTGCAAAAGCGCTTTTGCCCATGTCTGATGCTGAAACTTCTATCCGCATACATTAAAGACTAGTGGCTAAAATGACTGCTTAAAATAGTGATCAACCAGACAAAATGAGGATCAATCACAGCTAAAACCTAGAAACTGAATATTAAAGATTAAAGTATTTCAAACAAAAAAAATGGGCTCAACAACAAAACAAAAGCGTGAAATGAGAACCCTAAAAAGAAAAAAAACTAAAGAAAAAGCAAAAAAGTCAAGTACAACATCAAACTGAAAAACTTAGAAAAACGAACAGTTTGAATGAAACGCTGGCAGTAGGATGAACACAAATTGTTATGGAATGCCACAGTTGTGAAGAGCATTAAAATTGTTGAATAAAGAGCACACAACTACAGTTCTAGTCCAACACCAGCAAATTTGTACTGATTTAATTGTTGACGAGGAGGAAAGTGGCGCAGTGGTCAGCAAAATTTGAAAAAATTAAAAGAAAAACTTTTTCTCAGACCGCGGTTCAACTCCAGCTCAGTTACCGCCAACATTTCTTTTTACTTTTTTCCTTGTTTTGTACAAACACTTCATTATAGAAAGCAACAGAACAATCAAATGTGTTAAAAGATTTTGGCCATGCGCCCGGTTAGCTAATTCAGGGCCCAATACAACTAATTCTCTGTCATTCTCTGTTCATCCCATTCCGCTGTTTTCTTCTGTTCAGTCATCCGCTCACCTAGTCAATTTAGGTAAGAACAAATCACAGCCGTCATCAATCTTTTTTTGCGTATTTAATGACCAACAGTTGCGCCTTCCTTCGATGCCATTTTTTCTTATTCTCTATTTTAATTTTTACTATTTTCCTCAGCAATCCATTTACTTGATAAAACATCTGTCAGTTTAAAGAACAGTTAAAAAGATTCACTACTGTTCAGCGCGTGATTTGTTTTCAGTGGTTTTATGGTTTAGGTTAGCGTAGCACTTTTATTTAACAAGTTCTTAGTTTTGTTTGTTCTATTTTGACTGCATTTTCCAACACAGAAACAACGCTTCTCTCTATTATTTTCTTCTCCTTTTTTATGCTAACTTTAATCGTTTCTTCTTTCTCTTCAATCTGATTTCAACATTGAAGCAGGATTTTTGAAAGCAGGGCCTGAGATCTAAGTCCCAGATTTAATTGCATCAAACTCAAAGTTGATATATTTGAATGAAAGGCTGATGAATTTATGTACCATCGTTCATGAGATTTTGCGCGTTCCGCTAAGACCACATCAGAAGTGGACTCTTCGGTTCGAAACCGTTCAAATCAGTTTTTCGATTTCCAATTGTAATTCGCGACATTTTAAAATGAAAGAGCAATTATCTTAAAAGTATGGTCCAAACACCCCCCCCCCCCCCCAACAAACACTCCTCCTTCCACGTTCCTTAGCCAGGCAATTTGGACCCCCTCTCGTCTAGCACTCCCACCCTACCGCCCTCTCCAATAGCTAGTATCCCTAAGTCCAAACTGTCCACTACCGAAGCCAATTGCTCGCCGGTCGTTTGAGAGCAATTCAACCGACGTTAGTGAGATACGTTTGAACGCTTTAACACAATATTAATTGGTCTCAAAAAAATTGGTAGCAATTATAAAAGTCCGGTTGGTCGGTCTTAGTGACGCCATTTTTGGAACAAGCAAAATTTTGTCTGACCTTAACTCATTTGACCATTTGACTTCTGTAAAACACAAACTGGAAAAACTGTACAGCCCGAAGGCATTAAGTTCCGGAGAAGTTGTTTCAGCGCTTTCAATGCGCCAAAGATTCAGGGTGACCTAAATGTGGGAGGAAGGTCAGATTCAAGGTGCATTCATCGGACCCTTTTCAAATTTCAGTCCTCTAGAACGTAAAAAGCAGGTGGAACCCAGAGAGCAGTAGGTGGCTGAACAACCCTCTTATAACTTTTCACTTTATTGCTAGTCTCTCGGTATGCGATTAAATGAAGCTTTTTGAGGAGAAAATTTTAAGGTGTGATTGGCTGTTCTTAGTCTTAAATGCTTGACTACCCCCAATAGCTGGCACTGCCCCTCTATCAACTCGCCCCGCCCCCGCCTCAAATACTCCCACGTCCACCCTCCTTGCCCTGCTAGTTTGGACCCCCTCTTGTTGAGCACTCCAACCCTACTCCCCCATTATAGCTACCATACCTTAGCCGATAGCCGGTCATTTGTTGAGAGCAATTCGCCCGTTGCTATTCGTTGACGTTTCAACTGTTTTAAGTAATGATTACGTGACTCTGATTGAAGTCACTGAGAATTTCTGGTGGTTATAGAGAACCGCGAAGCGGTTCAAAATATTGTGTCAGAATTTGGAAGTGACTTCAAGCAGAGTCACATAACCATTACTTGAAACACGAAACGCGCACGTTTTAATACGAAACGCGCACGAAAGTCAACTTTGGGTTAAGTAGGATTTTCTGGAGTTTTAACATCTGGCACCGCAGAAGTTCAGCATTTTAAAATGGGCACCTGAGTTTTTTAACAAATTATTAATTGCTAATTGCTCTCGAAGGAAGTTGATAGCAATTATATTTGTCTGGATGGTCGATCTTCTGGATCTTTCCCGTTTGTGCGCCCCGTCCCCAGTACGTTATGCTCCCTCCTGTTACAGAGCACGTGTCATTACATCGTATATCATTATGTAAAAATATGGCACGTGCGTGGTGGGTGCAAATAATATGCACCCACTAAACTGGGGGGTGGGGACACAAACGGAGAAGACCTTTTTGAAAAAGACGTTCTGATGTCATTTTTTGACCAATCAATATTTCGTCTGATCTTAATTCGTTTGAGCAGATGGCTTTTTAAAAAAATGAGAACAGCACGTGCAGCCCGGAAACATTAAGTTGCAGAGAGGTTGCTTTACCACTTCAATGGCGCCTAAGGTTTACAGTAATCCAAATTTGCAAGAAAGGCAAAAGTCAAGGTACAAGCGAAAATTTTAGAAGTCTCGAATCCCCATCTAACCCCCTTCATACCCTCCCATACTTACTATGCCCTGCGCACACGTAGTTAAGTTAACTTCATTAAGCCAAAATTGTTCGAACCGTTTTTGAGCGTCAGCAGTTTTCAATTATTGTAGTTTGAGAGCAATATGCTCAAACTTAGTCGGTTATGTCTCTATCGGGACGTAAAATTATGTGGACTTCTATTAATCACGTAGCCACCAATCGCAAACAATATTAAAAAATTGGAGAACCACTAATTGTCATTCTGACGTCAGTTTTTTTTGTTGACCTCTTGTGTCATGCGTCTGTTGAAATTTCTGGTCCTACATTATTTTACACATTCATAACTGATTTCTAAACTGTCTAGTTGATTTTTTTTGGTAAACCAACTCTTCTTTAACTATGTCCGACTCAGTTACTTTCTGTAGCCTAATAAATTCGCTTGAATCACGTATAATTTTAAACTTTCAAAGACAAATTCCAAAAATGTATAATAAAAAATTGGGAAATAAGGAAACTAGAGAAGTAAATTCAAAAGCTATAAACATAATAAACTTTTTAATTGGCAGATGTCTTACCAATAATCTTCTCTTCTATCATCTATCAAACTACAGTTGTCTTTATGTTTTAGAAATGTGCGCTGTAATTATGCACAGTAATTGCTCCTATTCTCTTTCTCCTATGCGTCAGTCGTCTGCCTCAAATAAAACCCAAACCTCACAACTCGCTGACGACGTTGCTTTCTTACTATAGGTCAAGATCCACCAAATTAATTCAAAAACATCTCCAATCATCACTGAACAGTCTAATTGATTGGTATGGCTCACTGAAAATCAAAAGAAACCCTAATAAAACACAATATCTGGTGTTTAATAGCCCCTCAAAGAAAGAATTTTCTCTTTAACTTAACATAATAAAGTAGTATCCAATAAGAAGACACAATTAATAAAATTATTAGGTATCACTTTCGCTCCACATCTCAAACGTGAAGAATATTGCAAAAATTTAGTACGAGGAGCAAACAGTAAGCTGTTTCAACTCTGGAAAGTGAGTAACTTAAACGTTAACAAAGACAGTCTATTTTTCGTTCACAAATCATTGATCTGACCCCTATTTTTCTACGCAAACGCTTGCTGGCTGGATCAATCACAAGCCTTCGTCGATAAAAAACAAAGCATGCAAAATATGGTACCAGTTTCAAACTCCATGAAGAAGCCAACATGAGGTCAGTCAAAAAATGCAGATTAAGTTGGCCAACGGGTATATTGAAAGGGCAATAAAACACAACATACTGTCTGTTACATTGCTGATATAGAAGAAACGACAGTGACCGCTCAACATTTGCAAAAGCGCTTTTGCCCATGTCTGATACTGAAACTTCTATCCGCATACATTATAGACTAGTGGCTAAAATGACTGCTTAAAATAGTGATCAACCAGACAAAATGAGGATCAATCACAGCTAAAACCTAGAAACTGAATATTAAAGATTAGAGTATTTCAAACAAAAAAATGGGCTCAACAACAAAACAAAAGCGTGAAATGAGAACCCTAAAAAGAAAAAAACTAAAGAAAAAGCAAAAAAGTCAAGTACAACATCAAACTGAAAAACTTAGAAAAACGAACAGTTTGAATGAAACGCTGGCAGTAGGATAAACACAAACTGTTATGGAATGCCACAGTTGTGAAGAGCATTAAAATTGTTGAATAAAGAGCACACAACTACAGTTCTAGTCCAATTCCAGCAAATTTGTACTTATTTAATTGTTGACGAGGAGGACAGTGGCGCAGTGGTCAGCAAAATTTGAAAAAATTAAAAGAAAAACTTTTTCTCTGACCGCGGTTTAACTCCAGTTCAGTTACCGCCAACATTTCTTTTTACTTTTTTCCTTGTTTTGTACAAAAACTTCATTATTGAAAGCAACAGAACAATCAAATGTGTTAAAAGATTTTAGCCATGCGCCAGGTTAGCTAATTCAGGGCCGAATACAACTAATTCTCTGTCATTCTCTGTCCATCCCATTCCGCTGTTTTCTTCTGTTCAGTCATCCGCTCACCCAGTCAATTAAGGTAAGAACAAATCACAGCCGTCATCAATCTTTTTCTGCGTATTTAATGACCAACAGTTGCGCCTTCCTTCGATGCCATTTTTTCTAATTCTCTATTTTAAATTTTACTATTTTCCTCAGCAATCCATTTACTTGATAAAACATCTGTCAGTTTAAAAAACAGTTAAAAAGATTCACTACTGTTCAGCGCGTGATTTGTTTTCAGTGGTTTTATGGTTTAGGTTAGCGTAGCACTTTTATTTAACAAGTTCTTAGTTTTGTTTGTTCTATTTTGACTGCATTTTTCAACACAGAAACAACGCTTCTCTCTATTATTTTCTCCTTTTTTATACTAACTTTAATTGTTTCTTCTTTCTCTTCAATCTGATTTCAACATTGATGCTGGATTTTTGAAAGCAGGGCCTGAGATCTAAGTCCCAGAATTAATTGCATCAAACTCAAAATTGATATATTTGAATGAAAGGCTGATGATTTTATGTAGCATCGTTCATGAGATTTTGCGCGTTTCGCTAAGACCACATCAGATCTGGACGCTTCGGTTCGAAACCGTTCAAATCAGTTTTTCGATTTCCAATTGTAATTCGCGACATTTTAAAATGAAGGAGCAAATATCTTAAAAGTATGGTCCAAACAAACCCCCCCAACAAACACTCCTCCTTCCACCTTCCTTAGCTAGGCAATTTGGACCCCCTCTTGTCTAGCGCTCCCACCCTACCGCCCTCTCCAATAGCTAGTATCCCGAAGTCCAAACTGTCCACTACCGAAGCCAATTGGTCGCCGGTCGTTTGAGAGCAATTCAACGGACGTTAGTGAGATACGTTTCAATGCTTTAACTTAATATTAATTGGTCTCAAAAAAATTGGTAGCAATTATAAAAGTCCGGTTGGTCGGTCTTAGTGACGCCATTTTTGGAACAAGCAATATTTTGTCTGACCTTAACTCATTTGACCATTTGACTTCTGTAAAACCTAAACTGGAAAAACTGTACAGCCCGAAGGCATTAAGTTCCGGAGAAGTTGTTTCAGCGCTTTCAATGCGCCAAAGATTCAGGGTGACCTAAATGTGGGAGGAAGGTCAGATTCAAGGTGCAATCATCGGACCCTTTTCAAATTTCAGTCCTCTAGAACGTAATAAGCAGGTGGAACCCAGAGAGCAGTAGGTGGCTGAACAACCCTCTTATAACTTTTCACTTTATTGCTAGTCTCTCGGTATGCGATTAAATGAAGCTTTTTGAGGAGAAAATTTTAAGGTGTGATTGGCTGTTCTTAGTCTTAAATGCTTGACTACCCCCAATAGCTGGCACTGCCCCTCTATCAACTCGCCCCGCCCCCGCCTCAAATACTCCCACGTCCACCCTCCTTACCCTGCTTGTTTGGACCCCCTCTTGTCGAGCACTCCAACCCAACTCCCCCATTATAGCTACCATACCTTAGCCGATAGCCGGTCATTTGTTGAGAGCAATTCGCCCGTTGCTATTCGTTGACGTTTCAACTGTTTTAAGTAATGATTTCGTGACTCTGATTGAAGTCACTGAGAATTTCTGGTGTTTATAGAGAACCGCGAAGCGGTTCAAGATATTGTGTCAGAATTTGGAAGTGACTTCAAGCAGAGTCACATAACCATTACTTGAAACACGAAACGCGCACGTTTTAATACGAAACGCGCACGAAAGTCAACTTTGGGTTAAGTAGGATTTTCTGGATTTTTAACATCTGGCACCGCAGACGTTCAGCATTTTAAAATGGGCACCTGAGTTTTTTAACAACTTATTAATTGCTAATTGCTCTCGAAGGAAGTTGATAGCAATTATATTTGTCTGGATGGTCGATCTTTTGGATCTTTACCGTTTGTGCGCCCCGCCCCCAGTACGTTATGCTCCCTCCTTTTAAAGAGCACGTGTCATTACATCGTATATCTTTATGTAAAAATATTGCACGTGCGTGGAGGTGCAAATATTATGCACCCACTAAACTGGGGGGTGGGGACACAAACGGAGAAGACCTTTTTGAAAAAGACGTTCTGATGTCATTTTTTGACCAATCAATATTTCGTCTGATCTTAATTCGTTTGAGCAGTTGACTTTTTAAAAAAATGAGAACAACACGTGAAGCCCGGAAACATTAAGTTGCAGAGAAGTTGCTTTACCGCTTCAATGGCGCCTAAGGTTTACAGTAATCCAAATTTGCAAGAAAGGCAAAAGTCAAGGTACAACCGAAAATTTTAGAAGTCTCGAATCCCCATCTAACCTCCTTCATACCCTCTTAAACTTACTATGCCCTGCGCAAACATAGTTACGGTAACTTCATTAAGCCAAAATTGTTCGAACCGTTTTTGAGCGTCAGCAGTTTTCAATTATTGTCGTTTGAGAGCAATATGCTCAACCTTAGTCGGTTATATCTCTATCGGGACATAAAATTATGTGGACTTCTACTAATCACGTAGCCACCAATCGCAAACAATATTAAAAAATTGGAGAACCACTAATTGTCATTCTGACGTCAGTTTTTATGTTGACCTCTTGTGTCATGCGTCTGTTGAAATTTCTGGTCCTACATTATTTTACTCATTCATAACTGATTTCTGAACTGTCTAGTTGATTTTTTTTGGTAAACCAACTCTTCTTTAACTATGTCCGACTCAGCGACTTTCTGCAGCCTAATACATTCGCTTGAATCACGTATAATTTTTAAACTTTCAAAGACAAATTCCGAAAATTTGTAATAAAAGATTGGGAAATAAGGAAACTAGAGAAGTAAATAAAAAGCTATACACATAATAAACTTTTTAATTGGCAGTTGTCTTACCAATAATCTTCTCTTCTATCATCTATCAAACTACAGTTGTCTTTATGTTTTAGAAATGTGCGCTGTAATTGTGCACAGTAATTGCTCCTATTCTCTTTCTCCTATGCGTCAGTCGTCTGCCTCAAATAAAACCCAGACCTCACAACTCGCTGACGACTTTGCCTTCTTACTATAGGTCAAGATCCACCAAATTAATTCAAAAACATCTCCAATCATCACTGAACAGTCTAATTGATTGGTATGGCTCACTGAAAATCAAAAGAAACCCTAATAAAACACAATATCTGGTGTTTAAAAGCCCCTCAAAGAAAGAATTTTCTCGTTAACTTAACATAAAAAAGTAGTATCCAATAAGAAGACACAATTAATAAAATTATTAGGTATCACTTTCGCTCCACATCTCAAACGTGAAGAATATTGCAAAAATTTAGTACGAGGAGCAAACAGCAAGCTGTTTCAACTCTGGAAAGTGAGTAACTTAAACGTTAACAAAGACAGTCTAATTTTCGTTCACAAATCATTGATCTGACCCCTATTTCTCTACGCAAACGCTTGCTGGCTGGATCAATCACAAGCCTTCGTCGATAAAAAACAAAGCATGCAAAATATGGTACCGGTTTCAAACTCCATGAAGAAGCCAACATGAGGTCAGTCAAAAAATGCAGATTAAGTTGGCCAACGGGTATATTGAAAGGGCAATAAAACACAACATACTGTCTGTTACATTGCTGATATAGAAGAAACGACAGTGACCGCTCAACATTTGCAAAAGCGCTTTTGCCCATGTCTGATACTGAAACTTCTATCCGCATACATTATAGACTAGTGGCTAAAATGACTGCTTAAAATAGTGATCAACCAGACAAAATGAGGATCAATCACAGCTAAAACCTAGAAACTGAATATTAAAGATTAGAGTATTTCAAACAAAAAAATGGGCTCAACAACAAAACAAAAGCGTGAATTAAGACCCTAAAAAGAAAAAAACTAAAGAAAAAGCAAAAAAGTCAAGTACAACATCAAACTGAAAAACTTAGAAAAACGAACAGTTTGAATGAAACGCTGGCAGTAGGATAAACACAAACTGTTATGGAATGCCACAGTTGTGAAGAGCATTAAAATTGTTGAATAAAGAGCACACAACTACAGTTCTAGTCCAACTCCAGCAAATTTGTACTTATTTAATTGTTGACGAGGAGGACAGTGGCGCAGTGGTCAGCAAAATTTGAAAAAATTAAAAGAAAAACTTTTTCTCTGACCGCGGTTTAACTCCAGTTCAGTTACCGCCAACATTTCTTTTTACTTTTTTCCTTGTTTTGTACAAAAACTTCATTATTGAAAGCAACAGAACAATCAAATGTGTTAAAAGATTTTAGCCATGCGCCAGGTTAGCTAATTCAGGGCCGAATACAACTAATTCTCTGTCATTCTCTGTCCATCCCATTCCGCTGTTTTCTTCTGTTCAGTCATCCGCTCACCCAGTCAATTAAGGTAAGAACAAATCACAGCCGTCATCAATCTTTTTCTGCGTATTTAATGACCAACAGTTGCGCCTTCCTTCGATGCCATTTTTTCTAATTCTCTATTTTAAATTTTACTATTTTCCTCAGCAATCCATTTACTTGATAAAACATCTGTCAGTTTAAAAAACAGTTAAAAAGATTCACTACTGTTCAGCGCGTGATTTGTTTTCAGTGGTTTTATGGTTTAGGTTAGCGTAGCACTTTTATTTAACAAGTTCTTAGTTTTGTTTGTTCTATTTTGACTGCATTTTTCAACACAGAAACAACGCTTCTCTCTATTATTTTCTTCTCCTTTTTTATGCTAACTTTAATCGCTTCTTCTTTCTCTTCAATCTGATTTCAACATTGAAGCAGGATTTTTGAAAGCAGGGCCTGAGATCTAAGTCCCAGATTTAATTGCATCAAACTCAAAGTTGATATATTTGAATGAAAGGCTGATGAATTTATGTAGCATCGTTCATGAGATTTTGCGCGTTCCGCTAAGACCACAACAGAACTGGACGCTTCGTTTCGAAACCGTTCAAATCAGTTTGTCGATTTCCAATTGTAATTCGCGACATTTTCAAATTGAAAGAACGAAGCGTTGAAATGAAAAAACTGCAGTTACAGAAGTCAACTAAGTGCAATGAACTATTACATAGCAGAACCAGAACATCAACACGTGTGGTTTCGAGCCCCACGCTCGCCCATCGAACTTTCAATAACTTCCAATTCTATTTTTTCATTGTGTTAATTATCATACTTACGTGAGGAAATTGACTTTCACACAATCTCTACAAGGCTAGTCAAGGAAACGAATCATTATCAATTGTATACCTCAAGTTCAGTCAGCAGAAATCCTCCAAGAGATTTTAAATGGCTGAGTGCATCTGAGGCAGAAGAAATCTTTTATTACAGTTAGATAGAACATTCAGTCTTAACAAGAACTACTCTCCCCCAACGTTAAATTTAAACCGAAACTCTTCTTGTTGTGTATATAAATTCTTTCACCTCTGGTTGTACATATATATATTATATATATATATATATATATATATATATATATATATATATATATGTATATATATAAATGCACGTTTTAGAATTGTGCGCTGATATGCGCCTATTTCTTGATTAGCGAGTGTACTTCTACATTTTACTTAGCTGCTAGATGTTAAATTGTCGAAAACCATTTGAGGAAGGAAGGAAGGAACTAATTTGCATCATTCAAAATTTACAGCGCATATTTAAAAAGAATACCCATGAAGAGACTGCGCATCGAAAGATGATAAGAATTACCTCGACAATGATAATAACCTCGGTCGAGGTATTCCTCAATTGTCATTACATTTTCTAGAGGATCCTTTGTCGAGGCTCTCAGCAAAGTAAAAAAAAAAGTCTTTTCATAGCCCATTTTGGTCCAGCATGGTCTTTTCATGGACATTTTGTTCCCGGGCGGCCTTTTCGTAAGTCTAGATATCGACTACGTGACGCATTCCAATAATATTGGAAAAGGTACTTGGAAAAAAGCTCAAAAATGAATCTTGAGATATGTGACTTCAGGTAACAAACCTGACTGGTGTTTCTTCATGGTGTGGGTGGCAGTATTATTTTCCATAATTCTCCTGGCTGTCCTGATCACAGCCTGTTCAAAGTGCTGGAGGAAGTGTGACAAGAAACACGAGCAGAGAGGAGGCAAAGAGACCAAGAAGAAGTCGAAAAAATGAGAGAAATTTGATCCGGGACATTTGATTATAAGCAGGAATTAATTAGAGATAGGAACAGTGGAATTGAGTCATTCCTCGCCGATTTTGATAATTGAACAGCATATTATTTATATCTAAGAGAAACCGCATTCGAAAAATAAATCAAAACAATATACAAAAGATGTCTACGGACGAATCTTTCAACCCACTGACACGGAACCTTCCCGATTGGAGGTGGCAATATCATTAGATTATATGAACGATTTGCCCACCTCATGAGCAAATGAATGTGAACAATTGATACGTCAAAGTTTAGAAGCTGCTTTGAATAGCCGTGGTTCATCTTTTGCAAAAAAAATTGTGAAGCCTGTACGAAACTACCCATTAATTTATTAGATAGCTTGAAAAATCTTGAAATAACGAACCAAAGTTAAATTTGACCTTAGTAGGAATATTCGAACTCGACAGCCGTTTATACATTTTGTAAAATATTTATTTATAATTTGAGACAATCCACATTTTATTTTGACTTGTCTCTATTTCACATTTGTAACTTTTCCATTACAAGACAAACTTTTGTGTCGTCGATTTTAGACAAAAAAAAACAAAAATACCCCCTTTTAATTGCTCTCAAACAAAGTTTGTAGCAATTATATTAGTCCTGTGGTCTTTTTAATGCAATTATTGACCGATTTTTCGTCTAACCTATTTGACTTGCCGTCTACAAAAAATGCATAACAAGTAGCGCTCGGAGGGCATTAGGTGACCGAGCACCTCTCTTAGAGCTTTTCACCTTACTAGTCTCTATGTATGTGATTGGCTGAAACTGTTTTAAGGAGACAATTTTAGGGTGTGAGGAAACGGTTTTTAGTCTTAAAAGTTTGACCTACCTCAGTCACCCTTAGTCAGTTCCCCCTTCTTGAAAGGACAATCGCTGTCATTTAGATCTGGAGTTCAACCTTAGTTCAATCTTCCAAAAATCTTGTCGATAAAACAATATTTATGTCACATTTCAACTTCTGGTAACTATTTGATTAGTCAGGAAAAGTAAATGACTGGTAGTGCCCTGGTGTACGCTAGCTATCGTGTTTCTTCAATTAGTTTTCGAGATCCGATTTAATGATTGTCTGGAGTAAATGATATAAGACTTATTTGCGTTTTTCACCTGTTATTTAGGACCAACTCTGTCTGCAGCTATTTCAGATGTTTAGAAGCAGGTCGTCTCAGAAGCAGGTCGTTTATAAATTTTGCGAGAATCATTACATCGCATCTCGATAACTCTTTTAAAAGAAACTCGGAAGCTAGCGTACACTTAGCGTTCCTGTAATGGCACAGGGACGCTAGCAGTCATATTCTTTCCTGGCAATTCTAATGGTTACCAAAGATTCAAATCTGACCTAAAATCTTGTTGAATAAAGTCGTTTTTATGCATTTGAACAGCACCTTGACAAAAAGCTGAACTGGCAAATTTTTCACTTGGATTCAGACCTAACTGTTCATTTAAAATGATATTTTGATCAAATGATTAGTATATTGCGGCAAATCTATAGCAAATCAACGCTTGTGATTTAAAATAATACTTTCAAAGTCAAACTTTCCAGACACCCAATGTATTTATTGTTCTCTCTTAGTTTGATGATACAGTTTCTTTCTTAACCTGTTAGAAAAAACTCTGTGGAAATTGTTTTCTCTTATAGAAACTGAAGCAGCAACGCTAAAGGAAGTCATAATTTTTTTTTCATTTTTCTTTGGAAATAGATTTTAGTCGAGCCTAGCATAGCAATAATCTCCTCTTCTCTCAGAACCAGTGGTGCTAGCTTTTTGTAGATTTCGATGTTTGCGATAATAGAATCTGTGAAAAACGAAAAATCTTTAGTGCATTATTTTAAATTAAATATAGCTGTTAAATTAGTCAAATCAATTGTAGTACTTACAAGAGATATTAGATCTATTTCGGCCCTTCACTCAGTCCTATTATTAAACGATTGTTTGGATTTTCATATTAACGTACGCATCATAACTATTTTATGTAAGACGAACATTAGCTGGCCGAAAAAGTTTGACCCAGGAATGACGTGGGGAATCCCAAAAATTGTAAATCTAATTTTGTACGTATTAATTTAGGAGCTAATTGAAAACCAGATCACTCTTGGTTGACCACCGCAATAACAAAGATTTTGGCATTTGTCTAAACATTGTCATTTACACAATAAAGGATAATATATTGCAAGTTAAATTTTTGTAAATAATTTCAGATTAATCTAAGACTTTTAGCTTGATTATTGGAGTTCACTTTTTCCAAGGTTTGATTACTTGTAGTTTCATGTGCTGTATTTTTTGTTGTTTTTGAATCGATTATATGCTGGGCTATAATTATTGAATTGATTTTTTTTGCACTCCTTTTTATTGCTGAAAGATCTTTCACTATGAATAATCATCACCGCTGAAACAAGAGGCAAGATTAATAATCATATTGTATGTAAAGCAATACCTTATTGTTCAGACCCACTGCAAAGCAAAAATGTGATGCAATGATGTACTCGAACATCTTTAAAATATATTTCAAAAATTTATAATCAACCTACACATTTTCTGAAGAGATCAACGACCGACAACGCACTAACATATAAAACTTTGTTCTCAGGTTGACCTCTCTCTTGGATGACAGATAATTGAAAAATAAAACAAATCTCAAACTTCTTTAACAAAACGTTGTTGCAAAATTCCAATTAATTGCAATCGAACGAAAAATGAAACAATTTTTGCAACCGTTTTGTCTTGTTATGTATGTACATTTGATTGACCTTTTTGGTTTATCAGAAGGAATATGTTAGAAGCTGTTTCAATAAAAATAGCAACAAAACTGTTGGGAAAATTCGATCTTGAAAAGTCAGATTGGGCTAAGAGAGGCAATATTCGACCGGATAATTCCAATTTTCATCAACCCCTCAACGAATTTTCTCACCCTGTGATGCTAGAATCCCTGTGCTAGCTAAAATCAATTCAAAATCCTCACCTGTTTTTGGCAGCAAATCGTCCGACGCTAATCGGCTATGTTCCTTTGTGTAATTGTACGCTTTAGAACAAGAATAGTTTTCAATTTCATTGTTTTCAAGCTTTTGACATATGTAGACATATCAATTATCGATTTGCAACACTTTAGTAGGTTTGGAATCTTTCTGCACAATGAACTTCCTTAAATTTTTATGAAAAATTAGGGTCTAATCAACCAAATTGTTATTTCTAAGCCTAAGATGAAAAATTTGACTTAACTCGTTATTTAAAGTGAAAAAGAACTGAAACTTGTTAGCAATTGTTAGACAGTCACCCAGTGTACGTCAAATTTTCAGAAACACGGGAGACATCAAAAACAAAAGTTTACTCCAGAGAGTTTTAAGTATTTGGAATTTTTCTTGAGGAACACCTTCTGATTTACAAATCAGTTTTATCTAGCAATCTGGTCGCTAATTTTTTTAGGTGGGTCCAGGTACTTTTTAACTGACTGAAAGCTGTATTTTACATTAAACATCCACAAGTTTTTTTTTGTTTTTCAGTCCCAAAAAAGCACCAAGGTTTTTTTTCCTGGGCCATTGCGACTTTCAGCAGCCACGTCAGTTGACAAAGTAACTTTTGTAAAAGTTTTCAATTTAGAATGCGCGTCTATCAGGGTATGGAAAATACCGAGACTCTGTGGATCCCAATGGTTTGTTTTTCAAGATTTAATGAAAAAAACTGCAAAAAAAGTCGAACTGATTTTGTCGGTTTAAAAAATTTGTTTTTTTTTCGAAAACTGACACGTTTATTTTGAAAGGGTCTCTTTTCTTTCATTTGCCGAACAAGGCCTTCCTTCCTATTTTTAGTGACATAACTTTTACTTATTTGGACCTAATTTGCGTTCCAATTGTTGCAAATGAGAAAAAGTGTAATCATTGCATTACTAATTAACTTTAACGGTTGCTAAAAAACTAAATTTAATTGCTTATTAGCTAATTTTATAACGTGTGTTGCGGAGTTATTCTTTCAAAAACCAACAAGGAGGCTCACTAATGTGTGTTTGACATGATGTTCCGAACCGAGCTCATCTACATTCTTGCCTTAATTGTCAACCAAACGAAGAGATAATCAAAATAGATGTTTGAGCTTAAAAAAATTGTTACAAACCCAATTTATTAATTGAAATACATAGTACCACGTCTCAGTACAGCACTCAGTGAATCTGCGAATAAAAAAGACCCCGAGAAAAAAGCAAACAATACGAGCAGAAATGAAAACTTAACGGCAAAAACACAATATCTAACGTTAAAGCACCTAGTAAACAACGTCAAAATACAATCAGCTAAAATTTTAAATGCATAAATTTTTTTATCTTAACTTTAACGCAGATGGGATTTTTCCTAATGAGACTAAGTTATGTGAAAAGCAGAAATAATGAGGCGAAATTCAAAAAGCAATCAACATTTTTTAAACCAAACAATTTAAAACGTGTTATAGATCATTAGCTTTTGACAAAATAATTCTTGATAATTCTACTGAAAAATCTTTACGTTACTGATAGGACCTACCTGTTATTGCTCAGACTAGACCACAGAAATGGGCTAATGATGCAGAAAATTTCAAGAAGTTACAAACAATTTGCGAAAACACAAACTATTGAAGACATTAAAATCAGAACCTATTAGCTGAATATTTTTTTCCAATTGTTATATATACTTATTCAGCTAAGAATACAATAAATGACTAAATTGGCTCCTTTGGCCTTATTTTAAAGTAATTGGGCTCTGCTATTACGCGAATGTACCAAAAGAAAAGAAAAAGAAACACAAAAATAGAGCACTCACAAAAACAATTACGAAAACGCGTAAAGTCCATCAAACAAAATATCAGTTACGACATAATGTCAAAAGAAATATTAACCAATGAAAAAGAAGTAATTGGATGAGACCTCTCCGTGACGAGAAAAGTTTACAAGTTGACGAAAACAACAACAACAAAAACTGAAAGAATGAAAGAAAAAATTTGAAAACGAATAATCTCATAAAATTTATCACTGTTCGCTCTGAACTGACTGCATTGAGTAATATCATTCATTCAGTACTCAATTAGAAGCCTAAGGAATCTCTCAGCATTTCACAACTGTATAAAGAATTAAAACGAAAATCAGAAACGGCAGATTCAAAAGATGAGAAAAAAGTGTCGAAGCCATTAAAAAACGAGCTTTTCAGTAAAGACGTTTCCATTTTCAATTAATTTCTTAACATCAAGGAGGTTTTTTTTCCTTAAACAATTAGACATCAAAAGTCAAATAAAATGAACAAATATTTTACACCCAAGAGATTTTGGAGAAAACCCGTAGTATCAACGCCATTAAACTTAATAGCTTTCAACGAAGCCAATAAATACGCTAAGTAATACCTCGATAGGAAAACATTGCTGTTTGTCATCAATAAGACATCAGAATAAATTTTATGACTATCAAAACAAAAACAAATACAGGCAAAAAACAAAAGTGAAGGTGAAAAGTGCGGGAAGAATGTGTCGAAGCCATTTAATCCATACGCTTTTCTCTGAAATCTTTTTCCATTGCTCATTTAATGTCTTCTCTATGCCAATGGGAACTATCAATATTAGAATAATGTGATAGGATTTCAAAAGGAACCAATATTATGAAAAAATTCCTAAAACTAAAAAAATATATATGAATAGTGGTCGGATCGAATTCGTAAAATATTTTCGTGTTCAGATTTATTCGAATCAAAATAAAAGAATGAAGCTGGTGGGCATTTATTTTTCGGAAACGGACGCTATATTTACTTTGAAACAAAAATGTAAAGTGAGGAGTCGGGCCACGAACGCTTTGAATGTCCTGAATTTTGTTGGAAACATTGCAAATGCGGCCGAAAGGACTTTTACTGCTAAATTCACGGCAGCTGATACGAATAGTCCCAGCGAGGCTGGTTGTACAAGTGTAAGAAAATAGAAGCCGAAAGCATTTTGTTAAGAACAAAAATCGGGAAGAGTGTGATTCAAAAGCCGCTTCATTCTCATAACTAAAACCGAACTTTCTGCTCTGATGGTGCGCATTATGAATTCGACGGTTTTGACGACTTTGACTATTTGACAACAAGAGACAAGTGGAGCGTTTTGATAAAATTTTAAGCAACGGAACATTAAATTTGATGGTTAATTGTTTCCCACCCGGAAGCTATTGAAAAAATCCTTGGAGCACCTAAAGAACTTTTTCCCAATCGTAACGAAGGAAATAATGAAGAAAATGTTAAAGATGTCCTCATTGCAAAATTGTTGGATGAGAAATGAATGTATAAAAAAAACAATTCAGAACCACCAGAGAGATTCACAAAACTCTCAGACAATTCGTAAAAACAAATATCAGAAGCTTAACAGTGACATTCTAATTGACCCTATAGAACAAAATTTACGCAATAAATTCAACAAACAGGCATTATTATCCACAACGTTAGATCTCAAATACGCGCATAGTTGAATACAACTAGACCGTGAAATGGCCAGTCATTGCAACTTTACTATAGTGAGTGGAGAATGAGCTGTCCCATATAGGTTCATGGCTTTCATGGAATAAATGAATTGCCAGCAATTGTGCAGAAATTAAGCATAATACCTTAATGGGTCTAAAAACCCTTACTTTTTCTACGATGGCATCATAATTGTTAGAGGTTCACAACAAAACACTTTATGGTTAGTCTGAAAATGTCTTTAATCGTTCGATGAAGACAATCATCGAATAAATTAAGCAGAATGTCCATTCGCAAAAACAGAAACTTTATGGTTAGGTTATACATTCAAGCAAACAAGATTTCAACCAATAAAATCAAAAACGTCAGCCATTAAGACACTAGTTTCACCAAAAAAAAGTTTTGGAATGTAAAATCTTTTCGTGGATCATTTTACTTTTGAAATATTGTCCTTAATCTATCACAATTTTTTCCACCTACTACAATCATTTCAAAAAATCCAATGAAACATTTCGGCTTACGCACATGAGCTACGTTTTCAACAAATATAAGAAAATAAAAATGCCAGTATATAAGCTGGTGCTGGTTTCGTTTAAGCATTGGAACAACAAACGCTCAAACGTTAAGTAATGGTTAAGTGACTCTGCTTGAAGTCACTGAGAACTTCTGGCGCTTATCGAGAACCGCGAAACGGTTCGAGATATTAAGTTAGAATTTCGAAATGACTTCTGCATAGTCACTTAACCATGCTTAAAACATGAAACGCGCACGTTTAAAAATGACGAAAGTCAACGAAATTCAACTTCTGGCTAAGTTGTGACTTCTGGCATTTTGACTTCTGGCACTGCAGACTTTCGGCATTTGAAAAAGTGCACGTGAGTGTTTTATGAAACTATGACATTAGTGTTGTGATTTCTTTACTCAAGAAACTATAGTGTTATTGAAGTTCTAATAGGGAGGTGGGGTAATTTGGACATTGAACTTTTGAGTTGATTTTGTTTTTCATTTACAGCCTTTACAAGTCATATAGCATTATTACTCATTAAGGAATATCGGTCAATCGAATCATGTGATAGTAGATAGACAAGTCGGATAGATAGGTTTTCAAGTTTTAATTTTAACTTATAAGGGGTTCTTGTTGTAAAATAGGGCTGGTAGTTTATATTTTCCGTCAACGTTATCAAAAAGCAGAAGTTAAAGACAAAAATGTCGAGGAATTCGCCGTTGCCATTCGCTCTAATTGCAGCTAATTATTTTTATTTCGATCAATGTAGCCACAATTGACACTGCAAATCACCACTAAATACTGAACATTCCACTCAAACATCGATCACTCCAAAAAATTTGGATTGCCTTTAGCCTCAACTGCCGTACAAATGGTTTAATATTACAGCTGATAAACAGTCTTTCGTGGTATATTCAATTCATATATAGTGCTATATATAAAAGTCGAGATCCTCAGCAGCTGTTCCACGTAGCATCAAGGCAAAGAAGCACATCATAAGGGCTCGGCAAATCTATCTGTATTTGTTAGCAGGTATTTTGTCTGAGCCGATTTTCGGCTTAGATCGGTCACTAATATGTTTTCAAAACAATAAAACATTAAGCCTAAAAAAACGAAAATTATGTTTTACTGACTTTTTGTGGGTTTTGCACGCATATTAGAATAGATAAGAATTAAACGGTTAAGACATATGACGTAATAAAATTTTTTCGCTTTCATTTCTCGCTGGTTTATTTCTCGCTGCTATATATAAATAGCGCTTTGCTCATTTACGCGGTAACATACTCCAGCCCGGAAGAAAATGTTGGGAGGATCGGTACAAATTTAACGAGTGGGCGGATGAGTGATCCGGACGACGTGGGTACGACGGCGCAGCGGGCGACGCTGTCGGAGCCGTACCGAAGTTCTTCAGAACAGTTGGATAGTAACCCCTAGGGTTGCTTTCTTCAACGATACAAATTAAATAGCCGACCTTGAAGTGCTGCTTGAGAGGCATCTGCCATTTAGATCTAAGGTTCAGCGCAGGTACATACTCCTTAAGCCAACGTGCCCAAATTGCATTGGCGCAGGACTGTGCACGGGCGTACCGCTTACGATGATTGAACTCGTCGACGCCAACGATGAACGGAGTTCCGGTTGCTTGGTTACCCAGTAGAAGGTGGTTAGGTGTTGATGCGCCTAGGTCGGACGAGTCAGCGCTTACGGGTGTTAACGGACGTGCGCTTAGCGCGTGTTCAAGGAGACAAAAAGTAGTGTTCAACACCTCATCTGTGAAGCGGCGTTTACCGAGGATGGTGTACAAAACCCTCTTAAAACTACGGACCAACCTCTCCCAGATGCCACCTTGGTGCCGCGCACTGGGTGGATTGAACCTCCACTTAATGCCCTTATGTGCAAATTCGGCGGCAATGTTAATCGTATTCCATATTTCGATACATTTACGGAGCTCTTTCTCCGCCTCGATAAAGTTCTTACCATTATCTGACCAAATCAAAGCGGGCGTACCCCGACGGGAGACGAACCACTCCACTCCCATTACACAGGAACTAGTGTCCATGGACGGAACGACTTCAAAATGGACAGCACGAGTAGTCCTACAAGTGAAGAGAAATACCCACCTCTTCTCGGTAGTCCGACGAACAGTGACGTAGAATGGGCCGAAGTAATCAACCCCGATGTTGGTAGAGAGAGGAGACTGGTATGCGAGTCTTTCCTTTGGGAGGTCTGCCATGATATTTTGAATGGTTGCTGCATGGAACTTTCTACAAAAGACGCTGTTTGATTTGATGAAACGCAGTGTGGAACGTAAATTAAGGATGGCATGACATTCTTGTACCTTTGACAGTAAGTAATCGATGCCCTGATGATGGTTCTTCAGATGAGCATGCCACAGGAAGAGTTTAACAAAAATACAAAGCGCATCCAGCACGATAGGATGCTTAGTGTCAAAGTCAATTTCCACTAGTCATTTGAGTTGACCAGAAGAACGGATGAGGCCATGAGGCCCAATAAACGGAGTAAACTGGGCAATGTTGCTACTCCTTTCAACGGTTTTGTTGTCAAGCAGATCGTTTTTTTTTCCAGTACTAAGTGGTTCTCCTTGAACCAAGTACTGAAGATGAAGCTCGGTTTTGTCAACCTTAACAGGGTCCACTATGCTGCCGTCCACGGTACGGTAATTTTCATGAGATGGTAAAAGACGGAGCATATATGCGGTGACACGAAATAGTTTTTGATAAGAACTGAACTTATCAAACGGGATTCGACTAGTGCTATGTTCTTAAGGGGCTTGGTTACAGATGCGGCTAAAGATGAGATGGAGCCATCATCTTGTCCCTTGGTTACAAAGCCGAACTTGATGTTATCAACGACGCCACCATTTGGTACGAAAGGGAATTCCTTAATTCTCAAGAAGTCAGGACCCCTCACCCAGTTAATGGATTACAAAACTTCAGCGGAAATAGCACGCCAGCCAGCTTCTGCGGAGTTTTCACAAGTGGCGACGTGGTTCCCTTGGTCAAGGCTGTTGTTCTCTAGGATTTCACTAACACGATTTGCAAGGAAGATAGGGTGTTTGTTTGTTGAGTTTATCCACTGCAAAACGATGGTACTATCTCTTCACATAAATATTTGATCGACGGTAACCGTTTATGCTCGACAGATCTCCCTTTTTCAGCGAGGAGAGCAGCTTGTAATTCCAACTTAGAAACTGTCATTACCTCCATTGGTATAACGCGGGCCTTGTCCAGGACAAGCGCCAGCTCTGTTATAGTCTCCCAGATGTGTAAGTTACTTGAGACCTAAGAAAGATTAGTGCACTGAATTAGTCTTGGGAGCTATCACCAAACAAGTGGAGTTAAAGGTTCTGGAACTGTACTGAAAAGTAAATTCTTGGTATAGTGATCTTAGCTAACTGCGGCAGTTTGACACACCTTTCAAGAAATCTCTCATTTGTGTCTTTAGGTAACTCGTCATCACAACTTTGTACATTGACACGCCAAATGTCTTTCAAGATTAACCAAGCGCCAACAGTTAACGGTGCGACAAGAACAATTGGCTCGTAGACCTTTGACATAAGACTTAAGACCAAGCGCTTTGTTAAACTTTTTGTGATGATGCTGTTAGTACCCCTGCTCTCAACCAGAGTATCGTTGTTGTGATCTCAATTAAGCTCAAGCACGTGCATTGAATCCTCTTTGGAGTAAACGATGACTTTCGCTTCGGTGGATTAAGCAGACCCATAAATTCGGTCAGCCAGATCTGGTACATTGCTTACAGACTTAGTAAGCTTGACCCCATCTGATGGAGAAGATGTACCAATTCCTTCGACCTAGTGAGGGCGCTTTCACGGGATTCCACTGAGTCTAAGTAATCATCCATGTAGAAGTTCTCAAGAACAGCTTTTGCAGATTCTGGGTACTCCTTAGCATTATTATTTATCGTGCGCTGAAGTGCGTAGTTTTCGCAGACGGTCAAATCTTTTGCCCCAAAGATGTGGCGCGTATACTGGTGTACCACAATATTTGATGTGGGGTCCTCCAGCCACAAAAAGCGCAATGATGGCTGATCACATGGTAACACTCCAACTTGGAGGAACATTATCTCGATGTCGGAGGATACGGCAAACGGATGTTGTCTGAACCGTAGGAGTACATAGATTAAGTTTTGTAGTAGGTCAGGCCCAGTGAGTAACGACTTATTAAGTGATGCGCCATGGAATTTAGCTGCTCCGTGTATTACCCCACAAACCTTGCGTGGTTTGTTCGGATTAACAACAGGATGGTGTGGTAGGTGGCAATCTTGTTCTGAGCGGCTTTCCACCTTATGAACATCTTGACCTTTAATACGTAGCCCTTGTCTAAGTCCTCTTTGATGGTATTCGAATACTTTTCCCTTAACAGCTGGTCTTTCAAAAGCCGCTTTTTCAATAATTTCAATTGAATCAGCGCTGAGCAGTAATTGTTGGGCAGTTCGATGTTATCTTCAGCCCATAGCATACCGAAATGGTACCTTTTTCTATTATGCACTGAGGTGTTTTCAAGAATATCAAGCGCAAGCGGATCCGCGGCGGATCGTGGGTCTACTTGCTTCAGTGCGCCATACAACTCCATGCCGTACCAAGATTTTACCTGACTAGCGAGTTCAAAATCCTGCTCCATATTTGCTTTAAAACAAAGCGAGACTAAACTTAAAGAAGACAGTTGAGGGCCGCTTAGAACCCAACCTATAGGAGAGCGAACAGCGAAAGGGGAGCACTTCTCGTCGGCAGCGAAGTACTCTAACGGGCGGATGGCATGATACACATCCTGTCTAATTATCATCTTGATGTTTCCGTAGCAATATGTAACTGGGTCTAGATCTGATAGGTGATGGTGTGTTTCCCGAAGTGCTTTATTGTTGATCACGTCGGCGCCTACGTTCAAATCTTCCTTCACGTAAGTACTGACTTTAAATGGTTCAAATGTGTGGGTGTCGCGTGGTGTTACAGTCAGTACAACTAGTTTAGTGTCTACAACATCCGCGGTATTTACACCCTTGACTGTTAGTTTCAATGCTAATCAGTGCAAACCAAGTCTATTTGCAAGATCATTAGACAGACAAGAGTAAATGCGAGTGGTATCGAACAAAACTAAAGCCGTGGTATCTTTACCAGAAAAGCTCGCCAGCTGTGGTTCAGTCACCTGAAGGAGGCCTTTCAAATTACTCAAAGATGATAAAGTAGTGGTCTTACTCAATGATTGGACACTAGAAGTTTTACTTTGACTAGCGCCAGCGTTAGAATTACTGTAATTGTTCTTTGAAGGGGATTTTTATGGATAAACTATCTCAGCTCCATAGAGAAGTGTATTGTGGGAGCTGTTGCATCAGTCCTTCCTGCATTTCCTAGTATTTGAGCATTGCCTGAACATATGCTTTTCACTCCAACATGAGTAGCACAGTTTTAATTCCGCCACTACCTTTACTCGCTGAGTGGAAGACTCTTCTTTAAATACCCAACACTCCCAGATGCAGTGGTTACCTTGACACACAACGAAGCGAAGGGTTGGAGGCAATGCCGATGTTGAGGCTGGTCTCTGAGTGCTCTTAGTTTGCGTATAAGCAGCAAAAGTTCTTGGGGCAACTTTGGTCTTGACTACTGAGTTGGAGTTATCCTCAGTTCTTGACTTTGTTGAAGTTTGTTTTATTAAGTCATGTGCCTCGGCCATTTCCTTCAACAAATCGTTGAAATCAAGGAATGTTGGCTTAACCCAATGTTTCCTCACTGTGAAGAGTGATCAAGACTCTTTCAGATTGGTCGGCAACTTTCGCACAGCCGTGTTAAGAAGTGAGGCGCTCTTAAGGTCTGTGTCATATGAAAGTGATTTAAAGACCCCAACAAGACTTGAAAATGATTCAGAATAGCTTATGATGTTATCAATATTGTGCAAATTTAGTGGTGGGAAAAATACTGAGTTTGTCTAAGTGTGCACTGACTATTGGTTGGGGTTTGCCAAAATTAACTTCAAGTGTCTTAAGTGCATCCCTATGCATTACATCACAGTATGCGTGCTCAGCGATGGTTTCAGCTTTTCCAGTTACAAAAATTTTTAAGTATGTTAACTTAACATCACCAGTTAATGATTGAGAGTCTATGTCGCTTTTAAATTGTCCTAACCAAAACTTGCAGGAGAGGCCAAAAACTTGTAAGAATCATCCAAAAATCTGTAAGACCTAATCAAATTGAAACTCTTTTGATGCTGTAAATTTATTTCCTAACCGGCATTTCTAGGCCTCAAAACCCATTTCCTATCCTATAAAACAAGTAAATCCGATTTAGTTGGTCACCGATTACCCACCCCATACAATTTTTTTGTTGAAGGAACACCGATTTCAAAAACCTTTTTCAGTATTTAGAATTAGCCGAATTGCAGTGTATTTTGGTATTCTCGGCATAAGATGGTCTTATACACCATCAAGCAAAGCAAAAAAAAGTTTCATAAAATTGAACAATTTTTTTTTTAAAAATGGCAAAAAATTCGATCCGATCATTCTACCATTTATACAGTAGTTAGATTGATTAAACGTTGTAAAGAAACAAGTTTGGTAAAGCATTTTAAACTTCACAAAAAATCATGTAAGTGATTTCATTCGCAAATAAGAGCTCATTCTTGGTAAATTTTTTCTGAACAACCAGACAGAATTTCATTAATTTTCGGAATTTGAGCAAAGCTTTCACCAATAATGTCTTAGAGAAACTTATGGTTTTCATACTTGCTGCAAGTTCACTGCATCACGGCATAAAAACTTTGCCTCAAGCGTTACAAGACCATTATAAAAATGGAATTATGCATTATCGGGTCTGAGTTTCAATCCTAACGCTGTAAAAGCGTTAGGATCCATCAAAAACATAAAACCGCTCATCCAATTCAGATAGTAAATTAAAATAAGTACTAGAAACAACAGCTATTCATCTTCAACAACTCCTGAAAAACATTTCATCTGACGCACATTTTTTGAAGGTCGTTTTGAGACGTTTTAACTTCTAGGGATGCCCAATTGGAAGAAGTTTGAGAATCTTTCTTGCAGATTGAAGATCAACGCTGTAACAACATAAGCGGTTAGATTCAAAATAACTGGCAATCTGGAAAAAATCTTGCTTTTGGGTATCAGGCTGAGTGTCCGTTGAACCAAACGATGGCTATATATGTGCATATATTTATATATATATATATATATGTGTGTGTGTGTGTGTGTGTGTGTGTGTGTGTCTGTGTGTGTATAAGTTTTTCAAAGCTTTAAAATATTGGTAATAAATCAAAAGCTTGTCATACCTTCATGTCAAGATGGCATGATACACATACTGTCTAAGTATCATCTGGATATTTCCATAGCAATATGTAACTGGGTCTAGATCTGCAAGGTGAAGGTGTGTTTCCCGAAGCGCTTTATTGTTGATCCCGTCGGCGCCTACGTTCAAATTTTCCTTCACGTAAGGACTGACTTTAAATGGTTCAAATGTGTGGGTGTCGCGTGGTGTTTTAGTCAGTACAACTAGATTAGTGTCTACAACATCCGCGGTATTTACACCCTTGACTGTTACTTTCAATGCTGATCAGTGCAAACCAAGTCTATTTGCAAGATCATTAGACAGACAAGAGTTAATGCGAGTGGTATCGAACAAAACTAAAGCCGTGGTATCTTTACCAGAAAAGCTCGCCAGCTGTAGTTCAGTCACCTGAAGGAGGCCTTTCAAATTACTCACAGATGATAAAGTAGTGGTCTTACTCAATGATTGGACACTAGAAGGTTTACTTTGACTTGCGCCAGCATTAGAATTGCTGTAATTGTTGATTGAAGGGGATTTTGATGGATAAACTCTCTCAGCTCCACGGAGAAGTGTTTTGTGGGAGCTGTTGCATCCGTCCTTTCTGCATTTCCTAGAATTTGGGCACTGCCTGAACATATGCTTTTCACTCCAACATGGGTAGCACAGTTTTAATTCCGCCACTACCTTTACTCGCTGAGTGGAAGACTTTTCTTTAAATACCCAACACTCCCAGATGCAGTGGTTACCTTGACACACAACGAAGCGAGGGGTTGGAGGCAATGCCGATGTTGAGGCTGGTCTCTGAGTGCTCTTAGTTTGCGTATAAGCAGCAAAAGTTCTTGGGGCAACTTTGGTCTTGACTACTGAGTTGGAGTTATCCTCAGTTCTTGACTTTGTTGAAGTTTGTTTTATTCAGTCATGTGCCTCGGCCATCTCCTTCAACAAATCGTTGAAATCAAGGAGTGTTGGCTTAACCCAATGTTTCCTCACTGTGAAGAGTGATCAAGACTCTTTCAGATTGGTCGGCAACTTTTGCACAGCCGTGTTAAGAAGTGAGGCCTTCTTAAGGTCTGTGTCATATGAAAGTGATTTAAAGACGCCAACAATACTTGAAAATGATGCAGAATAGTTTATGATGTTATCAGTATTGTGCAATTTTAGAGGTGGGAAAAAAGCTGAGTTTGTCTAAGTGTGCATTGACTATTGGCTGCGGTTGGCCAAACTTAAATTCAAGTGTCTTAAGTGCATCCTTAAGCATTACATCACAGTATGCGAGCTCAGCGATGGTTCCAGCTTTTCCAGTTACAAGAATTTTTAAGTATGTTAACTTAAGATCATCATTTAAGGATTGTGAGTCTATGTCGCTTTTAAATTGTCCGAACCAAAACTTGCAGGAGAGGCCAAAAACTTGTAAGAATCATCCAAAAATCTGTAAGACCTAATCAAATTGAAATTCTTTTGATGCTGTAAATTTATTTCCTAGCCGGCATTGCTGGGCCTCAAAACCCATTTCCTATCCTATATAACAAGTAAATCCGAGTTAGTTGGTCACCGATTACCCACCCCATACAATTTTTTTTTGAAGGAACACCGATTTCAAAAATTTTTGGTCAGTATTTAGATTTAGCCGAATTTCAATGTGTATTTTGGTATTCTCGGCATAAGAATGTCTTATACACCATCAAAAGAAGCAAAAAAAAGTTTCATAAAATTGAACAAATTTTCTGAAAAAAAATGGCAAAAAAATCGATCCGATAATTCTGCCATTTATACAGTAGTTAGATTGATTAAACGCTGTAAAAAAAGAAGTTTGGTAAAGCATTTTAAACTTCACAAAAAATCATGTAAGTGATTTTTTTGCGCAAATAAGAGCTCATTCTTGGTAAATTTTTTCTGAACAACCAGACAGAATTTCATTAATTTTCGGAGTTTGAGCAAAGCTCTCACCAATAATGTCTTAGAGAAACTTATGGTTTTCATACTTGCTGCAAGTTCACTGCATCACGGCAAAAAAACTTTGCCTCAAGCGTAACAAGACCATTATAAAAAAGGGATTTATGCATTATCGGGTCCGAGTTTCAATCCTAACGCTGCGAAAGCGCTAGGATCCATCAAAAACATAAAATCGCTCATTCATTTCAGATAGTAAATTAAAATACGTACTAGAAACAACAGCTATTCATCTTCAACAACTCCTGAAAAACATTTCATCTGACGCACATTTTTTGAAGGTCGTTTTGAGACGTTTTAACTTCTAGGGATGCCCGATTGGAAGAAGTTTGAGAATCTCTCTTGCAGATTGAAGATCAACGCTGTAACAACATAAGCGGTTAGATTCACAATAACTGGCAATCTGGAAAAGATCTTGCTTTTGGGATCTGGCTGAGTGTCCGTTGAACCAAAGGGTGGCTATATATGTGCATATATATATATATATATATATATATATATATATATATATATATATATATATAATTCATATATATATATATATATATATATATATATATATATATATAAGTTTTTCAAAACTTTACAATATTGGTAATAACTTAAAGCTTGTCATACCTTCATGTCATTGAAAACCAAAACCGATTTGTGGTGAGCACAACGAAGAAAAAAATGGATCTTCTCCCTTGCACCCCCCTCCCCCCAAGTACGTTTTGCGCTCCCAGTTACAGAGCGCGTGTCATTACATAGTAAATCATTATGTAAAATTATGGCTCGTGCGTCTGGGGGCGCAAATAATATTCGCTCGCTAAAGCTGGTTGGGCTCAAACGGAAAAGCTCCCAAAAAATCTTGGTTGTCTTTTTTTTAAATATACAAGACAAAAAATATCTTTTTGGCTTTTATGGATGGTTAGATACACAAACTATTCAATTTAAAAAGATATTGAAAAAATTTCCGTACCGAATATGGTGCAATTCTCTGGAGATTACTTTTTTTAAGTGATGTACCGAAATACGTTTTGTTAGATCAAACTAGATGTTTAATTAAGAAGTCTAAATTACCCGCCAAATCTTTGTCTGTGCATGAGAAATGAGGGATCTATTCTGTCCCCCCCCCCCCAGTGTTTTTTGTGACCCCCAGTTACAAATTATATGCTGTAACTTCCAACTTTCACTAAAGCAAGCAAACTTCAACTAAAAAAACGCAGCGAAAAATGACACTCACCACTCAAAACCTAATTCAGATCTTTTCCGTTTGTGCCCCCCAACTTAGTGGGTGCATATTATTTGCACCCCCCAGACGCACGTGCCATATTTTTACATAATGATTTTACCATGAAATGGCACGTCCTCTCTAACTGGGGGGAGCATAACGTACTGGGGGGGGGGCACGAACAGAAAAGATCCACCAATTCTTACCTAACTCATCCAAAAAATCACGGCATTCATGGCTGTAGCGTGCGCAAATTCTGCTGTGAAAAATGTTCACTTGAGGAAATTGTTTCCCTGTTTCATGGTTGAACCTTAACAAGGAATTCTCAGGCGTTGTAAGTGAACAAGCGAACTTCAACTAAAAGACGCAGTGAAAAATTGCCTTCACCACTCAAAATCCAATTCTTACCGCATCCAAAGAATCACGGCTTTTATGGCTAAAGCTTGGGCGGGTTTTGCTGTGAAAAATAGTCACTCGCTGCTTCATTGTTAAATCTTGAACCGGGAGTTTTCAGGAGTTATAGGTAACAATTTGAGAAGACGCTTTGAAAAGAGGCGCGTGCAGTACCTCAGTGTTTTGGTGCGAGTATAATTATTACATTTGATCAGCATTTTGAATTCTAATAATTTCAAGTTCCGATGCATGTTAGTTTCACAACTGTCAGTAACCTAAGCATATAAAAATGGGCAGTAAAGTTTTTCCATGTTTTCCTATCATCTATCATCGATTACTGCTAGGATATTTTGAGTTAATTTTTCGGGAAACTACTTTTAATTATTTAAGTTTCCATCGATAATTTCCCGATTTTTTCACATTGTTCTCTTTGCCCGTTCTCTAGGCAACTATTTTGTGCAACTATTTTCATCTCATGTACACAGACGGCATAATTAGCACAGCATTGACATTTTTCTATAAATTAGAGATCAGAAAATTCTCAATCACTCCTAAATTTATAGAAATTGAAATAGACGGAACCAAGACCGTTGACAAAAAAGCAATCCGCAATGAATTTAATAAATCTTTTGCGGAAATGGGCAAATATTCTGGTGATTTCGTTCCTCTCAATATCCATAGGTTGGACCACTTTTCTGAAAAATTCAATTTTAGAGTATTGACTTTAAAAGAAATCTACAAAACCATTGATAGTTTAGAAAACAGTAAATCACCGGGTCCAGGATTTGTCCATGCATGGGCTTTAAAGGCAGCGAAGTACGCAATTGGTACTCATCTGCAATTTATTTTTAAGGAATGTATTCAGAACAGTGTCTTTCCAACTGTTCTAAAACATGCATATGTCACACCAATTCACAAAAAAGGATCAACAACACAAGTGTGCAACTATCGACCAATTTCGGTCACACCAACTTTTGCTAAGCTTTTTGAGAAGCTTCTCCTTTTCCAAATGATGGATCACATTAATAAAAACAGTCTATTGGATGAAGAGCAATTTGGATTTCAAAACAAAAAACCTTCAACAGATGCAGTATTGTTTTTCACTGAGACAGTAGTAGAAAACCATGAAAATGGGCAAAACACAGCAGCAATTTTCTTACACCTTGCAAAAGCATTCAATTCAATTTCGCACAAAATATTTCTTAAGAAAGCAGAGTCCTTCAACTTCTCTGAGCCTGCAGTTAATTTATTGAGAACTTTCCTCGAAGAAAGATCACAATGCGCCACAAGGGGCACCGAGGTCTCAGAAAACTTTTTCGTTAATCACGGAGTACCGCAAGGCACAGTATTAGGACCCCTAATTTTTTCTTTTATACGTTAACGATTTTTCAGAAAAAATCAAAGGTGACTTTGAGCTTGTTCAATTTGCAGACGATACTAGTATTTTATGTCGATATGAACCAGGAGAAACAATTACAAAAAAATTGAAAATATTTTACTGAAGACGGATAATTACTTGCAGGAAAATCAACTCACTTTGAATGCTGATAAAACAGAACTACTTTATTTCTTACCAGTGACGAATTAGAACCAAAAGTTACTTCAAACGGAAATTTAATAAAATCTGCTGTGAGTTGTCGTTATCTAAGAATTCACCTTGACTCAAAATTGACTTTTGAAGCACACCAAAATGTAGTTTTAAAGAAAATGGTGGCCGCCATTCGCTCACTACATCTTGTAAGAAACCATATACCTTTGGAAGTAAGGTTACAATTTTTCAAATCCTTAGTCTTGTCTCATTTGTCATTCAGTGGAGTTTATTTACAAACATTGTCAGCAAAAAATGTACAGCGTATAAATCGACAGATTAATTGGGGCATAAAAGTGTGTTATATGCGTCGTAAATTCGATGATTGTCGTGATATCCTTCTCAAATCGCATGTCCTACCAGCTGAATTAATTATTTCAAAGTTTAGTATATGGAAACTCCACACAGACTTGAATCAGAGGATAGTATCAGAAACATTTAAAAAATGTGCAAACCGCCTACAGTTAAAACAAAACAAACGGACAAAACAGCTGATAATAAGAACGCAAAAGTATACTAAGCAGAGTAAAAGATCTTTGATTTTGAGGAGCATACAAAAATGTAATAAGTTACCCTCTAACCTAAGAGCAACGGAGAACAAAATTCTTTTCAGAGGAAATTTAACAGAGTTTTTGCAACGTCAGCATGAAAGTTTCCCAATAGATATTCAGTTAGGATCATTCGTGTCTTTTTTTTATATAAAAGAACGAACAGCTTAATGGGTAATATCAATTGATAACCAGAAGTTTGATGTATAATTTTGATTATTTCAATAAATATTCGTGATTATTCTGAAGGCATGTAAACTTTAACCTTTCGGTTATATTATTAATTTACATGATTGGAAAAAAAAACTACATCAATTAAAATTTGCGACAGTGATTGCAGTGCCCTTTTTTTGTGTTGTTGTAGGTTAACCCACATCAACCCGATAACCCGTAACATCATATGCATTCACTCAAATTACAACGGGATTTCGAGCTGGAAAAGGGGCGTTTTGTTTCAAGTACTTGAATTAATGACCATTTTCTTCAATGAAATCATTTTCTATTTGCTTTCTTTAGAAACGAACTTGAAAAATTGTTTCAATTAGCTGCATTTTCGTACCGTCTCTACCGTTTTAAAAACATTCAACATTCCCTCTGTTAAAAAATGAATTTCTATAATTATGCAATGACAAACACACGTTTTTGTAACTACACTGTATATTCGGTAACTATCCAATTTTCGCCAAAGTAGCGGAAAATTATTTCCCGTTTTCTTACTTTTCTAAAAATTTTCACGTCATTAGAAACGCGAAACGTATTCAAGTTAGTTTTGTTTATTTTCTACTTCCCGTCAAATTTCAGGTAAGCAACAAACAACGTATTTTTTTACCATACATATAACCGTTTCTGCAATTTCGCTTTATTGTAGAGCGTTCAAAAGCAGCGCTGAGTTTATTTTCAAATTCAACTGAAAACGAGGCGAAAATTGTTGCACCTTATCTAGAGCTGTGTGCGGTAGCATTTTTCCATCTGAAATTTATCAGGGAATATTTTCCCACCTCCTAATGTTCGTTCATTTTAGCCCCGTCATTATGTGATTCGAATATGTCGTTTTCCTCATTTTCTTCCCTCGAATGTGTAGATTTTGTGGTAACTATTGCATTAGTTATAAGTAAAGGTGGTAAAAATATCATTATTTATTGGTGAATAACGTTGTCAGTAGCCCTAGAGGCTTAACCATCCTACTTAACAGCATCTTGCTTCAGTGATAGCAACGATTTAGTTCATTACGCGAGACTGGCTTTTTTATAACTAGTTTTTATTAAATCGAGCAAAAATTATGCTGCGGAAATTTAGTTGATTACATTTTGGTTCCTTAGTTTTTGTCAAACCAGCTATCACGGCATGGTTTAACCGTTGATATATTGATTAGTTTTCATTTCAAATATTAGAATTTATCTCACTAACGTCGAATATAGTTCTACGCAAAAAAAAACAAACAAACCGGCTGGCTTTTGGTGCTTTTCACTTGAAGGTTGCAGCTAAATTTACTGCTGAAAAATTGATCACAGATATCTTACACACTTTTAAGCTGCCAGTTACATCAATTACTTCGTCTATTTTTCTCCCTTTTCTAAACTGGTCCTTCTATTTCTTTTTTTAATCAGTGTTATACTTTAGTTGCTCCAGGTATAATCTGAGAGATGCCGTCGGCTGGTGCCTCCAATGGTACTGTGGGAGGTGGGAAGCCGGATGACCCGATGTTGATGACTCTTGTCAAACAGCCAGGAGTCACCTGCTGGCGAATTGAGGTGAGGAATGACCAGTCGAGTCGATAATTAAGCCTTTGTTGACCTTTGCAAATAAGTGACAACTCAATGCCAGTCCAAGGCATTGTTAATTTTGACAAAATACCCGAGGGTTATCCAGCAAGATCGTGCAAGATTCGGGCAAATGGAGTTTATCTTGAAAGATGAATGATCCCTTTTTTGCAAAATCTTGCAAGATCGTTCCGGTCGAGCTCTGCTCTCTTTGGTCGTTATTGAAACATCAATTTTTATTTGGTGCACAAAACACCCAGACATAAAATGCGCGTTTTTAAGAAATAAATTGAAACAAAAATACATTATAATAATATATTCAATATCCCAATTTTAGGGAATAAAATTTTTTATTTCGTTTCAGTTCATAGGCTGACAACTACACTCTAAATTTTTCTCGTGTGGAATCACACAATTTTTCCTCGTATGATCATTGAGTTACACAATTTTTCGTGTGATAGTCGCAAGTCGTGTGTTTTCACACGAGAAAAGTTAACTCGTGTGTTAATTTTTCACACGATTTTTCGTGTAATATAAAAACATGGGTAGAAGGCCGAAAACAGTAAATTCAATAGTTTAAAAACCCAAAAGTTTCTCATTGCCGGCCTATATGGTTACAAGATATGTTTTGTGCAAAATTTATAGTTCGTGCAAAATCCCTCCAACTTCACCAAACATTCCGAAAAAAGAGGCCTAATGTTGCGCCTCTATCACTTCAATTTCTCTGGCTTGTGACAACTGCCTAATTGTAATTCAATATCTAGACTAACTTAGCCAAGTTGATTTGGTTATCTTTTAACCTTTTTTCAAAACTTAGTTTTAGAGAACACACATTTTGATTAATTTAATTTGCTCTAGAGCAAAATTTGAAAATGCAGCTTTAGGGGTCGTATAGGCTTATCCTAGAGACAACCGATGCAACCAGCCAAACTTTTGTTGCCATATGCTGACATCGCTCAAATTTGTTCCTATAAATTGCATAAATTAAACATTTCATATATCTGGCAATATAACCATTTCATTTTCCATCAATAATTGTTCAAAAATTATAAGAGAAATTATTATACAACTAACAGTGCATAAATGCAAAGATGAAGGAGTGTTACAGGATGCACATAAAAAACATAATTAAATGAAAAGAATGTTCGAATTAAGTGGAAATAACTTGATCAGTTGATAATCGAAGATGTCATCAAATAGAGTATAAAATATTCCTAGCACTTTTTTGAAGAACACAGTGAATTCAAATCACTCTCATAGTGAGCTGCTACGAAAATTTTTTAAGAAACAAAATGCTAGTGCTTCTAACTTAAATTCATGTCCTGCTAATTTTGTGAAAAGTTCACAGAGGAGTTGCTCAAAATGGGCTACTGCTATATATATATATATATATATATATATATATATATATATATATATATATACATATATATATATACACACATATATATATATATATATATATATATATATATATATATATATATATATATATATATATATATATATATATATATATATAAATTTCGAATATCGTTAGCTGCTTGTAGCTTTTCGTTTTAGTAGAGTAGTAGTGAGCAAAAAACTGCGTTGTCAAAAAAATTGACCTGCAATAACAAGTTCAATAACTAAGGCCACTTTCTACATTTTTTTCGTTTTGACAATCCATTTGGCAGAAGGTTTCTTCAAATGTAAAATATTTTCGACGATGCGGATTTGATAAAACTTATTTGATCTGATGAAACAAATTTAAATTAGCACAAAATTATCGTCCAATTAGTGAGTTTGATAGGATATAATGCTTCAAAGCTATAAAACATCTTTTTAGTAGAGCTCAGAACCGTGTTCTAAGTTTTTTTTGCAAAATGTATCCCGAAGGTTTGCTTCAATGTACGTACGGATAAAATGTAAAAGGGAATAAAGGGATGGAAATAATTTACTGAATTTATTAAAATTAAAAAAAAAATCACCTGAACAATGTTTCTCCCGAGCGAGCTCGAGCATCGAATATGTAATATAAACTGATTATGGTCAAATATTGGGGGGCCGTTCGTTGTCTTATGCGATATAAATGGGTATTTAAGAAACTTTTTCTTTCAGTTTTTCATCATAATTTTGTTTCGGTTTTCCTTTTTGATTACTTGCTTGGCACTTTGATAGTTCATTGAAAACTTTTTAAATCATCGTTACTTTATATTCAATGCCAGTTTTAGTTGCGAGTCTTACAAACTTATGCCTTCCCAGATTTAGACTTTGACTTTGTGAAAACTTTATATTCTGTTGCAAATTTTGACTGGGCATAATATTTCCAGAATTAGTTTGGAAACTGGCCAGAGACAATTCAGACATCCGATTTTTTTCTCTGATTTTTCTCTTGACAGTGTTAAACGTGACATGATCAGTATATGGCCATAGTAAAGGTCCAGAATTGAAAGTTCATGATTCAATACTAAGTTACTCTGAGACTATGATCCGGGGTCTAATATTGACAATAATTACACGGTGTAGCACATATTTAAAGTTAAGGTAAAGTCAGCGAGGGTGTTCTCATAGCAAGTTAAAATCGAGCTTGGTCTTTTCAAGTAGAGCAAATGACTGGTTTGACAATTTTAATTATTTTTTTATCCACGAGCTATAACAAACTAACATAGCAACAGGCAGTCAAATTTAGAAAACTTTGATTTTTGCCAACAAGTCGCAAGAAAAAAGTCCAGGCATAGGTGCTCTACCCAAGCAAACTTTGATCAGACGAGTGATAGACCTAAATACGTATCGCTGTGGAGGTGCCTGATCTGCCTCACTTGGGTTGTACACTGGTTTTCCAGTCCATCTCTCGGGTACACCCCGACTAAAAGGTTTGAACATTGAAGCTGCATCGACAAATGTTAGAATGCATTCTTTTCTGAAAAATATGTTGTTCTTTTAAAATGCAATCCAAGTTCATTAGTAAAAAGAAAGGTTTCGTGGCAAGCAAAACTGTTCAAGATTGCTTGTACTTCAACGTGGCTTTGTCTGCTCATCAATTTAAATTGGGCAAGGGTTCTGATCAGACTATCCAGACTCTGGAAAAAAAAGTTCTGACTAGACCTTACATGCTCTGAAAAAGGCTCTGTTCAGCTTATCCAGACCATGCCACCAGAGGCAAACCAGTCTTTATACTGTGCTCTGATCAGAGCATCCAGCCTCTGGACGGGACTCTGATCAGACCGTGCAGACTATGGAGTGGGCCATGATAGGAATATATGCAGACAGTAGAGTAGCTACCAGATTTTGTCATGGGGTTGGGCTTTAACCCTTGCGCGCTTAATCTAAAGACGGCCTGATCAGGTTTGAGTTGCGCACATTGAACCTGAGATTTAAAAAAGCATATTAAAAATGCCAGAGGAGTTCAAGATTTCGATTTTGCTTTAGAAACTAGCTTTGGTGCGAGTAGCTGACACAGAGTGGGGAGTGTTCTACGAGGGAGATTCCTACATTGTCATCTGCACAAAAGAGGCCAAGTCCAGACAGCTCTCTTTCAACATTCACTTCTGGCTCGGAAGAAATACATCTGTCGTAAGTTAAGACTGCCTATGAAATCTAAACTCTCTTTCTCGATCTCCCTTGTGAAGGTCAAATGTTTTCCCGCTTGAATAGCATGATCAAAGAAATAAGCTTGAAAAATAACGCTTCCTCAACCACTGTGGCACCATACCAAGATTTATGTAACAACTATATTTGTTTTAAATCTGATTGTAACACAAATTTAATTGTGTTCAATGCGTTGAATGCGTTGAAATGCGTTGATTTTGGGATCAAAATAAGCCATGTGTTGTTGCGGAGACAACTTAACTGAAAATTATGTTTGAGACTAGAAACCCGATTTTAAATTTTTGCATGCCTGTCAACAGAAACTTATGTTTGAGCTCACGTGTGCTGATAAGTCTTCACTACACACTAAAAGAACTCTTGATTTACACCCATGAGTGGACGCAGAATTAATTTCAGTCAAACAAAGTACGTGAATATTCTGAAAATTTCTATAAATATTCCAAACATTTTTCTGCCAACAAAGGGCTCACAAGCTAATGACACTCAGCAAAAGGCCTATGCGACCCACAAACTGGCTAAAAACAACCCCGATGGTTAATTAAGCAGTAACTGTCTGTTTTAAAAAAGATCAAAATTAAAATGAACGGTAATTGTTAATCAACCCTAAGGTTTATGCGTTGAAATATGTATAATGGACGCCAAATTGGACACTAATTTACCTAGGATCAGCGCTCAAATTTAAGCGTTGAATTGTTTAAAAATACACGCTAAAGATATATGCGTTGTTTAGGTGTAAAATTAACTCTAAGAGTTTTGCGTTCAATTTATGTAAGTTCAAACCAAATTTAAACAATATTTATCTAGGATCAAAGATTAAACCGTGTTTAAAAGCGTCGAACAGAAGATGTAAGCTTTGAAACGATAAGATTATGTAATCTGCCGCTGGATATGCTAAGGTTAGTAAAAAAATCGACTCATTCAAAAGCTAAAATTTTTTAAGACTCTACTCTTGGCAACGCCAAAATTATGTAAGATTATGCGATGTTTTCTTTTTCAACGTAAACTCATTTAACGCATTTAAAGAATATCGTTATTTAATTCTTAAATACCGTGGATGCAAAGCAGATTACTAAAAAATTTTTAGTGTCTAATTGATTCTGAACTTTGTTCACAATATTAATGATCCTCGGTCTTATGTGATAAAAAAGAATTCCAAAGGGTTAAAGTTTAAAATGACACGCCTCTTTTATTCAGCAGTTTATACACCTTGTTGTTATTTAATTGCTGGTCATGCATGCTATAATATTTGGTGACCGGACAGTAGATCAAAAGGACAACAGATCGAAAACAGAAAAATTGGGACAATAGATCGAAAATTAATCTCTATTCTTATTGGTTCAAATTAAGTATTATTTGCGAGCTGCAATATATTTACCACATTATGGTCATGCCTCGCGAGCCATGGCCATGCCTTAGCGGCCGTGGGACTTGATATGAATCTATCACAACCGAACAAAATATCACAACAGATTATGTTATATGCTGTATAATAAGTGAGCGCTCAAATCTGATTGGTCAATACGCAAATTGAATAATTTAATTTTCGATCTATTGTCCCAATTTTCGCTTTCGATCTGTTGTCCTTCGATCTATTATCCTAGCACCATAATATTTGTTGGCGTAACTAAATTTACTTTAAAGCATCATCTTTATTTTGATTTGCTCACACATAGATTTAGTTTTAATTTTTAAGTCTTAGCAATGGATTTCATGTGAATTGCCTCAAAAAAGATGGCATAAAATCACAGTTTTATATCACATTTTACCTATAAAACATTGGGAACTGTCCCACGGAAAAATGTAGCACGGTTAGTACATTTGTAAAAAAAAATTGAGACATTTTGTCTGATATTGAGAGCGCCCAAACGATGAAAGTCTCAGATTGGCTAAACTTTTGCTGAATTTTGGGAGAATATGTATCAAAAAATAAACGACATCTATTGATTAAAAATTGTCTGTGAAAGCATTTTCTTTTGGAACAATTTTGGTAACTAAATTCCAAGCAGAAAGAAACTCCGTTAACAGCACTGAAGTTGAAAAGAGTTACGGGTGCATCATTCAAATTCTGAAGCCAAGTATGTTTTTCCATCTGACTTTCTGCATAGATTAGGCCACATAACGCATCTTGTAGTTAATAACTCCTTTGTAGTGAGTTACTCTTTCAAATCCATGACAAAATCAATGAGGGCAGGAAAACAGTACAAAGATTTTCTGAATTTTGTGAGCTGATAGTGCTGAAACAAAGTCTGAGCTGAGCAGGGCTAAGTTATACTCATTAAGTTTTGAGAAGTTCTTAAGAAGAAAGATTTTGAAAGGAAAAATTGAAAAAATGGGATGTTTCGAATTAGTTGTATTTTAAGATAACAATTTGAAGTTGAATCATTGCGTCAGCAATAGACAACATAAAAACATTATGTAGAATTCGAAACTTTATTTCACAAGTACCTCTGTCAACAAACAAGTTAGCGTAAAAAAGCCCAGTTGAAAAAAAATGGTTTATTTTGTCTCAGAAAGGCAACTTAGGGGAATTAACCTTTGAGCTTTTCTCACATATTTTTGCTGACAGCTTTGAATTTAAATCGAGGAATTCAATTCTTTCTCCACAGAAGTTTGTAAGAAAATTACGGGGGAATTCTCGACTGATCAATCAAATATTGTTCGAAATTTTAGCGCAGTTAAGTGTAGATCTTGCATGGCATCGATTTAGAATGTCCAATCATGGATCTAAAATGAAGGTAACATTTTGAAGCGTTACCTTTCATAATCTCATCGTTTCTTGTAGTAGATAGTACAAAATTTCAGCGCTTCTGAGCGTCACTCTTGCATAATTTAAACTTATATACCTTAGACTCCGAGACTCAAACCACTGACTTTTTGCATGCTTGTCGTTTCTGCTGCCATTGTACCACCATAAATAAATTTCCATGAGAACTGTATTTTTGCTAAATCGGTTCTTTTGGACGAACTTCTTTCCGTGGATAGAGAAATTTTTTCTTATCAACAGGCAGTCTCTAAAAAAATTTTATGGCAATTTGTCTTGATACTAGAGCCCCAGTATTTTGTTTAAATTAAATTTTAGAAAAAAAGGGCCTCTCGTGATTATAATAGTACAATATCATAATTATATGGCAAAATGCAAAATAATACATTTCCGCACAATTGTTTGAAAATGACAATTCCAAAGCCAAGATGATCAAATTTTTGGTGGTCAAAATGAAGGGTAGATAAATAAAAGCAATAGACGCTACACAAAAACCTAAAATTGCTTCACAAGTTAGGACATCTTCCAACGAAATCAGACAATATTTCAAACTATAAGCCGAACTGTCAGTGGTCGAAATTTTATCGGCCTTAAAGAGATTAACAAAACAAAAAATTTCTAAGAGCAATACGGCCCTGTTTCGATACAGGAGACTGACGCAAAAAAATCGAAATCTGTGGAAAAAACTATCCATAAATTCAGAAGTGGAACGGAGCTGAGAAAATTTAGGTCTGAAAAACAGTTAATTTTGAGTTACTTTCTTTGACTGATTTTGTCTACTTAACTGTGATCTCTGTCATGACCTTTCATACAATACAAATATACAGCTCAAATTTCAAAAACACTACCTTTTCGAAACTTTTTTCTATCAACTTGGCATAGAAAGTCTTCGGCTCAGTGTTCAAACATTGACAACAGTCTCTGCAAAGATTTAATTTTGTGAGCAGCCATGTTTTATTGCCACTAGAGAACAAAAAACACTCGTCCTTGCGCAGCGTTTATTTTTTTAAACTAAAGCAATATATTTATATTTTCCAAGTGCTATATGGAAACAAAATCTGTACAATCTATAAAGAGAATCGAGGGGACAGAGAAAGGAGCGTATTGTCCTCGACAGTCTGGCCTTCATATCAACAGTTATGAGAATAATGTATTTTCAAAAGAATGCAAACAATAAAAAAAATACATTAAAAAGTATATTTTCCCAATTCTAGGTTCTCTTGGGAAAATTTGTGGTAATAAACGCTATTGTTGTCCTGGTTTTTCGCTGTCTTTTATAAAATTTAACCCTGTGCAGACAGTGCTGTAACTTGAGCATAAATCGTAAATGGTAATGTGTATTTTAGTCGTAGAAAAAAAAACTTCTGCCAGATCTCCCGTTTTTAGTATGCAAGAGTTTACCAGTTTGCAAGGAAAATTAGTTACGTCGTCGACAGTGGGATTGTTAAAGGTACTGACCACATTCTGTTTCGCTAACAGATTATAATTTTTCAGGAGCTATTTCTCACTCACCTTCCTTCAGTTTTTTTGTACCAAAAGGTTCATACAAGAGTTGATAAAAATCATTTTTCCCGGAACTTTCGCTCTCAAAACAAATTAACTCCTAATTTAGTTTTTTTCATAAAGCAATAAATTTATAGATATCAGGAAAACTTAGGAGATTTGCTTAGACTTGTATTTCATAAAACATTAAAGTTTTGTGATTATGAATTATATTTTCACAATGATTATAGCACTTAATGTAATAAATGAACTCTAAATTTTAATTCAAAATGGTGTTTCTGCGCAACCAGAAGACTAAAACACTGTTCTGTTTTATGTGATCTTGATTGCTTTCTAGCAGCCAATGAGACATTGCTTTGGAACGAAAAGTCTCAACGTATTTCCAATTCCACGCCGTTTCCAAAGTCTTCTTAACATGATCAAAATGAAACTTGGGTATCAGTTGGAATCTAGTTTTAAACCAAGTTTGTTACACTTGTGTTAAAATAAACTCTGCAGATATTTATACTCAATTGCCTATTCAAAGTAAAAGAAATAAAAGTTGAACCGAAATAGTTTTTCTAAATTAAGGACAAATTTATAGATAACAGTCAACTGCTGATTTCATTGCGGCGAGTCTCAAAGTCATCAATTTCGCATCCCATCAATGACAAATTAGTGTCATCTGTAATCAGATTTAGGATTATGAATAGCACTATCAGGTAATATACTGATAGAAATGACGAAGAAAAGAATTCTTAAGATTGGATGCTTGTGGTAGATCACAGTTTAGTTTTTTTCCAATTGCATAAGCTTTCATTGATATTCCACTCTTTTTTCCCAACTTTGTTCGATTTCAAACTTGTTTTGTTTCCGTCTCAATTCAAAATGTCAATTGTTTAAGTCAGGTCTTACTTGAAAAAATGTAGAATCGATCATATATAATTCTATCAAAAAATTTACAAGCATTAAGTATCGCTTTCATTTTATAAAAAGTTTAAGCTGTCTAATCTTCATATTTATGCAGAGGAAAGAATGTGGCTTTTGCTAGACCTTCCGGGGATTCCTTGTTTTTTAATTTTGAATTTGCCACACAAATTACGTATGTAACAGTGAACGCTGAGCTGGTCTCCAAACGAATTTTGCTGATATTGTCAAGCCCGGAAGATCTATCATCTAACTTATGTAGAGCTTAGTGCACGTCATTATCTGATGCTGCATAGCAAAACTTTGACATTTCTTGGCAGGATACAAGTTTCAGAGAAAAAAAGAACAACTTATGTGAAATGTATATCCAAATATTGGCAAAAAATTGAAGGCATTTCACCACTCATAGCAATTAAAACGTTACAAAGTTGTCTTGAGTTTCCAGTGTCCTATTGAAGAATATTAGAATATTTCCTTATCTTTTCCGTTTTCACAAAAATTTAATCGGATTGCATAACAAATTTTCTAGATGGAAAGTGTTTTTGTTTCTTTCATTTACGATGAGTCAGTTTTCTTACAGGCTCTTTGGTTTAAAATTTTGTTGGATATTCACTTGGGACTTTTCCTTTATTTTGTCTTGTATGAACAAAGAAGGGTGAAAACATCAGTGATTTCCAGAAACAAACGTTTGAACCTCGTCAAAAATTAGTCATCATAGGTAGTTTCAACAGTTTTAACCCCAAAAGATCTAGTCTTAAATATTGTTAATTAAGTCTTTTACTGCAGTACCTTTTGAAAACTTTCAGGAAAGATATAACAGGAGTATATATATTTACATCTGAATAACTTTGTGTGCTCTTCGGTTGCGTGTTTTGGATGGTAATGTTTAAAAAAACTATTCAAGAGCGATGAGCATTTTTGCTGCGCGACAGAGTCAATAAAACACACCGAAATCTTTGTTACATGATTAGTAGACGTTTCAAATAACTAAAAACCGTTGACATCCGTCCCAGTTGGATTTAGTCTTTGAAGATAACAATGATGACAATTCGGCCAATTGCGGAGGTTTTGAGAAGTGTGAGGATAGCAAGAACTTTCATAAATTTATGAAATCGATTACTTTTTTGTTTTAGAAATGTTAGAACAGTTTTTGCAAATGGTGTTTCAACAATTTGTGATTAGGGCAAAATCATTTCTTAATCAAAGCACAAACCTTCAATTCTTGAAGCTCTGCATATTTTTAGATACTGAAAGAATCGCGTACGAAGAAACACTTTTAGTTATTGTTTTCAGGTATTTACGTGTCACTAAAACAAAAAAGAGATTGGGAGACAAAGAACAGAAGACTGGGTTAAAGTGCATCTAGGTTGGCCAAGCTCATTTTTATGGATCCTACATTTAAACGCGAAACAAAATAATAAACCATTTCATTTGTTCCGAAAGATACGATTTGTATCATTCATATTAGTGATCGATTCATTTGATCATTTCTTAATAGCTTGCTTGCCTTTCGTTTGGCTGTTTTTACTGAGGCCGGGACTAGCCACTGAACAATATCATTCCCTAACCATGGTATAGTAAAATGCTTAGGGCGTTTTTGTCTTTTAATGTTAGTGAAGATGAGGCATAATTCGCGCGAAAAATTTTCAACTTGATACAATAACTGAGTTTCATTCATCTTTCGTGTTTTACGCTGTAATGTGTTCGAGGTCCTTTTTTTATCATGTCGCTTTACAATCTGTTCCTTTATCTTCTTCATTAGGTCTCTGACAGTATCATGGCCTACTCTGGCTTCAACATAGTCTACATTGGATCGTTATATTCGAAATCAGGGTCATTGTCTTGATAATAGCCGAGCTCTATGCTCAGTTACGGATAATATTTTAAAATTTTATCACAATTATTGAATTTGTTTAGCCAACTTAAAGCATCCCCACAAAAAATGATCTAAGAGGCTCTCGGAAAACCAAATTACTCACGTACGCTTTCTGTTTTTCACTTCATTCGCTTTTTTCGAGAAGTTGTTTTTTTCTATTGAGTAGCTTTTTGCAACCATTGCTTTTGCATCAAACAGTAATAGATCTTACAGGTGTTTCAACAATAACAAAAGATGCCGTTTCGATAATTCCTTTGTCAGTTTGTGGTTTTTTGAATTATGGTGCAAAAGTTTATAGTATTGCACAAGAAAATACTTTAATTCAGGTTAAGGACAAATTGCTTAAAATTGTTTGCTTAGATGGGTTAATCGTATTACTATTATCCATAGCATAATTGTTATTTTTTTTACGTCGTTCCAAATTGCCAAAATAGATTTCTTGCATAGGCTGCCACCAACGTGTAGAAGATTTTGAATTATTTTGGCTCTCTCGGGAAGTCTTGCGCTGAAACTCAGACCATCAGAGCGATAACTCCGCAACAGAAAGGTCTATTCCCAATGACAGTCCTTTCAATGGGTTTTTCAGCAAACTGACTTCAATAACAAATACTTTTACATTCAGTGCCTGTGTCTAAACCCTTCTAATAAATTCAAGGTTCTCCAATCAAATATAAACCAGAATTTGCTGAAAAAAAATTTGATAGCCTCCCTATTGCTCTCAAACGAAGTTTCTATCCATTATGTTGGTACTGCGGTGTTTCTTCTTTATGCGATTTCTCTTGATCGATTTTTCGTCTGGTCCAATTGAAATTTTGTCGTCCTCAAAAATGGGATAAACTGGTAATGCTCGGCTCGGAGGTCATTAAGTTCTCTTAGATCCTTACGCGTAAACAGTCTCTAAGAATGCGATTCACCAAAACTATTTTGCGGAGACTATTTTATGATGTGAAGAATGGTTCTCAATCTTAAAAGTTTGACCCCCCCCCCCCCCCCGTCACCACCTCACTTTAAAACTACGATCTGTCCACCATTATTAAGCGGGAAAGTGGGGTGCGAAAATTGTTAGTTTTACACTATTTCCCCTTTATTTGCAGAATACCTTGGCCATAAAAGTAAAAAAGAACTTGTTAACAGGACGAGTCAACGGTTGCAGCATACAAGACAGTTGAGATAGATGATGCTCTGAATGGGGTGGCAGTGCAGTACAGGGAAGTGCAGCAGAATGAGTCTGATCTGTTTGTGTCCTACTTCACAAGTGGAATATTCTACAAACCAGGAGGAATTGCAACTGCACTCAATCACGTCCAAGATGAAAGCAAGCCAAAATTGCTCCACTTGAAGGTTCAAAGTCGCTACTCTTGCTTAAATAATCTCACATAAGGGGTAAGTTGGGTTACTTAGGGTAAATGTAAGTAGGCAGAACTGCGTAAATATGATTTGGACACTGTGGCAGCGAGGTTAATTCCTTAAGTGTGAACTTTCATTTGCAAGAAACTGTTTTCATAATTGAACAGAACAGATCCAATTAATTTTATTGCTTTTAAAACTGCAAACTGAATAAGTTTCAAAGCTATTCATTCAAACAGGTTCAAATTTTAATACATTGCAAAAAAAATCGGTCAATCAGCTTATTTTTTTGACGCAGATTTCAGTCGAAATTGGTGGTTTATCGTTCTATAGATAGATTAGTGGTCAATGTGTGTGCTGTTCAGGGTAAGAGGCGGGTGCGAGTGAGTGAGGTCCCTATGAAGTGGGAGTCGTTCAATTCGGGAGATTCATTCATAGCAGACTTGGGCTCAGATATATACGTCTGGAATGGCAGGGCGTGCAACAAAATGGAACGCATTCAGGTACTTTAATAGCTTTTTAAAATTTTTTCTCTGGGAAAATATTAATTCACGGCCGATCATTGTTATTAATATCAGTTCAGTTTGAATCATCAATGGAACCGCACTAGCTACCAAATTGGAAAAATCTTTGAGTTATTTTTCCTATATTCGCTCCCAAATATTTCATGCTACTGATTTACGCTCCATACGATGAGGAACAAATTTTGAGCTCCCCTCCCATTGGGTGAGACGTCAAAAATTCGTCGGAATTTGTTGTCCCCTCTTAGAGCCTGCATACTTAAATCGAGCCTACATTTAATTTTGGAATTAAAGCGTCGTCAAGGTTTTTTATTCTTCGCTTTTGATGTATGAATGGGGGTTAATGCAATAAGTAGAGGAGGGAGTGTGGGCAGGATTTGAAGGATTGGAAAGAAATGTAAGGATTGGAAAGATTTGTAAGAAGATTCTCGTCTCAAGGGCTCAAGATGTAACGGTGAAACCAAGATTTGTGGTTATGATCTCAAATTTGCGATAAATTCTGTAGAGATTCTAGTCGCTTAATATTGAAAACAAGCAACTCTAATGATTTATTTGACTTAATTTTTTAAAACTTATGTCTGAACAGCAACATATTTTTCGATTATCAGGCAATGAAGACGGCCAATTTGATGCGTGACCACGAGAAGGGAGGAAACTGTAAGATCCACGTGGTTGAGGAGACAGACTTCTGTCCCAAAGAGCTAGAGAGAATCATGGGGGCCAGACCAGCTCAACTAAACCCACCCATTCAGGTAAGAAAAGGACCAGTCAATATTTTTTTTCAAACAAATTAAAGGCTTTAATATTTCAATATTGTAGAAGTCAGAGCTACTCAAAATTAATGTCAACCATTTTATACGTAAGAATCAACGTTCAATTTCATGGTTTTCGAAATTTTATGCAAAAACACATACAGAGATGCACGATACTCAATGATTTTTAAGTAAACATATCTAAATTAATGCACGATATTCAAGTTATTTCTGGGGAAATCAGAAGAATCAGTTTTAATCATATTTGACGCATATAAAATTTATTGAAACTTTGTAAAACTATGAGATGAAATATGAGTTGTTAATGTGAATTAAGGTGACCCCGGATGACCTGTATGAGGAGGAAGAGGACAAGAAGAAGATGAAGTTGTTCCTAGTCTCTGACAACTCGGGCTCTCTCCTCTTGACTGAAGTGGGGTGCACTCCTCTCAAACAGAAACTACTCAGCTCAAAGGTCACTTATAATCCCTACCACCATTCTTTCTATTCACTCAATTGAATTGTTTAAAGTTTTCTATTTTACGTTCGTCAAAGTCATTTTAGTCGTTTATATTAATATAAAAGAGAAATTTGAGTTAATAAACAAGGTTGCACTTGAACTAAACATCTTTTTTAAAAATTCCGGAAAGATTTTTCTGGTTCAGATTTTTGAATTTCTTGAAATCCAGCTTTCTTTACAATTAATTCCTTACAACAGTGCTAATGATAGAGGGGTTGAATGATAGAGGTGTTAAATGATATGGGGGTTAAATATGCGGGGTTAAATGAATCGGGGTGAAAAGAAGTATAACCTGTAAAAACACCTCAGCTCGTATTAAATATACTGTAAGAACCAGAACGGTTTGCCCCGTTTAAATTATGCAAATTCGCTATTAATATTTATGCAAGACTCTATAATGGTTAATACACCTTTTAGTATTTATACACCTTTAGGCTACACACTCCATATTCAATATAACAAAAATCGCATTAATTTGTTCACATAGGCTCACAGGTGAAACCAAACCAGTTCCGAATAAACAGGTTGTCATATTGTCTTTTTAAATTTCAGGACTGCTACATACTGGACACGTGTTCTGGTGTGATCTACGTGTGGAAAGGGAAGTTCTCCAGTCCGCAGGAGAAGAAGGGAGCCATGAAGAATGCAATGGCCTTCATCAAAACTAAGAAGTATGCTAATGAGACTAGAGTGGTTGCAGTTGTAGACGGGGCAGAATGCACAGAGTTCAAACTACACTTCCATGACTGGAAAGATAAATATGCACAGGTTGGTTGTGATTAGTTATGAGGAATTTCATTCCTCCCATGATTGGAAGGAATATTTGAATGCTAACAATGATGCTATAATTCTATTGGATAAACCCCATTAATGTTGTATTTCTCCTGATTGAATTTTATTGAAAGAATTGGAAAGGGTAAAAAAAACAGTTGGTTGAATAGAAGGCTTTGAACCGGCATTTAACTCCGAAGATACTAGATGTAAACAAGGCGGCTTGGTAATGTGCAATGGCACATAAGGTTCCGACCCCGCCCATCCTCAATTTTGGCATAATTGTCTACCAAATGAGGAACAGATAGAAAAACCCAAAAATTATTTTTTGCGAATCCCAAAAAAGCCCAAGTCTTTTTCAAAAAATTCTGTATGAACGATAAGATAGCCTCCAAAGCAAATAACTCAGTGGAGTAAAAATTGATGCATTAAATTGCTATAATATGTCAATATTAAGAAAACGAGTCAAGACGAACAGCAAAATCAAACAACAACAACAACAAACATTAATTACATCAAAAAATTTATGTCCCTCTTAAAAACTAAATTTATTAACAAAGTCAACATACCGTCAGATCAACCTAAAAGTAAGCAAAAATAACATATAAATCACCAGAAAAAATATGCGACCAGTCCATAGAAAGGTTTGGTAACAATTATGCAAAAAAGAACAAAAACAGTAAAGTAAAAAAATTAACTTATTTTTTTGAAACAGTTAACTTCAAAGTAATAAATACCATTAAGAATCAAATAAAATTACCACAAAGTTACGATTACCACTGCGTCTATAGAAGGGCATTAGGACCTGTCCTTATTCATTTTTTAAAGCGTCTAAAAAGAACAACAAAGAACAAACAAAATTTCAATTGAAACTTGCCAGAAAACGCTGTCAAAACCGTCAAGCCAAATTTTGGCACTCAAAATATATTTGATTGCGCCTTCTTCAAAGAGCTATAATGTAGTACGTGGCCATTCTTTAGTAAGACTAGGTAACAAGTAGACAAAAAAGCGAAGTGCTAAAGTATGTAATACTTTTAATTTTTTTTCGAAACAAAATTACATTCAATGTCATGAAAGGCATTAATTACAAAAAGAGCTATTTAAATAGGGTCGTTTATCCATGGAAAGGAAGACCTCGAGACCTGTAATTATCCAGAATATTTCTTGCATCTACAAAAAGAACGTCAAATATGACAAAAATCAAATTATTTACTTTTTTTTGTGAAAAACCGGTGTCGAAGCCAGTAAGGTCATAACAAACTCTTTAAAAAAAAAGATTTTGGGACACCAATCCCTTTAATTCCCTTGACACTCATAATGTCATATTTGAACTGTAATTAACTAACGAGATTAGGTAACAAAAAGAAACATAAAAAGAACAAAATTGCGAAATTAAAAAGTTTTTTTTTTTAATTTTGGAAAACGATTGTTTTCAAAGTCATGAAAGCCATCAGCTATCTACTAATATCAGAATATCGGTTCTTCTATTCTTCCATGAAAAGCCAAAGAAAGCTATCACTATACAGGAAATTTCATACGACCGAAACGACAAAGTATAAATGACAGTTAGAGACAAAATTAAAAAATTCAATTGATTTCTTCAAGAAAGAGGCGTCGAGGCCGTTAAAACGATGATGTATATCTTTCAGGATTTCAATATGTTCAATTTGGCCTTATTCTGAATGCTAATAAGGTGACATGAGAGCTGTCAATAATGTGATAATGTGACAAAACTAGAAAACGTGAAAAACTGGCAAATATCAAAACAAACAACAATATGAAATCTTGTAGTATCAAAGCCAGAAAACAATAACTTCAGGCTTAAAACTGCAACCGAGAATAAATGTTAAATCAGTAGAAAGAAGAAGCAGTCTTTCTTTGCTGACACTAAGCTGGAAGTTGAACAAATTAAGAAAAAAATAGAGGAAAAGTTAATTAAGCCATTATTTATTGAAAAGTCAATTATTTTTAAGAAAAGAAACGACCATAATTTTTCAAATGAAAAACTAAATGCATTAGCTTGGAGCTGCTTAGCAAGCGAATTGGTTGGACCTATCACTCCTGAGCTTTGATTTGATGTGTTCTGTTCTTTATTATTAAAAAAAAGTCTTTTTTTTTTTTAAAAAAAGACCGACTGATTACAACCCGATTTTTTTTGGATTGTAACAGTCCAAGAATGGCCCAAAACTAGCTCTGCTAATACTTATTGTCCGTTAGGAACAATTGATTTTTCGAATGTTGTAGATATAGATAATTTGTTAGTTGAAAACTCAAAATAAATTCTCCATTTTTGATAATGAACGAGTAAAGTTAGCAAAAAACGGCAAAGTTTTAACTACAGTGCACTCTCAGCGGACTCTGAAGTAGAAATAGCCCCCTTCTGAGTCCACAAAGATTGTATGAGTGTTGTTTGGGGGTGCACTGTTGGCAAATTTAATCAAAGTGGACTAAAGTAGCTTATTTCGTGCTGTTTTTAATGAAAAAGGCTAAATTTTGAAATGTTTATCCAGATTTTTTGACTAAAAAAATTAAATCAAAACAATCAACAATGCTTGTTCGTCTTCAAAAATAAAATCAACGACACTATTCTTAAAAATTATAACAAATTTTAGCAAAATTGACGAAAATTTAGGTAAAAATTCCGGAAAATGTGAATATAAACAACGTGAATTCACTCTTCTTTTCTCAGAAGTTTAAACCTCGATAACTCCCTGTAGAAAACGAAAATTTAAAAAATCTTTTTAATTCCATATTCTACGCTGGACGAGCTTTCTAATGATACCAGTCTCAACTCTCTACGATGAATATATCGAGCGGCGAAAATTCACGGAACAAAAAAAAACCCATTTGAGTATATAGTTCCTCCCCCCTCAAGAGGGTCGGAACAAAAATAGAATAACAATAATATAGAAAGCACCACTTTATATTATTATTATTATAATAACCACTTTATTATTTAAAATCCAAATCGGTAATAATCCTTCCTTTTTAGGATATTTAGGACTAGATGGTATTATCTTACAAGAGTCTTCGTAGATTTTTGCAAAAGCTTTAAAAAATGGGCGTTTCAGCTAAGACTCCAGCTGCAAAAGTTCTCTAGTCACCTTGAGTCATCTTTTCCCCTTCAGTTTCAGCGTTGGCTTGGTTAATTACGCAGAACTCCAGAACGAACAAAAAGATTGGGTTGTTAGTTTCAAAAACTGTAAAATGAGCGCGACAGTGAACTATTTGAAATCGATATTGTAATCATGCTTCTTGATCAACTTTACTGTAGGCTGGACTGGGCAGCACCCATGCACGAGGCAGTGTTGCCAAGATCAGCGACCAGCAGAAGTTCGATGCGGAGAGTCTCCTTGCAAAGCCAGAGGTCGCTGTGGAGACACGCATGGTGGACGATGGCACAGGTAACAGCCAATGATTGAATCGCATTTTAGAATCGCTGTGTACAGAAAATTAACAAGCTCATATTACAGTAGAAAGGGAACCGGTAGGTAGAGCACAACTTTCCTTCACAGGAAAAACCAATTAAGAAATACCTGCTTTCAAATTTTAATTTTTTATAGAATTTTTCTGCAACCCTTGCATGTACAACGAAGATCAGTTGTGTTTCCTTAACATAACAGGAAAAACTCAAACTTCCATCATAAATTTTCATCAGTTAGTTGTCAGTTTAAGACGATAAAAAGTCACCATAATAAAATAGTGACGGACATGATAAAAGTTAAGGTCTTATTTGGATATTTTTAAAACTTTTGTCAAAAAATTTTTCGAGAATTTAGTGACAACTAACTGATGAAATTTTATCCAAACAACTGCAAAATGTTATATCATGCAGTCCGAAGTGGAATCAGGACTAATAATAAAAAACACATCTGAATAGAGGTCGAAGAAAAAGAGATCACAGCTTCCTTTTAAAAGCGTCTCACTCTTTAGTTCTTTTTGTCAACAAAAGTCTTATAAAGGCACCAATTTATAACTTTGACACCTAACTTTATACCAACAAACCTTTAGAAAGAACAATATTTTTCTTTTGTTAAAAAAAGTAAAGTTTGATTTTTTACAAGGTAGAGGATAAATTCCGATATATAGGTTCCTTCTTTATATTAGGGGATGAGTCAGATTCGCGTGAACTATGTTTGCGGCTTTGAATCCAGGAAAAGAACGAACTGTCAACAACAGACAAATTTAGAAGACCTTTCTCTTTAATTCAAGCCTTTAATTTTGAACAAAATAGTACGGCTTGTAAAATGACTGCCTTCAAAAGTAACAACAGTTCCTGGGTTCTCATTGCAAATTCGTACAAATTGAACTGCGAATCTGTTAGGAATAGAACTAGTAAACGTCTCAACGTTATATTAGTTTTTACCTCTAATGACGTCATTCTAACCCATTAGTGAACCCACGAGTGCCTGCACTGAGGGCTATGATTTCCCCAAGTGCAAGCCCTTGTCCCTCCGATTGAAGCGCGCTATAATAGAACTCAGCCCCACCAATCTTTGAGAGCAATTCCTCCGACTAATGTTTTTTGCTTAAATTCTGCTGGGACCGTGGACTGCTGTATTTTATTTTACAAAAATCCTTACTATGATCCGACAATTTGCGCTCAAAATTTAAATCCGAGGGGGCTGTAGCCTAGATTATTTTTTATGGGTGCAAAAATTACAATCAATGAGGGAAAATGAAGTTTAGCGTGAAAAAGTCCCAAGAAATGATTAAAAAACGGTCAAGCGAAAAATGTTCATAAAAAAGACACACACGTTTAAAATGATTGCTTCAAACTTCGAGAGCAATTAATGACACCATGCAAAACGGTGTGACAATTTTGACGAATTAGATCTTGCGGTATAAGATCAAAATAACAAAACCGTCAAGCTTGTTTTCTTCAAAAAAAAATGAAACTTTTGTCAAGGATCTTTACAACTTCTCAAGAACTTTTCAGTGATAACTCTTTTTACCTGTGTGAGCCAAAAGTGATTTAGCAAAAAGCAGCCGGGCTGGCATAAAATTGCTAGCCCCTACATAATTTTGGTGGGTTGGAACGGACACTTAAACTCAATGTGCAAAACTTCATTGAGTGACAGATTGAAAGTGATAATAGTAGAGCATTTTAGCCCAAATCTAAGCGTTGTTAGTAAACGTAGCTTATAATAGGCAAAATTATATACAAAATTTCTCAAACACAGACTTTTACCTCAAAACCTAAAATAAGTTCGATTGGCCTTTTACTGAGCTTTAGCAATAAATTATCGCCAGTTACACAAAATGAATTCCAGATAAATCAATTAAACTATCAGGGCTAAAAAGACAAAATCTGTGAATTGCCCTTCCTGATGTATGAATACACTGCCACAAAAAACCATGTTGTGTCGCAAAAATGTGTCATCAAAAATTGATGTCTTCGGATTGTAACACAACTATCTTTCGAATCTTCACCTCAGTATTGATTTTGCAACCTCAACCTCACGACCAATATTTACAAACAGATTCACTTTGTAACACTTGTGCATTTTTTAAACGGGCACCTAGCGTACTGTGCATCGGGCGCTTATAACCAAAAAGACCGCATCTGAATTCATTTCAGGTGACGTCAAAATTTGGGAAGTCGAAAAGAAAGACATTCGACTGGTAGACCCCGAACTCCACGGGCAACTATTTGCCGATGACTGCTTCATTGTACAGTATTCTTACAACTCAGGCGGATCACAAAAGTACATCCTATATTATTGGCTTGGATCTCGAAGTTCCCAGGAAGCCAAAGGAATCTGCGCGTTGAAGACAATCGAGATTGACGATTCCTTAGGAGGAGCCGCGGTGCAAGTTCGGATCGTAGAAGGCAAGGAGCCCAATCACTTTTTATGTATCTTCAAGGGTAAACTTATTATCCACCGCGGGAACAAAAAAGGAGGAGGGTTAAAGCAACTTGACTCAACAAAGACTGCAAATTTGACGCGAAATCATCTTTATCGTGTAACAGGTGATAACGCCATGAACACAAAAGCAGTGGAGGTTGAATGTACTGCTAGCAATCTCAATTCAAATGACGCTTTTATACTAAAAACTAAAAAGGCGCTTTACATTTGGTTCGGCAAATTATGCAACGGTGACGAACGCGAAATGACCCGAGTTGCAAGTCGAATAATCTCGGGTCGGGATTACGAGCTGATAGTTGAGGGGAAAGAACCTCACGAGTTTTGGATTAACCTCGGAGGCAAGGCAACGTACACAAAATCAAGAGAAGACCAGAGTTTTGCTGTGGAACCTAGATTGTTTCAATGCAGCAATGCTAGCGGAACCTTCAGAGCCGAGGAGATTGTAGGTTTTATTCAAGAGGATCTCTGTGAAACGGATGTTATGATTCTGGACGGATGGTTTGACATTTTTGTTTGGATTGGGAACGGTGCTAACGTCGAGGAGCGGAAGAAAGCCCCTCAGTTAGCTTTAGACTACCTTCGCAAAGACTCGGGAAGACGCGATCCAAATACTCCAATTTACAGTTTCCAACAGGGTCATGAACCTTTGATGTTCACCGGGTTTTTTGTCGGCTGGAACCCGTCAAGGTTCTTGACATCTGAGAAGTATGTTCAAATGAAAGGTCAAATGAAGGGTTTAAGTTCTGATCAAATCGAGTCGGAAATCCAAGTTCTCAATTCGAGTCGAGCCGAGAATCGCGACCATGAAGTGATTTACACATACGAAGAACTGAAATCTGGTCGTCCACTGCCTTATGACGTGGATCCGTCGAGCAAAGAGATGTTATTGGCTGAGGAGGAGTTTAAAATAGTGTTCGGAATGGGCAAATCCGAATTCACGAAAAAGCCTAAATGGAAACAAGTTGATTTGAAAAAGAAAGCTCACTTATTCTAGGAACACGAAAAAGAGTAAAAAAGCGAAACGTTTAAAGAAATTCAAGTCTCGGTTCTAGATCCACAATAATGATTCATGAACATTTAAAATCAGTAACTTCTGAGGAGAATTTTTTAATCATCTTTACCGACGCCATTGGAGCATGTCGCCATTTTCTGCCTTTCGCTGAAAGATTTCTCGCGCTCACATAGTTTCAAATAACATGAGCTCAAATCTCATTTTACGACGCCCATGACAATAAGATTTTCATATTACTTTCAAAATCGAAATTTATCTCATTTACACATTTTACTTTTTCCATCAATCTCAAAATTATCATTGTTTCCAATTGCAGTCATTTGGAAATGAAGCTGTCCAACTTTATTGCCAAGACATTATTTGCCCTCGGTTTTATGAATTTTAGTTAAAATTACCATCGATTTAATCTCCAATTGCTACCCTACCATAACTTTGACATATCCTGCCATATCAAAATGGTCAAATTGATGTTCCATCTGATCAAGTTTTCCATCACAAGTTGGCTAGGACGCTCAGTTCAATTTTGGAATCAAAATTAGTTACTCAAAATTTGAGACACTGAAAAATGAGTGAGAGGTAAAAGGATGCGTTTCTTGAGCCCATAGAAAATTTCTGACAGGGAAAATCGAGAAATATTTGACTTCAATAATTATAGATATGAAAAGCTATAGTAGTTGTATTAAATTATAAAAAGAAACTCAACATACTATAACAAAACGAAAGAAGTACAGATTGACAAGATAACAAAGTACACAATTACAAAATCTAATTTCAAAATTCAGGGAAAGCGAAATTTTTTCGACAGTTACTTTTTCACTGGTCAAATTTTAATAAAAGAACCAAAAGGAAAAATTATAGCAGTATGAGCCTCATTTATAAAAACTCATACAACAAAACACGTTTATTCAAAAATTGAAAATTCGTCCTTTTGTTTATGCTCACATCAATTTCGACAGCAATTTTTACTATTTAATATTGACACCAGAATTTTACCGTCGGCTGCTGCAATTGTATTTCACTTCGATAAATGAAAAAACAAGAGTGAATCATTTCTTTAGCATTTGCGTTCGAGTATATTTGAACATTTGATTATTGAACATGCACTCCAGGGAGCATGTTTGCATACATTAACTAAATATTGCATTCAGTAAATTTTTCAAGCACAGATTTTCAAAGTCGGCAGGTCAAATAACGCTGTAATGGTGGGCAAAAAGAGAAACTGTTCTAATTCAAATTGAACAGATTAAGAACATACGGTTGAGCAATTTTTGTCTCTGTATCTTTTCCAGGAAACCAACTATAGTCCCAACAGCAAACTCGTCTCGTGACTCTAATTTGGATAAAACGGCTCAATCTATGAGCTTTATACAAAACTAAAACCACCAAAAAAACTTGAAAAATTATTCTGAGGCAAAAGACGTGCTCAGTTTACATCACAATCGACTCCTGCCATAATTGTGGAAAACGAAAAAAAGCTCCTTAGTTTTGGTACTAATAAAAACTGTGCAAATTTAAGAAAACAGAATAGGTAGGCAAGCTAATTTACGATATTATAACGCCATCAATAAAATATTTTTGTTTGGAATTAACTACATAGAATAGACACCATGTATTTATGCTTAAGAAAACAACAAACTGCGCGTTTTCATTACGCAGCTGAACAAACACTTCAAAGCGGTAACCAGGCAAATCAGTGAGAGCAACATCATTTTACAATTTAAAAACCCAAACATTATTATAGCTTCCATCTTCTTGCATCTAAAAAGTCAGGAGCATAAATACGATGACCTTGTTACAAATACTGTTTTTAAAATTTTGGCAAAAATCTATAGAAAGAGCATTTTTTTCTCAAATGTTATCAAAAAAACAAGAGCAAAACTGTATATATCACGAAAATTAAAATTTATACAATTCTCGTCAATTTTTCTGGATCGGGAAACGTGGATCTTCTGTAACTTCAACTCTATGACACATTGAAAATGTTTAGTACTCGTAGAATTTGTCTTCATCTGCTCAAAAAAGGTTTAGATAACTCTTTTAAAAGCAATGAGCAACAATTACCAGCTTACCATTTGTTTATTACAGATTGTGCATGCAACTAACTTTTTGCGGAAATCAGGTGAAAACCAACTAAAACACTCAAAAACGGTACCTCAATATGCTCTTAACGCTATAAAGTACTCACAAAAACTGTCTTAACATGAAAACCAGTTTAAAAAATACATGTAAAATGTAACAATTTGCACCCCTCGGTAATATCCGAGATGAAGATGTGAAAATATTTAATTTGGCTTTTTATCAAAAAATTTATTTATTCTTAATAGTTTACAGCTGTGTGGTGCGGGTAAATTGTTGAGAAAAATGTTGCCAAAACTGTGGGAGAGAACTAAACTGAAATGCCTAATTGTAGTGATAAAATTATTAAATAGCAATTCGTTGTTGTTTAATAAGTTATTCTCTGTTGTAGTTGCCAACGAATGGGATAAAACATGGGGCCCAAATAACTGGGATTTTAGAGATCCGATTATTGTATAACCCCTATGCTTCTAATTATTGGTGCGAGTTGCGTTAACAGAGCGGTCACACGAAACCCTAACATTTTTCTTAAACAGTACAGCATTGTTGGACAAACTTATTCAAAATCAGGTCCGAGCCTAAAACATAGAATCAACGCTGACCTCCATCTGCAACAGCTGCTAGAAAAATCGCCATTGAAACAACGAAATGACCCAATAATCTGGCATGATCGATCTCCTGAAATAAGCAGTGACAGCACACAAGAGCAATAAAAACAATGCTTTATCAGTCATTGAACTGAAACATGTCATGACGCAAAATAGCAATCAAATAACAGGCCTCGTTTGCTGTAATTGTTTTGGGGCACCCAATCTTTTCAAAAGTCTGTGCGATTTGAAAAATAATCAGGTTATTAGTGTGAGACGTCATCTGATTTCTCCAAGAAAGAAGTCGCAGTACCATAAAGCAGAACTAGAGCGGATTCATCCAGCATCACGAAATGAAGTGAACTTGCTCAGAGCAGTTATTCAGCACCAATGTACATTGAACAAATTAACCTTGAAGAAAAGCTCAAAAACCAGAAAGAGGAAAAGTAAGAAAAAATCAAAGAAAGATAATATTTAAAGAGTCAAATTTTTGATGTTTTTTGTTGGTTTCGTGAAAAATCGTTTGCTAGTCAGTTTTGATTTCTTAGCTTTGATCTCTTGGGCAATTTTTGACATTTCATTATCTTGGTACTGCCGTCGGAGATCTTTGTTGAGGGACTGACTCTGTGGTGCTATAATTGCAGTGGACTAGTTGCTTGCTTGTAATTTTGATGAAACGCTTAATAGTAATGAATGCTTCCATAGTAAATACTATTTTTGCTCAATCAGCCCAGGCATTTTGATATCGTGGAATTGCTAAAGGCAATACAGTTTAAATTCTATTCGGCTGAAGTGTAAATACTAAACACGATTCTTCATGGTGTTCGCGTTTATTCTGCAGACAATTTTTTTGATCTATTTAAATTTATGTAATCTCCTGTTTAATCTTGATTTTTACTGCGTTGCAAAAAGTGTAAATAGGAGCTGTAATGATTTTAGTCCGGTGGAAGAGGCATATCCAGATATGAATTTAGACTATAGATTCGAGCATTAAACGATCAATTGATAACCTAGTCCCGTTTATACTTGAAACGATTAGGACAGAACTGCGCACTACTATCAGCGAGATTGTCGATGCCAAAATTAGTGATCTAAGAAATGAACTCAATGGCAAAGTCAACATAGAAGCTGCCAAATCACAACTTAAAACTTTGAATCTGAGCTCTTAGAAAATTATAACAGAAGAGATAATATCAAATCGCTAGGGTTTTCTCCATGATCAACTGAAGGTAAAGAAAATTATCAACAAACATCGAAGTTAGTTGTTGATGTTGCAGTGGACATCGGTATAAGTTTAAAGGAAGAAGAGATCTCAATTGCGCACCGTCTGCCGTCAAATTCTGAAAGAAAACCAATAATCGCAAAATTTTTGCGCAGAGTAAGAAAACTGGACTTCATGAAAAAGAAAAGAAATTTGGCTCAATCGGATACTTACAAAAACGTCAAAACTATTGAAGACTTGAGCAAAACGAGAGTTCATTTTATCAACTTGATGAAGGCAGATGATAGAATCAATTCAGCATGTACGAGAGAGGGCAATTTGTTCTACGAGTGGAAATACGACAATTTAGCCTACAAAATTCAAGGTTTGTACGCAGGTGGAATGGATCCCAATTACAGCATAGAAAGTGTACTAAATTGTTCTAACTCCTTTATTCTACCATCACCCGCAAATATCAACAATCAAAACTTTTGTCAGGCAACTTTCTCACACGACAAACAGAAAACCCAACATGATTCTGCGATGCACTCAAGGTCTTCAAATTACAGATTTACGGTCCAAGGTTCTGGAACAAGAGCATTTTATCGTCCCGGATAGTGAAGATTCAATACATTAAAGTAATTCAAAAATAACAACTATCCTCAACTTAAATGTTAGATCTATTAGAAAAATTTCTTTAACCTAGAAGCCTTTATTTATGGTCTGGATGTACAACCTGATGTAATTTGTTTAACTGAAACAGATGGAATTTCCAACTATCTTGTTACTGGATACAATAGTTTTGTAGCCACGAATAGGAATTCTTAGGGGGGTGGTGTCATGTTGCAATATAACAAATTTTGCCATATTATAACGGAAAGTAATATCGACTTCCAGGAAGCTCTTTGTGTAGATATCTGTATAAATAAACTAACGTTTAAAACTGTAGTTGTATACAATCATCACTCTCGAAAAAAATTGAAATAGTCAATATGACGGATAAGTTTTTAGAAAATCTAAATTCGAACAGCAAATATTTGTGGTGATAAGAAATTGGATATTATGAAAAATAATTTGCTGAGCAGAAATTACTTGAACAGCATTACAGCAAATGGTTTCTGGGTTTCCTCTGCCAAACCAGTACCTTTAACTAATGAGTACTGTTCTGGCCTGAACCACTTCATTTATCAAAATTTTGTAAGCATGTTTCTGTTGAATTTCTATAACATCAAAGATTTACTGAACATTATCCCATTATTCTAACGTGGCGAACAAGTGACGACATAAATCAAAATGATTTAAAGTTCCAAGATACCAGCTTTGAAAAAAATGAGAATGCTGTGTGCTTTTAAAAAATGGCATTGGAAGCACATCTTAAGAAAAACAGTGAACTTATTGTGTGTCGATCCCTGCAATGCTTTTTTCTCATTTAACCAAATTTTTCTTAGAGTGACAGAAGACTTTGCTCCTTTGAAAAGTGTCGATTGTAAACAAAAAGTTCCGAAGTGGTTTGATAGTAGGTTAAAAAATTTACGTGAAAAAAGAAACCAATCTTATAATAAATACAAAGAAAACAAAAATAACAATGATCTGCGGAAGATATTTAGAGTGTAGAATTAGGCTAAAAAAGCAAATATACTTGCGTAAAAACAATTCTATCTAAACTCCTTCCAAAAATGTTTAGGAAACTCTAGAGAGACTTTCAAACCACTCAATGAGCGTAAAAGCAAATCATTTAAAACGCAGAATTTTCCAATCTTAAGCAGCTGTTATCAGGAATTCGATGAACCTTGGGATAAGAATAATGCAAACGAGTTCAACAATTTTCTTGCTGCCGTAGGATGTCAGATCAGTACGTACCTCAATAAAAGTTTCCACTTTTCCTAGACACCAATGCTCTGTGTATCTTTATGAAACTTCTTCGAGAGAGGTGAGAAACTATAACCAATCTTGACAACAAGGAATCCTCTGTAGTTGATGATATAAGTAACATACAAATAAAAATATCTTCAGATGTCACTAACCAATCTGGTGTTTTTGATAAATTTTCTTTTGACCAAGGTATTTTTCCTAAAGAACTGTCTCCACTGCACATAGAGGAGTCTAATCTTGAACAAAATGAATGTAAGCTAATTTCACTTCTAGTAGTTTCCACTAAAATTTTGAAAGAGCAACGTACAATCGCGTGTGCAATATTTTGAGAAACTCTCTTTATTTTATAAGAATCAATATGGTTTTACATCTAAGCATAGTACAATTGATGCACTAGTAGAAAACTAACGAAACCTGTTCGCATGAGACAACAACATTCGACCATGGTTAGTTTCTTTTTGGATTTAAAAAAGGCTTTTGACACTATCAATCATGCATTTTTTTGCAAAAAACTAGAGAGATGTACTTAGAGGCGACTGTTGAAAATGGTTTCACTATTATCTGAGTAATAGATTAAAAGAAGTTGTAATTAAAGTTACTTCGTACAATTCGTGCAAAGTCGAAGACGGTGATCCTCAAGGATCGATTTAGTGCCTCTTCTTTTTGAATAAATATAAAGGACCTTCCCGCAGTCTGTAAGAATGTTGTTTGCTGACAATAATAAACTAGAAGCAGTTGGGTGTTCTGTTGAAAAAATAAAATCAGATTTAGATAGCGTACACTTTTGGCTTGAGACTAACAAACTTGTGCCTAATCTGAGTAAAACAGTTCAACCTAACTTGAAAAAAGCCCAGCTGATCTTAAATTCCAATTGAACAAAACTGACATCAAAGTTGAGCATTACTGTAAACGTCATGGTTTAAAATTAGATAATAAGTTCTCCTTTCGAGCTCATATCGATTATATGCATAGTAAATTTAGTAAACAATGTGGTATACTAGCAGAACTCAGACATTAAGTTCCTCGGAATCAACTAATTTTTTATTACAATTCAAATGTGACACCATTAGTTCAATATGGTGCCTTGATTTATGGTTGCTGTACGTACTCGGTGCTTCTACCGATCTAGCTATTACAGAAAAAAATTTTAAAATGTATTTTTATGTTTGTATTTTAAAAGTAATGAGATCCCTGCGATGTGATTTTTGTGAGGCAGTCGTTGTTGACTATCTACGAGCTACGCACATACGAATTAATTGAACTTGTTCTGAAATCACTCAATGGTCTCTACCAGTAAGATTTTAGCAACAATTTGTTTCAATTAAAAATGAACAACCGGAAAACTAGTGGGATTCTCAACTTGCTAAAGGAACCGTTTTGTAAAAAGAAGTTGGAGCGCAATTCAATACGTTTCAGAGGCTAAACTATATAACAAATTAAAGACAATGCAGATAATTCCCGCTAATTTAGAGAGTGGTAGCAAAGCTGAAGTGACAAGTTTCTGTCACAAATTGAAAAACTCATATCTGGCGTCAAACTATGAGCCAATTAGATTCGTTTTTAACTGAAGCGAACATGTGCTACCCAAGTTCATCGAATTGATGTCCTATTTGAATAATTTCTTTGCTATATTATGAATATATTTAACCAACGTAATCAAGTCATCGTTGTCAATAATTTATTGGGCAAATTGAAAAAGAAGATCGCTCTGATCTCGTTATTTGTCCACGTTGCTTGTTTATTCACAACTATTCAGCAACGAAACTAATTCTTTCTTTCTTTCTTAATGCTAAAAATTTAAAAAGTTAAAACCTTTCTTTGTCTTTAGACAATTTATAGGGACACTTAAGTAATTTGTAGCGTCGAGGGGATTTTGAAGCACTGTGTCTAAATGTTTTAATTGTTTTTCACATAATTTCAACACAATACATTGAAAATTTTTGCCTCTTGACTACAAAAAAGGCTTCGCCTAATATTTCATCTCTTAAAATCTGGCAACTGAGATGATGTCTAGATTTGAGACTTGAAAAAGGCATCACAGATGATAATTTAAATTTGGAAATGACAAATACAAACTAGTTTGAATCAAATGCAGAAAAACATTGTCATCAATACAAAGAGTCAGATACAGTTACATCAATGAATTTGCTCAAATAACATTTTTGGTTCAACTACAGATGCAGCTCTAACCATGATCATGTTACTCAACTCTAACTTCGAATGTTTGCAGAAGTGTGGCGCATCTTTTGAAAATCAATCAACGATTTTTGCCGAGGTTGAAGTTATTACAAATGCAATGGAATGAACAAATAACACTTCGAAAAATTTTGGGCGGCCAGTTTCGTATAACATTTTTGCGCTTGCTTATCTTCGTGAATGTTTGTTTACATTTTTCATTGAACGTAAACCCCAACTTCACAAAATTGATTCAAAACGTTTCACTTTCTGTCCAACGCATCCGCAAATTTTCCGATCCTCGACTCATAATTCTTGTGTTGCAATGCCACAATTTTGGGAACAGTAACAACTTCCAAAAACGGCCAATCAGAACTCAGGATCAATCGCGAGTATCCCCTGACCGTGAACAAAACAGTATGCGTACTTTTGTACACCTGGTAATCAGTACTCATGTCCACTAACAGGTGTGAAAACTTTAGTGTATCAACACTTCCAGGTTTCAGATGTTCAGTTTTATTGTAAACCCAGTTAGGGTTAAGTTGCCCAAATCTAACAGCTCCAGTTTGACATACAAGGTTATCCATATGCAAGTTAACTTCAGCAGTTGGCGACACATATCTGTGGAATTTTTCCAAAGCCACGCCGCCTGGATAGTTATCCACAGAACACATAAGCATAATGTTTGACCCTGTAAATGTCATCAAAAACAAACCTGATAATATCAGACATACCAGTTTGTAAACAAAACTTTTACCCCAGTTATTAGAAAAGTAAGCCCATCCTCTCGCAGCCACAATGTTGAGAACTGGTATCGCATACATAACAAATCTCAACTCTTTATGAGGCAAAATTGAGTAAATCAGGATAAAACCAAGGCAAGGAACTGAAAGTTTAATAAATCGTGAATCAAAAACAACAGCAATTGGAATCAAAATTGGAACTAACGGGCCGATAGCTTTTGGAAGGAGGGATGTAAAATAAGCATGAAATGGTAAAACGCCCCACGCTGAGCTTTTATTCAGGATAACATTGAAATAAAACACCACACCTTCGGGCCAGACTAATTGCTGCCAGAAATATGAATCAATTCCGAGGCTTAAAACTACCCAAATTAACAGGGCACAAACACCGTGTGCGAACACAATCTCAACTGAAGTATTTCTGCAAAGCAATTCTGTCAGTAAAAACAGACCCAAAAAAACTACCAACTCTGATCTGAAAATGAGAACAGCAAACGCCGACGTCCAAATAAAACTTCCGACTTCATTTTTCAGCAAAAAATAAATCGCGAACAAAACTGAACTCATGGCAAACGTATTGGGTAAAGGTCTCGAAATGTAAAATAGAAAATGAAATTGCGACAATGTTATAAAGCACGTAATCTTGGCAACACTATTTCCAAAGTTAGTTCGAACTTGTCGAATTACCAAGAAGAGAGCCGTTAGGTTTATACCTGCCAAAACTGAGCGACTCAGGTAAAGGGAAAAGACCAAAGGCAAATCACACCGCGTGAACACATAATGCGCGGGAGCTGAAATAATTGCAACAATGATCGGCCCTATAAATGTTCTTGGTACGACTCCCGGGAACTCCAAATGATCATAGGCAGAGATATTGATTCCATGTTGTAGCAAATCGTGGATAGCTTGGATGTTGAAACTTTCCTCGACCTTCGTATAGGGCGCAAGGTAGATTTGAACAAGTACTAAAATTACTATTAGGACGAAATACCACATTTTTGATCTGAAACCATTCAAAATACCTATTTACGAGAGTATAGCAGATGCTTTTTTAAATTATTCTCAGCAACATAACCTATATTGGTAAAATTTAATGTGATGTTTTCACTTTGTTCACTTATTTGAGCAAAAACACTCATCGGAAATTTTTCATTAGGTAACAATTGCGGCTTAACTTGCTACTATACATATCGTCCATAAATCTAAAGAGTTTATGTAGATGAAAATTTGAGTGTTTCGCTCAAATAAGAAAAAGTGAGTGTTTCGCTCAAATAAGGAAAAGTGAAACCCAAGTATTTGATTTCCCAACTATGCAAAGGTTGTGTTGCAGAGAAAAACAAACATAGCCGGCAAATTGCCGGAAAATAGCCGCCGTTGACCCGCTTGAAGCACATTGAGATTGAAACAGAAAAAGAAAATTATGAGATAGAAACTGACAGAATTTTTCTGAGTGTCAAAGTGTTCTTATTTGGTGTGTAAATTCTGCATATTCGGTTAGATTCCAAAATTACACTTCATTCAGCTTCTAAACTGAAGGCTATTAAGCGTAATACTAACACCAGCTAACAATCGCTTTAATGAACTTTGATTACCCAATGCATTATGACTTAATGACCCGCCTTTATGTTTATCACGTTTTTGATTTTGCTCTTTTGACATCGACCGAATTCACTACATTACGTAATTCAATACGTGAAAGCAAAATTAAAAAAGGAGAGCGCCTGAATAAGAGCCGTTGAGAGGCTTACGGCGGTTTCAAAAACCATGAACGCACTAACGCTGGATGAATTCCTCTCGCACGACAGGCGCGGCCAATTTAATATAGGGGTATAGCTAAGCAATTTTGGAGGCACAAAAACTCGGACCTGTTAGTGGTTCAAACCCGCGAGCTCCAGGATAGCAGTTAGACATCTTAACAACACAGGTACACCGGCGTTGTTTCTCAACCGCTAAACATAGCCGGCAGATTGTCGGAAAATAGCCGCCGTTGACGCGCTTGATGCACATCGGGATTGAAACAGAAAAAGAAGAGACAAATTGACTGAATTTTTCTTGTTTTTTTTTCAGTGAAAAAAGTGTTCTAATTTGGCGTGCAGTTTCAGATGAATTCTAAAACTATACTTAATTCAGCTTCTAAACTGAAAGCTAATAAATTTAATAACAATATCAGCTAGCAAACACTCTGATGAACTCTGATAAACTAAATCTCAATGACTTACTGACCGGGCTTTAGCGGTTTATCCCGTCTGCTTTCCTTTTGCAGTTTTGACTTTCACCGTATTCATTATATTGCGCATTTCAATGCATGAAAGAATTTAAAATCCATTCAGTTGAAACAGTGAGTCAATTAAGTCAGAAGTCGAACGTGAAAATCGTGACTTATGTAAAACGAAAAACGTGATCAAAAGGTGAAGCGAATTAAACAAAAACGGAGCGCCTAAATAGAAGGCATTTGAGAGGCCGACGTGGGCTATTAAAAACATAGTTAACTGTTGTACTTCCATCAAAATTATAATTATACCTCAAAAGTCATATTATTACTTTAAAGTAAACAGGTTTCGAGACAAATCGAACTAATCTGGTTACTTTTTTCTATTGCAAAATTTTAAAAATTCACAAATTAATGTTAAGTTCCCGAAATTAAACAAAAGTTTCTACAGTTACAAAACCTAACCATTTTGAACCACTAAGACTAATTACACAAAAAAAATTAAGGATTTGTACGAACTTTACAAAAATTGTTGAAAAACAACAAATAGTTTGAAGCTCCGAAAATTTTGACCGAAAAGCTCCGAAAAAAATATCTGCATTTTCACTAAAAGTTCGGTATAACACCACTGGATGCATTACCCTTTTCAGATAAAGCATGCAATTTATTGTGTCTCATATATGGCAGGCAATAGACATAAAAAAATTGATGAGAAAAAGATGTCAACTGTATAATTAAGGTAAGTGCTTTTTTGAGGACATGATCTTTTTCTTAGTTGTACATCAGTTTACACTCATTTTGGAAACAAATTTGCTCGTTTTGAATCCACTAAAAATATACCCTTCGATCAGTCAACACAAACCCAATGATAAGAGAACGAACGCAACCCACTATCCTTGGGCAAATTGATCTCACACGAGTGAGAGCGGTCGGCTTTGTCAGGAGCGTACGCGGTTAAGGGTGTAATGAGTTGGAGGAGGCTCGACTAAGGGGGCAGGGGTGGAGGAGGGGTCAAACTCCGCCGAATCGGCCTTTTATTTCCGTGAATTGGATATACTTAGCGACCAGTATGGTAGCTTGGAGGTGTCTGTTGTTTGGATACGGAGCAGGAAACTGTACAAGCAGTTGTTAATTACAATACAATAGAAACTACGCTACTGTTCAAGTTCAATGTTCGGGAACAGATTCAAATTTAAGTAATGAACAAACTTTCCTCAACTAAAAAAAAAACTGAATACCAATACTCCTCTTCGAGTCGTAAAAACCTGCAGAATACCAATACTCCTCTTCGAAAAGTAATAAGACTAGCAGGTCCGATACAATTGATAAAGACTTCGTTTGAGAGCAGTTAAAATATAACGGGGGAATTGGTGGGTGGGGGTGACTGATACGGAAGGGGCGTGACTGTAGGGGGCGATTGAGGGTATCATACGTATAAGATTAAGAAGCGTCCTTCGCGCGTCTCATCAAAAAAGTTTGATTGGATCGCATACATAGATACTAGCAAGGCGTAAGACTCTAAGAGAGCAGCTCAACCACTTAGTGCTCTCCGGTCTTTACCGTTTTATCCCATTTTGAGCACGAAAAGTTAAAAGATTCAGACAAAAATCAGTCAAGCGAAAAATCGCATAAAAAAGACAACAGGAGTAATATTGTTGCCACAAACGTCGTTTCAAAGCAGATTAAAAAAATGCTCTGGAACAATTTTGCTTAAAATTTGCGATAGCTTTTTAGTAAAAGAAATAGATAATCGATCGGTCCTGAGAGTGTTATGATAATAAAGGAGTCTTTCCCAATATAGCCCTCCCCCCAGCTTATTTCTTCAGCCCTCCCCCAGTTTTTCTGGGGAAAAACTACAATCTGGATTTTCTACGCATATATAACATTTCGCCAGTTTTAGAAATAAGATCAATTCAATTTATATCAATTTCTAGCCGATCCACGTACAAATTGAGGAAAATAAAAACCGGAAACCGGAATGTTACTGAAAACAACCATAAAAAATGTGCGGCTAACTGTAATTTTGCTATTACGTTTACTTTTTTCACTTTTGCTAAAAAGCCTGTGTTTGTACCCTTGCCCCCCTCCACAAGTATGACCCAAGCAACAGACTGATTCTCTGCACGGCAATTAAATTGTTCAGAACCAACTTTGCTTCAAAATCATGTTCATTAACTCTTTCATGAATATAGCACTAAAATAAGCATTCACCTGTTGAACTTATTTCAAAAACATGTAGATTGAAATAGATCAATTGATATAATTCTGACTCCAGTATGCGATATTAGTTAGCACAACTATTTATAATACCTGGCAATGATAGATGGTATCAATCCGCAACAGCTTAGCAACAACTCAGATTAAAAAACATCGAGAAACATGCAAACAATTTTTAAAAATTATCAGACAAATAAATCAATGTACATTATTCAAGTCTCAAATCCAATGTACAATAAAATTTTTCATAATTCAGCATCGAAACGGATTATTTTGTTCAATTTGAACGAGATACGAAAGCATGAAACAATTGGAAGACTTTTTTAAGGAATTGTGATCCATTTGAAAGACATACTAGCACCGTGCTACAAATAATTGCACCATTAATTGACTACATTTTAACTAAAAGCCAAAACATCTTCTCTTTTTGACACACCCCCCCCCCCCCCCCCCCCCCGGACATTCCAGAATAGTTATCCTAATAGAATCGTACTATTTCGTACATACTAGTAAAAATTTAGTACGATTAAGTAAGATTTCAGTCAGACAAATATTCTTTCGTACTAGATAGTTATCTTGCCAGATCTTGCAAGAATTAGTAAGATTTGGCGTTCTCTTACTACCTTAGTGTTATTCTTACTTGAACTTAGGAGTTAGGACGAAAAAGGCAGGATAAATATTTAGCACGAGGAATAATCATCTTGTAAGATCTTACAATCTTGCAAGAGTTTATAAGAAGCGAATACTTCAGGCAGTGAAACCTTTAAGCTGCTTTCTATAATGTATGTGTAAGCGGTTGAAATCCGAAGTGATTGTAATATTTTAACAAAATGTTTTTTGTAGAGTTCCGCATAAAAAAACTGATCAAACATACTGTCAACCAAACATCAGTTCAGTTTATGCAAGCTACCCCAATAGCCTCTGCAAAACTAAACCATTCGTGTCAAAACCTTCCTAGTTCTTAATCGCATCCTGGAGAAGATCGTCGCTTGTCACTAGAAGTTGTTCACAATGGGCTTTGAGAAATAAAGTTTACTTATTTTGAAAAAATTCAGATGCTGTTAATTGTTTGCCCATGTTGTTCAAACGAAAAGCACAAAAACGTTTACCTATGTAATGCAAAAATTATTTGTCCTTAACTTAATGTTTTTTCAGGAGATAAGATGATTTAGAATTAAGTGGTTGAAATGTGATTTTGTTATCATAACAAAACCTTTTTTGTAGCGCTCCGCATAAAAAAGGTGATCAAACACACATTCAACCAAACAACATTTCAGCTTACGCAGGCTACCACCTTTACTACCTAATAACAACACATTCCAAGCAGTGTTTTCTCGGCTGTTCATTTGCGCCCGTAAACCACAGAAATTTCAATGATGTCAAAAGCATTGTTTCGGTGTAATTCGGACCATTTGGGTACCACCTGACCATAATTAGCACTTCAAAGGAAACTAATTAACCAGTGCTAAAACTCAATTCTTTTCCAGGAAAATTTTGGTGTCCTACTTTCCAAATGAAATAGAAAGTCCGAGATATTTTAAGAACAGCACAAAAATCTTGTACAATATTTTTATTAGTAACACAACAAACGTAGCATTAAAAGTACTTAATTCATCCGTACAAAATAGACCATTCGCTAACTATGTCCAAACAGTACTATCTTTTAATCTCAAACTGGAGGAGATTGTCGGTTGCTACTAGGAGTCGTTCACAATGGGCGTCGCGAAAAAAGTTTTATTTATTTTGAAAAACTCACTTGTTGTTAACTGTTTGCCCGTGCTGCTTAAGCGGAAACCACAAAAACGTATCCTAATGTAATGCGAAAATCATTCACACATAACATTGGGTTGTTTTCAGGAAATTAGTGGATTTATAAGTAAGTGGTTGAAATCCGGTCTGATTGTGTTAATAAAACAAAAGGTTTTGTTTGTAGAGTTCACAATGAAAACCAATTTATGGTGGATTAGGTCCACAATGACCCACTGATTGTTCGGACAAAGTTTGGTTTGTATAACTAAAGGTACCGCGATTTAGTTATGAATTTACTATCAGTTTTTAGCTGATATCGAGCCAAAATTAGGCTTTTTGTACCAGATGCTCGTTCTTTTTATAAATTTTCGTAGCGTTATTATTTTGATGCGTAGTTTGCAGATTATCGCACCTCATTAGTTGTACTTTCTAGCAGCGTAATAACATTGATAGTTATTAAAGCAAAACGTTTTGTTTGTAGAGTTCATAACCAAAAAGCTGATCAAGCACTTTTAAAGAAACAACAATTCAGTTTATGCAAGCTTCCCTCGATAGCCTCTACTACCTAATAACAAAAATTACAAGCTATTCCGTCATTTCTGCTGTTCATTTGCGAAAACTAATCTCAGGAATTTTAATGATACCAAAAAAAATATTTTTGGGGTAATTCTGGTCACTTGGGTACAACCTGACCATAACCAGCACAATATGGGGTTTTCTGCGATTGAGGGGTAAATCTTCAATCTGCAAATGACCCCCGACCCCTAATTTCATGCTTATAATTAGGTAATTCAATTGGAAAAGTGGGAAAAACTAACTAATTGGGTCCTTGGTTTTGGGCCAATAGGCCCAGTAAATGTTACGGTTTGTAGGTCTTTGCGTCGTTCGGTTTGCATCTGCGTCGATTTGGGACTGCGTCAGTTTGTGTCTTTGGCGGGGGGGGGGGGTGCTTGCGTCTTTTGCGTCGTTCGGTTTGCGTCTGCGTCGGCTAGCGTCTTTGCGTCCTCGGCGTTCGTGGGTGGAGAGGAATTCTGCTCGTTGTGTGTTCCGTGCTTTTTCTGGTTGATGCTCTGTTGAGTGTTTTGTACATTTCAGGCAGTTGTTGTTTTTGCCAATGTATTTCTGCAGCTTATGTATTCTTCTAGATACCCGTATCTACTCTAATTGATATTCGTATAGACTCTTATGGACATTCGTATGGACTTCTTTGTGTATTATAGATAAAACAAAAAATTAAAAACTTGCATTTTCTTGTAGCCACCCGAGTGTGGAGGCTTTCGCTAATTATGCTTTAGATTGCGAGTACGATGCCCATAAAATAATCTGATGTTGACTTTTACAATCATTTCTTCCGCTTTTTTCCGCGCGCCCGCCTAATGGCTGCTTTTAGAGCACAGTAGTGCTCGTGGTGTTTTAAGAAATTTGTAGTTTCCGCTTGTTCAGCGGGAACAGTTTTAACAATTATATAATTCTAGTCGTTGTTCAGTCGACGTCAGTCGATTACAGTCACGCAATCTAGCCAAGGTTGCATTGAAACGAAATGATGGCTGGTGTAGGAGTGTACAGGAGTGTAACCATTCTAGTAGGTTCTCATGAAGAAAGAGTTGGCTCCAGGTGACCGGCGAAAGAAAGTACTTAATACATTGTCAAATTTTGCGCTCAAAAAATAAGTTTGTGCAGTTCAGTTTCATAAAAAGTGATTTTAATCTAATCAAGGACATGTCTACATGAATTGAGGGTATACGTAGAAGTGTCATTACGCTAGTATGGTCTGGAAGAAAGCTATTTTTTTATCTAGGTGACCTGCGAAAAAAGTACCTAATATGTTGTCAAATTTCGCGCTCAGAGAAGCTTGTGCAATAATAAAAAAATGAAAATAAAAAATGATTTTCAATCTAGTCAAGGACTTGTTCAAGTGAATTCAGGGTATAAGTTAGGAGTGTCATAATCGTAGTACGTTCGTGTGTGGAGAGGAATTCTGCTTGTTGTGTGTTCCGTGCCCTTTCTGGTTGATGTTTTTTTGAGCGTTTTGTACATTTCAGGCAGTTGTTGTTTTTGCCAATGTATTTCTGCAGCTTATGTATTCTTCTAGACACCCGTATCTACTCTAATTGATATTCGTATAGACTCTTATGGATATTCGTATGGACTTCTTTGTGTATTATAGATAAAACAAAAAATTAAAAACTTGCATTTTCTTGTAGCCACACCCGAGTGCGGAGGCTTTCGCTAATGATGCTTTAGATTGCGAGTACGATGCCCATAAAATAATCTGATGTTGACTTTTACAATCATTTCTTCCGCTTTTTTCCGCGCGCCCGCCTAATGGCTGCTTTTAGAGCACAGTAGTGCTCGTGGTGTTTTAAGAAATTTGTAGTTTCCGCTTGTTCAGCGGGAACAGTTTTAACAATTATATAATTCTAGTCGTTGTTCAGTCGACGTCAGTCGATTACAGTCACGCAATCTAGCCAAGGTTGCATTGAAACGAAATGATGGCTGGTGTAGGAGTGTACAGGAGTGTAACCATTCTAGTAGGTTCTCATGAAGAAAGAGTTGGCTCCAGGTGACCGGCGAAAGAAAGTACTTAATACATTGTCAAATTTTGCGCTCAAAAAATAAGTTTGTGCAGTTCAGTTTCATAAAAAGTGATTTTAATCTAATCAAGGACATGTCTACATGAATTGAGGGTATACGTAGAAGTGTCATTACGCTAGTATGGTCTGGAAGAAAGCTATTTTTTTATCTAGGTGACCTGTGAAAAAAGTACCTAATATGTTGTCAAATTTCGCGCTCAGAGAAGCTTGTGCAATAATAAAAAAATGAAAATAAAAAATGATTTTCAATCTAGTCAAGGACTTGTTCAAGTGAATTCAGGGTATAAGTTAGGAGTGTCATAATCGTAGTACGTTCGTGTGTGGAGAGGAATTCTGCTTGTTGTGTGTTCCGTGCCCTTTCTGGTTGATGTTTTTTTGAGCGTTTTGTACATTTCAGGCAGTTGTTGTTTTTGCCAATGTATTTCTGCAGCTTATGTATTCTTCTAGACACCCGTATCTACTCTAATTGATATTCGTATAGACTCTTATGGATATTCGTATGGACTTCTTTGTGTATTATAGATAAAACAAAAAATTAAAAACTTGCATTTTCTTGTAGCCACACCCGAGTGCGGAGGCTTTCGCTAATGATGCTTTAGATTGCGAGTACGATGCCCATAAAATAATCTGATGTTGACTTTTACAATCATTTCTTCCGCTTTTTTCCGCGCGCCCGCCTAATGGCTGCTTTTAGAGCACAGTAGTGCTCGTGGTGTTTTAAGAAATTTGTAGTTTCCGCTTGTTCAGCGGGAACAGTTTTAACAATTATATAATTCTAGTCGTTGTTCAGTCGACGTCAGTCGATTACAGTCACGCAATCTAGCCAAGGTTGCATTGAAACGAAATGATGGCTGGTGTAGGAGTGTACAGGAGTGTAACCATTCTAGTAGGTTCTCATGAAGAAAGAGTTGGCTCCAGGTGACCGGCGAAAGAAAGTACTTAATACATTGTCAAATTTTGCGCTCAAAAAATAAGTTTGTGCAGTTCAGTTTCATAAAAAGTGATTTTAATCTAATCAAGGACATGTCTACATGAATTGAGGGTATACGTAGAAGTGTCATTACGCTAGTATGGTCTGGAAGAAAGCTATTTTTTTATCTAGGTGACCTGCGAAAAAAGTATCTAATATGTTGTCAAATTTCGCGCTCAGAGAAGCTTGTGCAATAATAAAATGAAAATAAAAAATGATTTTCAATCTAGTCAAGGACTTGTTCAAGTGAATTCAGGGTATAAGTTAGGAGTGTCATAATCGTAGTACGTTCGTGGGTGGAGAGGAATTCTGCTTGTTGTGTGTTCCGTGCCCTTTCTGGTTGATGTTTTTTTGAGCGTTTTGTACATTTCAGGCAGTTGTTGTTTTTGCCAATGTATTTCTGCAGCTTATGTATTCTTCTAGATACCCGTATCTACTCTAATTGATATTCGTATAGACTCTTATGGATATTCTTATGGACTTCTTTGTGTATTATAGATAAAACAAAAAATTAAAAACTTGCATTTTCTTGTAGCCACACCCGAGTGCGGAGGCTTTCGCTAATGATGCTTTAGATTGCGAGTACGATGCCCATAAAATAATCTGATGTTGACTTTTACAATCATTTCTTCCGCTTTTTTCCGCGCGCCCGCCTAATGGCTGCTTTTAGAGCACAGTAGTGCTCGTGGTGTTTTAAGAAATTTGTAGTTTCCGCTTGTTCAGCGGGAACAGTTTTAACAATTATATAATTCTAGTCGTTGTTCAGTCGACGTCAGTCGATTACAGTCACGCAATCTAGCCAAGGTTGCATTGAAACGAAATGATGGCTGGTGTAGGAGTGTACAGGAGTGTAACCATTCTAGTAGGTTCTCATGAAGAAAGAGTTGGCTCCAGGTGACCGGCGAAAGAAAGTACTTAATACATTGTCAAATTTTGCGCTCAAAAAATAAGTTTGTGCAGTTCAGTTTCATAAAAAGTGATTTTAATCTAATCAAGGACATGTCTACATGAATTGAGGGTATACGTAGAAGTGTCATTACGCTAGTATGGTCTGGAAGAAAGCTATTTTTTTTCTAGGTGACCTGCAAAAAAAGTACCTAATATGTTGTCAAATTTCGCGCTCAGAGAAGCTTGTGCAATAATAAAAAAATGAAATAAAATAAAAAATGATTTTCAATCTAGTCAAGGACTTGTTCAAGTGAATTCAGAGTATAAGTTAGGAGTGTCATAATCGTAGTACGTTCGTGGGTGGAGAGGAATTCTGCTTGTTGTGTGTTCCGTGCCCTTTCTGGTTGATGTTTTTTTGAGCGTTTTGTACATTTCAGGCAGTTGTTGTTTTTGCCAATGTATTTCTGCAGCTTATGTATTCTTCTAGATACCCGTATCTACTCTAATTGATATTCGTATAGACTCTTATGGATATTCGTATGGACTTCTTTGTGTATTATAGATAAAACAAAAAATTAAAAACTTGCATTTTCTTGTAGCCACATCCGAGGGTGGAGGCTTTCGCTAATGATGCTTTAGATTGCGAGTACGATGCCCATAAAATAATCTGATGTTGACTTTTACATAATCATATCTTCCGCTTTTTTCAGCGCGCCCGCGTAATGGCTGCTTTTAGAGCACAGTAGTGCTCGTGGTGTTTTAAGAAAATTGTAGTTTCCGCTTGTTCAGCGGGAACAGTTGTAACAATTATAACATAGCCGGCAGATTGCCGGAATAGCTGCGAAATAGACTTGCGTGCCGTAAAATACAGATGGAAAAAGATACAGAAGTGAGTTGATAATAGTTATCGCCGCCGCCTATAAAACTTACAAGTTTATTTCAAAGGAGGTTGTTTTTGGGTGCAAAAAAATTTTCCCTGTCGCGTCTCGAACCGTCCATCTCCGGATTAACAGCCAGTCGCCTTAACCACTCGGCTGTCGGACCATACAATCTGTTTTCTTACAATCAAATTTGTTTTAGAACAGATTCTGTTTCTGAATAACCGCAATTTAGGTCACGCAGAAAGCGTGAAATCAAGCGCGAAAAAGCCATTTAAGCAGTGACGAGACAGAATGTTCTAGAACAAATGTAAAACGAAAATGAAGCGTCAGACGACGAAACAAAAAAAAACCAAGAGCACCGCAATATAGCTACGCTCAGCTTACAGCTTCGCAGCTATAATAATTCTAGTCGTTGTTCAGTCGACGTCAGTCGATTACAGTCACGCAATCTAGCCAAGGTTGCATTGAAACGAAATGATGGCTGGTGTAGGAGTGTACAGGAGTGTAACCATTCTAGTAGGTTCTCATGAAGAAAGAGTTGGCTCCAGGTGACCGGCGAAAGAAAGTACTTAATACATTGTCAAATTTCGCGCTCAAAAAATAAGTTTGTGCAGTTCAGTTTCATAAAAAGTGATTTTAATCTAATCAAGGACATGTCTACATGAATTGCTGCGAAAAAAGTACCTAATATGTTGTCAAATTTCGCGCTCAGAGAAGCTTGTGCAATAATAAAAAAAAAGAAATAAAACCAAAAATGATTTTCAATCTAGTCAAGGACGTGTTCAAGTGAATTCAGGGTATAAGTTAGAGTGTCATAATCGTAGTACGGTCAAAAACAGCTAGTTTGTGATCTAGCTGACTGCGAAAAAAGCTTATTACGTTGTCAAACTTTGGGCTAAAACAAGCTTGTGCGGTTCAGTTTCAAGAAGAGTGATTTTTAATTCAGTCAAGGAGTTGTCTACATGAATTGAGGTTATACGTAGAAGTGTCATAAACCTAGCAGGGTCTGAAAGAAAGCATGTTTTTGATCTAGGTGACCTGCGAAAAAAGTACTTAATAAGTTGTCAAATTTCGCGTTCAACAAATAAGCTTGTGCAGTTTCATAATAAAATGATTTTCAATCTAGCCAAGGGCTTGTTCAAGTGAGTTGAGGGTATACGCAGGAGTAAAATTTAAAAGAATAAAACTTTTTTCCCTGCCAAAAATATAAACAATTGGTACTAGCTCTTTTTTGTGTCTCTCTACCTCTCTCTCTTTCTCTCTCCATCTCTCCCCCCCCCACTCTCTCTCTCTCTCTCTCTCTCTCTGCATCTCCCCCCCCCCTCTCTCTCTCTCTCTCTCTCTCTCTCTCTTTCCCGTCTCTCTCTCTCTTCCTCTCCGTCTCTTACTTCCTCTCTCTTTCTGTTGCTCTCTATGTCCTTTTTTCTCTCTCTTTTTCTGTCTGTCGGTCTCTCTCTCTCTCTAAAATATATTGTATTAGAGAGAGCGAGAAAGACAGAAAGAGAAAGAGGGAGAGATAGAGACGGGAACAGAGAAAGACTGAGAAACCCGGAGTGAGTGAGCGGGTGATAGCGAGGGACACACACATACAGCGAGAGCGAGAGAGAGAAAGAGAGACAGAGAAAGAGAGAGATATAAAGGAGAGATAGAGGGAGATAGAAAGAGCTGGGGAGATATATATTTAGAGAGAGAGAGAGAGAAAAAATAATGAGAGAGAGAGCGAGAGAAAGGATGAGTGGGCTGCCAGCAAACCTGTGGTTAATATAAAAGTTTGTCAATCCCAGCAGCGCGTGTCGTCGCAACACGCGGAGCGACGAGGTCAGAAACCCAATTTTACTCCGTTAAATCTGACACAACCTAATTGATAGATTTTGCTATTTTGAGCCTAGAACCTGCTCACGCCATATCATCCATGACCAGCTTTTCTGTAACTGCTTATCCTTTTCCAGTGTGAATGGATTTCTTTGAAGGAAAAAAGATAGCTATCTTTGGCGATATCAACGTTCGTCATTTGCAAATCAATATTGCAAAAAACGTGATTGGCAAGCCGATTGAAAAGGCCTCTAACTGGAAACAATACCAGGATCAACTAGTTGGACATGATATTGTAATTCGGATATTTGGCGGCAATGATACCTGTACCAAAGATCCCCGCGTGGCATTTGAATCTGAGTTGTACGATCTTATGAAAGATCTACGAAAACTTTGATTTCTGCGAAAATGAAAACCATCTCGTATTGACAGCCGATCCGGTACCCCGATTGTCTAATTGGTCTGGCAGATATAAGGCGAACAGCAGGCTGCTTACAAGACTCAAAAAGAACATTAAATTTGAAAAACGGATTACGAGCGATGACTTGTGCAATTGCGTGCACCTTATGGACTACCAATGGGTTAGTGAATTGCTAGTCAGAAAAATGGCCACTCAGTTTAATCTTCCAAATGTTGCTCAGCCTTTCGAGAAATCAGATTGAAATTTGAAGCTTCCAATTTTGCAGCTTTCAGATTTTGAAGCCTTCAGTTTAATCTTTAAACAGTTTGGAAGAATTGGCTTTGGTTCATTTGCGATTAGATTTTTGTATTTGATGTATTGAGTGATTTTTATAAATTAGCCTTGTCTTTGAAATCTCAAAAACTGAGGTTCAGACGTGTACAATTGTTTAGTTTCCTGCGTTTCGCATTTTTGATGTAAATCTACACCATTGCTTGGTTTGAAAGATACTTATGTTTTACTGTATCACCAAATTAGACGGCCATAAACCACATTCGGCTCGTCCAAATGATAATTTGTTGGAACAATTTAAAGAACAACTTAACGACATAAAAGTTTGTCAATCCCAGCAGCGCGGGTCGTCGCAACACGCGGAGCGACGAGGTCAGGAACCCGATTTTACTCAGTTAAATCTGACACAACCTAATTGATAGTTTTTGCTATTTTGAGCCTAGAACCTGCTCACGCCATATCATCCATGACCAGCTTTTCTGTAACTGCATATCCTTTTCCAGTGTGAATGGATTTCTTTGAAGGAAAATGATAGCTATCTTTGGCGATATCCACGTTTGTCATTTGCAATTCAATATTGCAAAAAACGTGATTGGCAAGCCTGTTGAAAAGGCCTCTAACTGGAAACAATACCAGGATCAACTAGTTGGACATGATATTGTAATTCGGATAATGGGCTGCAATGATACCTGTACCAAATATCCCCGCGTGGCATTTGAATCTGAGTTGTCCGATCTTATGAAAGATCTACGAAAACTTTGATTTCTGCGAAAACGAAAACCATCTCGTATTGACAGCCAATCCGGTACCCCGATTGTCTAATTGGTCTGGCATATATAAGGCGAACAGCAGGCAGCTTACAAGATTCAAAAAGAACATTAAATTTGCAAAAATGATTACGAGCGATGACTTGTGCAATTGCGTGCACCTTATGGACTACCAATGGGTTAGTGAATTGCTAGTCAGAACAATGGCCACTCAGTTTAATACTCCAAATGTTGCTCAGCCTTCCGAGAAATCTGATTGAAATTTGAAGCTTCCAATTTTGCAGCTTTCAGATTTTGAAGCCTCCAGTTTAATCTTTAAACAGTTTGGAAGAATTGCCTTTGGTTCATTTGCGATTAGATTTTTGTATTTGATGTATTCAGTGAATTTTATAAATTAGCCTTGTCTTTGAAATCTCTGAAATTGAGGTTCAAACGTGTACAATTGTTTAGTTTCCTGCGTTCCTTTTTTATGTATATCTACACCATTGCTTGGTTTGAGAGATACTTATGTTTTACTGTATCACCAAATTAGGCAGCCATAAACCCCATTCGGCTCGTCCAAACGATATTTTGTTGGAACAATTTAAAGAACAACTTAACGACATAAAAGTTTGTCAATCGCCGAGCAGCGCGGGTCGTCGCAACACGCGGAGCGACGTGGCCAGAAACCCAATTTTACTCAGTTAAATCTGACACATCCTAATTGATAGTTTTTGCTATTTTGAGCCTAGAACCTGCTCACGCCATATCATCCATGACCAGCTTTTCTGTAACGGCTTATCCTTTTCCAGTGTGAATGGATTTCTTTGAAGGAAAAAAGATAGCTATCATTGGCGATATCCACGTTTGTCATTTGCAATTTAATATTGCAAAAAAACGTGATTAGCAAGCCTTAAAAAGGCCTCTAACTGGAAACGATACCAGGATCAACTAGTTGGACATGATATTGTAATTCGGATAATTGGCGGCAATGATACCTGTGCCAAAGATCCCCGCGTGGCATTTGAATCTGAGTTGTCCGATCTTAAGAAAGATCTACGAAAACTTTGATTCCTGCGAAAACGAAAACCATCTCGTATTGACAGCCGATCCTGTAACCCGATTGTCTAATTGGTCCGGCATATATAAGGCGAGCAGCAGGCTGCTTACAAGATTCAAAAAGAACATTAAACTTGCAAAAATAATTACGAGCGATGACTTGTGCAATTGCGTGCACCTTATGGACTACCAATGGGTTAGTGAATTGCTAAAAATGGCCACTCAGTTTAATCTTCCAAATGTTGCTCAGCTTTCTGAGAAATCTGATTGAAATTTGAAGCTTCCAATTTTGCAGCTTTCAGATTTTGAAGCCTCCAGTTTAATCTTTAAACAGTTTGGAAGAATTGCCTTTGGTTCATTTGCGATTAGAATTTTGTATTTGTTGTATTCAGTGAATTTTATAAATTAGCCTTGTCTTTGAAATCTCTAAAATTGAGGTTCAGACGTGTACAATTGTTTAGTTTCCTGCGTTCCTTTTTTATGTATATCTACACCATTGCTTGGTTTGAGAGATACTTATGTTTTACTGTATCACCAAATTAGACAGCCATAAACCCCATTCGGCTCGTCCAAATGATGTTTTGTTGGAACAATTTAAAGAACAACTTAACGACATAAAAGTTTGTCAATCCCAGCAGCGCGGGTCGTCGCAACACGCGGAGCGACGTGGCCAGAAACCCGATTTTACTCAGTTAAATCTGACACATCCTAATTGATAGTTTTTGCTATTTTGAGCCTAGAACCTGCTCACGCCATATCATCCATGACCAGCTTTTCTGTAACTGCTTATCCTTTTCCAGTGTGAATGGATTTCTTTGAAGGAAAAAAGATAGCTATCTTTGGCGATATCCACGTTTGTCATTTGCAATTTAATATTGCAAAAAACGTGATTAGCAAGCCTTGAAAAGGCCTCTAACTGGAAACAATACCAGGATCAACTAGTTGGACATGATATTGTAATTCGGATAATTGGCGGCAATGATACCTGTGCCAAAGATCCCCGCGTGGCATTTGAATCTGAGTTGTCCGATCTTAAGAAAGATCTACGAAAACTTTGATTCCTGCGAAAACGAAAACCATCTCGTATTGACAGCCGATCCTGTACCCCGATTTTCTAATTGGTCCGGCATATATAAGGCGAACAGCAGGCTGCTTACAAGATTCAAAAAGAACATTAAACTTGCAAAAATACTTACGAGCGATGACTTGTGCAATTGCGTGCACCTTATGGACTACCAATGGGTTAATGAATTGCTCAAAATGGCCACTCAGTTTAATCTTCCAAATGTTGCTCAGCCTTCTGAGAAATCTGATTGAAATTTGAAGCTTCCAATTTTGCAGCTTTCAGATTTTGAAGCCTTCAGTTTAATCTTTAAACAGTTTGGAAGAATTCCCTTTCGTTCATTTGCGATTAGATTTTTGTATTTGATGTATTGAGTGATTTTTATAAATTAGCTTTGTCTTTGAAATCTCAAAAATTGAGGTTCAGACGTGTACAATTGTTTAGTTTCCCGCGTTTCGCATTTTTGATGTAAATCTACACCATTGCTTGGTTTGAGAGATACTATATAAATTGAGAGATATAAATCTGACACATCCTAATTGATAGATTTGCTATTTTGAGCCTAGAACCTGCTCACGCAATATCATCCATGACCAGCTTTTCTGTAACTGCTTATCCTTTTCCAGTGTGAATGGATTTCTTTGAAGGAAAAAAGATAGCTATCTTTGGCGATATCCACGTTTGTCATTTGCAATTCAATATTGCAAAAAATGTGATTGGCAAGCCTGATTGAATCGCAAAAAACGTGATTGAAACTCAAAAATTCAGACGTGTACAATTGTTTAGTTAAGACGTGTACAATTGTTTAGTTTCCTGCGTTTCGCATGTAAAAGCTATACCATGGCTTGGTTTGAGAGATACTTATGTTTTACTCTATCACCAAATTAGACAGCCATAAACCCCATTCGGCTCGTCCAAATGATAGTTTGTTGGAACAATTTAAAGAACAACTTAACGACATTTCGATTATTGTAGCATCTGGAAGCTACTTTACACAGCTAATCGACTCAGTTGTGAATTATGTCACATCTATTTACGTTCAGCTTAAAGTATTTGGAAAGTGGTATCCCACTTATGTGTTAGGTGACCGCTAAATCTTCGTTGTACCACAAGAGGTTAACGTTGACTTAGCGCAATTTCAGGAATAGTACAATCGTTTCGGTTTTAAACTCAGTATGGACAAATCCTTAGTAACTACGGATTTCACTGAAGCAACGTTCCGGGGCCATAAGTTCCATGGAACATCGATTGACGACGAACTTATTTATGAGCTTCTTCATCCGGAAAAACCCGGTTGAGAACGTACACCACAGTTACTCCCGATTACAATCAATCTTCGTGGACACGGGTGCTACCAGTTTTAAGATCAATGATCAGATGACGGCATTTATCAATAGATATGGTGAACAAGTTGGAGACAAGAACTTCAAACCTGTAGAAATTCAAAAATTCAAAGAAATTTAAGTTTCCTATTTTGTTTTTTTTTCGTAGTTTGCTTATTTCAGAAGAACTGAATTATTTATTTCCCGATTCATCTTTCAGTCAATAAAGGAGAGGTCATTTTTTGTTTTTGACCCAGATGAGTTGGTTTTACTAGGTCTAAATCAAAGAATGGCTTTGAGGATTTAATCTTTTAATGTGCAATGTTTTTGAAAATTTGTTTGAACATGTTGCCACGCTATATGTCAGTCTAGATTTATCTTGTTTTTATGGATGTTTATGCATAGCTAGGTTTGAAATATAATTAAGGTGGGCCATGAGGTACACATGTTTGGAGACAGCGAAATTTAGATTTTGATGAGATGTACTCTGCCTTTTGAAACCTACAAACAGGCGGCTCTTGAGATCGGTATTTTAATTAAAAAAATTACCAACATTTGGCTTAACTCGCCTCAACCAAAATTGTTTGTCAGTTTCATCATTTTTCATTCTTATTTGTTGATCTTCTCTTTTGGAAGTGCCGTAAACGTCTTCTCCGCTAATTGAGCTGTCATATACAGCTGTCTTAACACATCGAAAGCCGTGTTGTCTTTTTTAAGAAAAAAAACTTTCTTAGCTTTTTCAAGAAATATTCCGCGTTCTTAATTTCAATCAGGAAAATGTTCTTTTGTAACCGAGAAACCAGTTTGGTTATAAGGACTTTTTGCTGTCACAGGTGAAGTAGGACAACTTTTTTGACGTCCGCTTGTGAATTTTCTACTAAAACTCTGTTTACATTGTGTTGGGGGGTAATTTCGTACAAGCCCTCTATAGTTCCTTCAAAGGTACCTAGTGTCATTAAAGTGTGTTTCGCATTAAGTTGTGAATTTGTGATGGTTGTGCGAGTTACCTTCAAAACTGGAGGTATGCTAGAGTTTTCTGACAATTTCAAACGTTTAGCGAAACCCAAAAAAGAACAGATAAAATTTGAGAGCTCCCATATTTCTTGACTTGGGTTCTCAAGTCCCAAATCGTTAGGTGCGAGAAATTATGTCGGTTAAACTAACTGGCAGTAAAGCAAACGTTGAAAAAAATGTGTGCTCTTGATGAAAAGAATACACTAATAGTTCGAGAAGTTTGAACTCGGCGGGCCATGGGGTATATCTCAGAATCCTAATTTCGATGTTTGCCTGTTTGCAATCATCGGAATTTAGATTTTGAGAGTCACCCTAATTCCCGCCTTTTGTTGACACCTAAAAACAAGAGGCTCTTGAGATCGTTATTTTGTGCCAATAAATCATGTACCCAATTGATTAGCATACTTCAGAAACACAAATATTGGTAAGCTTCCTCATTTTCAAGTTTTGTTGATCTTTTTTTTGTAGTGCTCTAAACGTTGCTTCCACTATTGGGCTCTCATATACTCTTAGTCTTTTTAAGAAGAAATATTCAGCCTTCGTTTTTAACTTCATCCACAAAAAGTGTTCTTTTGTAACTCAGTTTGGGTATGGTTAAGGACTTGTCACAGGAGTTGTCACAGGCGAAGTAGGGCAACTTTTTTTCTCGCAAGCGTACGAATTTTCTACTAAAAATATTTTTAACTTGTGTTGTTGGGGTAATTTTGCACAAACCCTCTATAGTTCCTCCAAATGTACCTAGTGTAATTTAAGTGTGTTCTGCATTAAGTTGTGAATTTGTGATGGTTGACCGAGCTACCTTCAAAACTGCATGTATGATAGACTTTTCTGACAACTTCAAAAGTTTAGCCAAACCCAAACAAGAAACGGAAAAAATTTGACAGCTCCGATACTTCTTCATTTGGGTTTTCAAGTCCTAAATCGTTAGGTGCGAAAAAGTATGTGGAGTAAACTAATTGGCCGTAAAACAAATTTTATCAATACATTGCGTGCTCTTGATGAGAACAATGCGCTAGTAGCTGGAGAAGCTTGAACTCGGCGGGCCAGGGGAAGATCTCCTCAGAAACATATTTTCGATATTTGCTTGCATGCAATTCGGATTTTGAGGCGATGTAACCTAATGCCCGCCTCTTTTTGTTGACACCTACGAACAAGAGGCTCTTGAGATCGTTATTTTGCGCTTATAAAAAATTTGACCACGTTTTGATTAACATGTCTCAGAACCAAAAATTTTGCAGCTTCAACATTTATTCATTGTTTGTTGATCGTTTTCTTTTGGTTAAGATTTTATGAATAAATTGTCGTGTGCGCTTGATGATAACAACGCAATAGTAGTTCGAGAAGTCTGAACTCGGCGGGCTCTGGGATACATCTCAAAATCCTATTTTCGATGTTCGCTTGTTTGCAAACATCGAAATTTGGTTTTTGAGATATACACTAAAGCCCGCCTTTTTTGACACCTACAAATGATATCATTATTTTGAGGCTCTTGATATCGTTATTTTGCTCTAATAAAAAACTTAACCACATTCATGAGAACCAAAAACATGCTTCAGAACAAAATATCGGTGCGCTTAAGCATTTTATTCAGTTTTTGTCGACCTTTTTCTTTTGGTAATGCTCAAAACGTTTTCTCCACTATTGGGTTGTCATATACCCCCGTCTTGATACATCACGGGTCGTGTTATCCTTTCTCAGAAAAACTTTAAATTCATCAAGAAGAAATATTCCGCGTTCGTTCCTAATTATATTCAAAAAAGTTTATTTTTTATGCTTATGCGAGTTAACTTCAAAAATGGATGTATGCTAGAGTTTTCTGACAATTTCAAACGTTCAGTGAAACCCAAACAAGAGACGTTTTCAAGACCTAAATCGTTAGGTGCGATAAAGTATGTCGGGTAAACTAACCGGCGGTAAAAAAATCTTGAGAATAAATTGTCGTGTGCTCTTGATGAAACAATGCACTAGTAGTTCAGGAAGTTTGCACTAACAAAACATAACCCACATTTAGATTAACATGTTTCAAAACCAAAATGTTTCCAGATTTCGATCTGTCCATCACGTGTGAGCAACTGACTGAAGAATTCAATTGTATGTTCTGTCTGGAGTCGCAGCTGTCTCACGCGGTTTCATTTCACACAGATCCTGTTTGTTAATGCCTGTTCCAAATGTTTTTTGAAATGGTTGATGGTTTTTCGCAGGCAGTATCTTTCCGGTGAAGACAACAAATTTCCTTTTCGTCGAAAGGATCTCCCAGATTTCTTTGATCGGGCGTTGTTTAGAAGGTACGATATATAGCTTGAGAGTTTGTCCCGGTTTTTTTTCCAAAAAAATTGATTGAAAGGATTGCCAAAATTTGATCAAAGTGAATGAGTAAATTTGTGATCAAAACGTTATAAATTTTGATCACAATTTTACAAAATTTAACATATTTTGTTTTTGTTAGTAAGTTTTGAATATTAACGATTGATTCAACTTCATTTTGGGGCTTCATTTATTCATTGTTTGTTGCTTATTTTTGCTATGTTCTTTTAGTAAAAACAAATTTTATGAATAAATTGTCGTGTGCGCTTGATGATAACAACGCAGTAGTAGTTCGAGAAGTCTGAACTCGGCGGGCTCTGGGATACATCTCAAAATCCTATTTTCGATGTTCGCTTGTTTGCAAACATCGAAATTTAGTTTTTGAGATATACACTAAAGCCCGCCTTTTTTGACACCTACAAATGATATCATTATTTTGAGGCTCTTGATATCGTTATTTTGCTCTAATAAAAAACTTAACCACATTCATGAGAACCAAAAACCTGCTTCAGAACAAAATATCGGTGCGCTTAAGCATTTTATTCAGTTTTTGTCGACCTTTTTCTTTTGGTAATGCTCAAAACGTTTTCTCCACTATTGGGCTGTCATATAACCGTCTTGATACATCAACGGGTCGTGTTGTCTTTTTAAGAAAAAAACTTTCTTAGTTTTTCCAAGAAGAAATATTCCGCGTCCTTAATATGGATAAGGAATTTCTGTTGTCACAGGTAAAGTAGGATAATTTGTTCACGCAAGCGTGCGAATTTTTTAAAACTCTGTTTACCTTGTGTTGGTGGGTTATTTTCGCACAAACTCTATTCATTTTATGTTGATCTTTTTCTTTTGGTAGTGCCCTAGTTGTTTTCTCAACTATTGGGCTGTCATAAACCCGTCTTGATACATCAGCGGGTCGTGTTGTCTTTCAAAAACAAACTTTCTTAGCTTTTCCAAGAAGAAATAATCCGCGTTCCTAATATGGATAAGGACTTTTTGTTGTCACAGGTAAAGTAGGACAATTTTTTCACGCAAGCGTGCGAATTTTCTAAAACTCCTTTTGGTAGGTGGGGTAACTTGTGTAGGTGGGGTAACTTCGCACAAACTCTCTATAGTTCCTTCAAAGGTACCTAGATTCATTTAAGTGTGTTTCGCATTAAGTTGTGAATTTGTGATGGTTGTGCGAGTTACCTTCAAAACTACATGTATGCTAGACTTTTCTGACAATTTCAAACGTTCAGCGAAACCCAAAAAAGAAACGGAAAAAATTTGACAGCTCCGATACTTCATTTCGGTTTTGAAGTCCTAAATCGTTAGGTGCGAAAAAGTATGTGGAGTAAACTAATTGTCCGTAAACTAATTAACCACCATGAGAACAAAAAACATACTTCAGAACAAAATATCGGTGCGCTTCAGCATTTTATTCAGTTTTTGTCGACCTTTTTCTTTTGGTAATGCTCTAAACGCTTTCTCCACTATTGGGTTGTCATATACCCCCGTCTTGATACATCACGGGTCGTGTTATCCTTTCTCAGAAAAAAACTTTAAATTCATCAAGAAGAAATATTCCGCGTTCGTTCCTAATTACATTCAAAAAAGGTTATTTTTTATGCTTATGCGAGTTAACTTCAAACCTGGATGTTTGCTAGAGTTTTCTGACAATTTCAAACGTTTAGGGAAACCCAAACAAGAAGCGGAAAAAATTTTACAGCTCCCCAAATTCTTGATTTGGGTTTTCAAGACCTAAATCGTTAGGTGCGATAAAGTATGTCGGGTAAACTAACCGGCGGTAAAAAAAATCTTGAGAATAAATTGTCGTGTGCTCTTGATGAAACAATGCACTAGTAGTTCAGGAAGTTTGCACTAACAAAACATAACCCACATTTAGATTAACATGTTTCAAAACCAAAATGTTTCCAGATTTCGATCTGTCCATCACGTGTGAGCAACTGACTGAAGAATTCAATTGTATGTTCTGTCTGGAGTCGCAGCTGTCTCACGCGGTTTCATTTCACACAGCTCCTGTTTGTTAATGCCTGTTCCAAATGTTTTTTGAAATGGTTGATGGTTTTTCGCTGGCAGTATCTTTCCGGTGTAGACAACAAATTTCCTTTTCGTCGAAAGGATCTCCCAGATTTCTTTGATCGGGCGTCGTTTAGAAGGTACGATATATAGCTAGAGAGTTTGTCCCACTTTTTTTCCAGAAAAAATTTGTTTGAAAGAATTGCCAAAATTTGATCAAACTTTGAGTAAATTTGTAATCAAAACGTTACAAAACTGAATTTGAAGAACATATTTTGTTTTTGTTAGTAAGTTCAAATATTAACGATTGATTCAGCAATCTTTGGCTGCTAATACTACTCAAATTAATTATAACGTGCTTTCGATGAGAACAATGCACTAGTAGTTCGATAAGTTTAATCACATCTTGCCAACGGGTACATTTCCTCAAAATCCTGATTTCGATGTTTTGCAAACATCTAAATTTGTATATTGACGAAATGTACCCTACAGCCCGCCTTTTTTGACACCTAAGAAGAAAGTGCTCTTAAGATTGTTATTTTTCAAGTCCTAAATCTTTAAGAGCGGGTTTGTCGAGTATAATAACCGCTGGTAAAACAAATTTTGTGAATAAATTGTCGTGTACTTTCATTGAGAACATCACGCAACCACTGACGGGATCCTTAAATTTCCCATTGGTCCCGCCAAATCCCAGCAGCTTGTTCCTGGCAGGAATCTTAAGTTTTCCCTTTTTCCCGCTAAGATCCCGTTAAGTTGTTCCCGAGAATATTCACAGGGAAAGTTCCTGCTTTTCTCGGTAAGAACTCAGCAGATATTCCGCCGCGTTTTTTCCCTGGTTTTCCTTTCAGGAATCTTTAATTTTCGCCGACGGGGAAAGCGGTATATTTCTCTATCTTTTCCGTTAATTTTCCCGGTAAGATCCCCAGATGATCTCCGTATATTTCCCGGACTGTAGCGGGAAAAAAATCAGGGATCTTAAAAAGAATGCCGGGAACCAATGCACTGGGGTTATTTCAATTAAATCCGGAATATACAGATTGTCACATTGAAACTGGTGGAAAAAATTTAATTTCGTACACCCCCATTGGTGAAAAATTTATAATTTGTAAGTATATTGCCAGAAAGACAACTGAGAAGTGTGAAGAATTTCATTCAATTTGTAGAGAATGGTCGGGATAAACAACAGCATTCCATGTACTATTACATTCCACAAAAATCTCCTCTGCCAGCCTGCTTTATGCGCGCATTCAGATTTAACTCACAAACCCTCCTTCACTTGTCTTGGGAAGCGAATATTGTGAATGATATTAGCCGTGCACAACAAACTCTCAGCAATTACGGCAATGGTTTATAGAACAACGATTTCAAAAGTCTGGTTGAAATTATGGCCCTAAGGGAGCTGCTGAATGGAGTATTGTCCTTGACAAAAAAAAACTTAGAAGAAACGGTGGAATAACTGAGCATTTACCATCTTTTGCTTCTTCTGGCCAAAATATAGTTTTTTCCAGTAATACAAGTAAATGCGGCTGCCCTGCAAGTCCAAGAAAAGTCGTAAGCGCAGTTTTCTCCTGCCTGGTTAAAAGCCACAATTTAAGTAAATCGAAAAAAAGAAATAGGTGAAATAAGGCGAAGTGCATATAGGAACATAATTATAGGAATTTGATTTTGTTATTATGAAAGCCTACAGTTTAGATAACACCGTAGTGAAATACTGTGAAGTAGTGAATTAACTGCATTCAAAAAACTTCTACAGCCTAACAAGTCTTTGGACTGCATATCAAATCTGTCGGGCTGGAATTGAACTTCAGCGACAAAATCAAACTTCCAAATAAATGTACGTTGTATTAAAGCATTATAATTTACGCTGCTAACAGATAAAAGTTGTGATAATGAGGATGGTTTCAATGAATGTACAAACACCTAAGCGTACAATCGTATGCAGTAAGTTGAGATAAATGAGCTTTTGAGATTTTCCTTATGATAATTTTTGTCAGAAACATGAGTGTGGGATAATTGTTTCTAAAATTTTTCTCTTACTTAAAGGCATAATTTTGCTAGAAGTAAGCTAGGATTGGTTGGCTTTCATTGATTGTGTAAAATAGTTAGCTCAAGAAAGTAATAAGTGAACATAGTCATTTTCTAATTTAATCAGTGTTGTTTTATAAAAGAAATCATGCAGTATTAAAATATAGAATGAGTATTTAGAAAAAGGTTTAACTGGATTGAAAAAGTTGTGTCTGCTTCAGGACATGAACATATCGTGAAACCTTGTTTGGAACTTGAGTTGATAGTCGTTAACCTTCACTGATTCAGTTGCTTGAAATGGTTTTTGAGCGGTCTAAAGAGGTCGAAACACTACTACTCGATTGTGCTGCTCTTTCAGCCTTCTTATCTGCAATTATCTTAGCCAAATTTGACACATGTTCTTTTGGTTCAGGTGGTGGATGAGTTTTTCTTGTATTGCTGGAAATTAGAGTTGAAATTTCTGAAATTGATGTTGAATGCGTTTGATCATTTCCAATTGATTCCGGATTTAAAGATTGAGTTTGATGATTCGGCACTTGATTATGTTTGGATTTAGAAACGCTGGATCCAGCTGTTCTCCTTTCTGGGGTTGTTTCGATTAGTTGGTCATTCAATTGCCGTATTTTTGTTTCTACTATGGTTACTCTATTTAAATCCCATGGATTGTAAGGCATTTCTGGTAAACTACTGTAGAAAATTTCGGGTTCTTGTAAAGCTTCGGGCGCTAGTGGATCTGGAGTAAAATGTTTATTGTTAAAATTAGCAACGTCTTTTACTTTATACTGTGGTATTAGGGAATTCAATCTTTCAATCGCACTCTAGGGACTTTTGGCGTGTGGTTGGTATTAACTTTTCTAAGGATTTCCGCGTAAAAGTATTAAAGAATTTTCTCGATTCGACATAATCCAATAATCCATTCCATTTACAATGTAGATTCATATTTTCTCGTGCTCGTTAGAAAATATCACAATGTTCATACAGTTTTAGTGCCGCGGCTGCTGCTTTTCTGTCGTAGTATTCCTTAATCTGCTAAAAGATTTCACGAGTAGTTCTTTTGTTTGCCCGAAAAATATCGCCATTTTGCTCTGTAAGACCGTTATGTAATAATATTTGCTACCGTAATGGTACAATGATCTTTTGTTAAATCTGATATCTACTGGTTCATTGGAATGCAACCATGAGAATGGAGAGTTAGTGGGAAACCAATAATTGCATGGTGTTGGAATACTGCTAAATCTATGTGCTTATGCCAGTCGTGTTGTAATCGATTTTCGTATATTTTTAAATAGCATATTAGTGGTCCAATAGAGCACTCAATTAAACCAATTCTTTGCATGCTTTGCTGTAGCGTGCTCAGGTTTTATTTCTAAAATCTCACTCAGCTCATGTAGTAATTTAAGCAAATTGTGAATCTTAATCAGTTACCATTAAGAGCGGGAAATATTATTGTCTTATGAATCATTGCACAAGATAATTTGCTACGGTTTCTGCTAATATTGGAGTTAAGGGATTTGCAAACTTTATTTTGTGAAAACGTCAATTCATGTCAAAATTTATGAAAATCCGCCGCTACGAGTTATTTTTCCTATCTGAAGCATATCAGCTATTAGACTTGTGTTGGAACTGACTGTATTCAATGGTGGTATAAAATATGTTTGTTTGGGAGATTTTACTTGTGCGCACGTTAAACAGATGTTAAAGTTGACTAATAAAAAGCCAATAAAACCTGGAAAAAAATTTTTTCTTCGGAATTCACTTACTGTCTTATTGTATTCCCAAGTGTTCCTCCATTTTACAGTTGTTATGAAAGTAAAGTAATTCTGTTCGTACACAATGAGGAACAACCACCTGTTTATAGTATTTTTACCCTGTATGACCAGGGAACTTTCCATATGGTATAACAAATTCTGGTGGTAGTCTGTCAAGGTGTCAACAGCGTTCAAAAGTTTTCCGGTAGCCGCTTGATTTGAAAGAAACGTGTTACACTTTTGTCTGTTAACGCTATAGTTGGTTTGTTTGAGACCCCATATGTAATTTTCAATCGTCTCCAAAGCACACTGAGAAACTCCTTGACATCGATTGAATGATTTAACTGGGCTGGAGAGGAAACGCTAACCAAAGGCTATTGGTGCGTGAGATTTTCATCAAGTGGAAGTATTGGAAGTAGAGTAATATTCAATGAGTAATACGAAACCAGCTGCATAGGAAATTGCCTCACACAAAACAACAAAATGACAGTTTTTATTCACCATCTTTAATGACAATGAGCACGGTTTTGTAAGGTCATCCTTCAGATTTTCAAGGCTGTTATGATGTTCTGAGGTTAAAATGAATGTATTTTCTTTCTTAAGGGGAGTATTTTCTTTCTTTCTTTCTTAAGTAGCCTAAGGAATGGCTGCAATTTTTCAGCCAAATTTGGAACAAAATTCTTAAAGTAATGAAGAAACCCAATTAATCTCCTTGTTTGTTTTACAGATTTAGGTAGTTTCACTTTCTTCAGAAATTTTTCTAATTTATTTTTGTTTGGTTTAATTCCATCTACTGTTACTGTAAGACCACGAAAGTTAATTCCAGGTAGGCCAAATTTGCATTTTTTGATTAACAATTTGAATCCCGGGCTTTTTATTTTTACAAAAAATGTTCCAAGTTTCCAATAAGTGCATCTCCATCGATTGCTCCTGATCCTAAATCATCGAATTAAACAAAGCATCCGTCACTTGTAACGCATGCATGAAGGTGTTTGTTTGTTGCACAAGAACTCAGGACTGTAGGCGATCTGCTTAAGCCTGGCGCAAGTCGTTTAAAGGCGAATGTGCGTCCTCCAAAGTTAAATTCGAGTAATTGAATACAACTCATCTGCCATTTGCATTAAAAAAAATAAGCTTGGCTGCAATTCATTTTTCCGAAAAATGATTTACCTGCTAAATGAGCGCTGGCATCGGACATCGTCAAAGTAGGAAAATTATGGTTGGAGCAGTAATGTTTAAGTAAGTGCTTTATTGTTCTAAGATCAATCAAAATTCGCAGTTTGCCACTTGGATTCAGTGTGGCAATAAACGGCGACGAGTACTTCGAAAATGGGAGCGTTGTAATGATGTCATAATATTGCATGAGTGCATGTTCGATAACTCCTTATCGGATTTGGAGAGTATATCGGACCGTAATTAACTTTGAGGCGTCTTTACAATTTTCGGGTGCCGGGAACCAGAAACCATCAGACTTTGGGAGAGATGCTTGTCCATGCGATTGTTCACTTGATATTTTTAAACAGCTGTTTTTGTACTCATCATGGTTAATGAGATTACAAAGTAATGGGTGAATAGGTTTGATAAACGACGCTTGTTGTGAGGTTAAGATCTCAAATTCATCTACTCTTGTTCTTGTGGTATTGTATTTTGATTTGATTTAAATTCATGCTTCCAATGAGAATTCGGCGATTTCTGTCTAGTTAACTGATTGAAGGCAGTATACAAAGGCCTGACTTACTTTCAAATTGAATTGACGGTTCCATTAGTCACGAAGCATATTCGTAAGCAGTGGCCGAAATATTTAATTGGCATTGGATAGTTATTTTGGAGACTGTATGTAATACTGCGATTTCAATAAATTTCTATGGTCCTATACAAGTGAGGCTGATGAGATAATAAAAGTTGACCCTTAAAAAGATGTATCACAATATTGTTTTCGCGACAGAATGAAAGGCCAAGTAACGCTAAAGTCACATTGTACAAAATCAGGAATTCTGTAAATTGACTATTCCGAATAGTTAGTTGATTTGAACGCATTCTTCAACGCGAATAACTCTGCCATCCGTCATTTTTTGTGACTCCGGAACTGTTTCTGAAGATTTGAGGATCTTGCTTGGCTCCTTTTTCAGTATTAAATCAAAGAGTTTGAAAATGCGCCAGTATCTTGCAAAGCGTTAATGTGGCGTTAAGAATTAGCGGTACATAAAGTTTTTCAACGAGCAAGGACATTTTTCGAGTTCCACATGCTTGGACGATTGCCGTTAAATAATGAGGTCTGTTTAGCTCTTTGAAGGGTCGTATCTTTTAAATAGGAAATTTGTCCACGCTCTGGTAACGTTCTAAACCAGCAGCCACTTCCTTTATGTCCCGGTTGTCCACAGCAGTTCGAACAATTCTCTTCTCTTCTTGCGCCTAGATGTCGATATACAAAAACTTGGATGGCTTTGTCAAACGTGTCGATCTGCTTCAAGTATTTCCAAATAGAATGCCTCTCCGCCTGTCAAATGAAGTTTCAAGTACTCCAATTTTGCTGGTTCTGGTACTTGCGCGAATGATACTGTGCTTCTAATCAGTTGCTTGAATGTTCTAATGTCCTCTGTTTCACCGCCAGAAAATGGATTCAAAACCAGTTCGGACAGAACATATTCACCTAATGTCCGTTCGAATTGCATTGGTTATTGCTGTAGCCATTGCTCTTACATCTGTCATGTTTGTTTACTGGAGGAACGTTAGTTTAAAGTATACTAATATTTAACGTATTTAGTAGACACTTTCGTGAATTGGGAAAAGTAAAAACAATGAGTAGGACGTTACGTAATTAAGAATTGAATTTGAATGCAAATTGCGGCGGCAAATGAATTGCATTGTTTGAGATCTCTAGAGCAGATAAAATTGAGTGAAAGTCAGGAAAAAGTTTCGTCCGTAAACTAAAAACAAGTTATACTGTCAATACCATAAATCAGATGGAGGTTGGTTTTAATGGAATAAATTAAATAACTTTGCAATAAACCTTCCTTGTCGCCGATTTTAATTTTTAGTCTCCTTTTCTTAACATTCACAGGTATAAACATTTTTTCTATTTACTGTCACTAATTTATTTTTGTGTTGCTAAATATATAAGGAAGTATCTGTTAGTAATCAAAATATACTTCAGGTTTTCGGGGTAGAACATCTCAAAATCGAAATTTTGCTTGCTTTTGAACATCGAAACTTGCACTTTGAGGTGATTTACCCAAATGCCCCTTTTTCTGACACCTGCAAACAGAATGCTCAATATTTCATTTTGTGATACCAAAAAATCTTATAACTTAGTCAGAAAAAGGTGCTCTATAACCAGACACCAAGTCAGGTATGGCTAAGAACTTTCTGTTTTCGGAGACAAATATGTCATCCGTTTCTTACGAACATAAGTAATTTTTTAATTAAACTTCCGTGTTGGTGGGGTCAATTGTTCAAGTCTCCTAGTCTTCTTTTAAATGTACCTAAGGACATTTGAATGTGTTTCGCAATAAGTCACGGTCCAGTTTTGATGGTTGTGCATGTTTTCGTCAGCACTTCATGCATGCTAGAGTTTTAGACAACTTTAAACGCTTAGGGAAGCCCAAACAGGAAACAAGAAAATTACAGTTCCGATACTTTTTGATTTGGTTTTTCAGATTTTAAATCATTAGGTGCGCTGAGGGCTACCGGTTAAACTGTCCGGTGGGAAAAACAATCAATTTATGAGCAAATTGATTGTTTTTCTGCTGAGATCTAAGAACTATTAGTTTGACAATTCTTAATACCAAGGGCTATGGGATACATCTTCTCAAAATCCAAATTTCAGCGTTTGCAAGCTGTAAAAATCTAAACTAGAATTTTGTGAAGATGTACCCCAATGCCCGCCTTTTTTGACACGTACAAACAAAGAGCTCTGAATATCGTTATTTTGCGCTAAAAATGTTCCCCGTTTTGGGTTACCTTCATGCAAAATCAAAATAGAGATCTTTAAAATTTCCTTGGGCGAACAAACCGGTGATAAAACAATTCTATAGCTAAATTTACTTGTGTTTTTAATTAGAACTAAGCATCATTAGTTTGAGAATTTGGAGAGGATTCCGCTACCGATATTATTATTATTCGTAAAAAGGTTTTTTCTCAGACGATAAGTGGGGTATGGCTAAGGAACCTCTGTAGCCACAGATAAATTATGACAAAATTCCTAACTCACTCACGCGTGAATTTTTAATTAATTCTGTTTACTTTGTGTTGGCGGGGTAAATTCGTACAAGCCTTCTACTGTTCTTTCAAAGATGCCCAGTGCTATTTAAATTGAGAGAAGCCCAATGAACGTTTAGGGAAGCGCAAACAAGAAACAAAAACGTTCTTTCGTAACAAACCATGATGGCTAGTCCTTCGTAAGAAACCTTAAAATTCCCGTTACCGCGGTAATGTCCCGACAATTTGTTCCCAGAAACCCTGACGGGAATCTTAAATTCGTAAGATCCCAATAGTATTTTCCGTTCCCGAGAATTCTGGTGGGCATCTCAAAGTTCCCGGTTTTCGCTGTAAGAATCCGGCAGATAATCCCAGAAATCCTGACGCTTTTAGGTTTCTCCTCCGTTTTCTGGAATCGGATTTTCCCCGGATTTCGCGACGGGAGATGCGGGATCTTGCTCTATCTTGGCACATCTTGAATTTTCCGGTAAATTTCGCAATAAGTTCCCCGGATCTTCCCCGTGAATTTCCCGGGTCATAGTGGGGAAGAAACCGGGATCACATTAATATTTCCGGAACCAATGCACTGGGCGTTACAACTTGTATAAACTCTTAATTGGTCAGCAAATTGTTTTGTGCCCATGATAACACTTAATTTTGGAGTCATTTTTTAAATCAGTGGTCCCCTGCTGTCCATGCAAAAATGAAGGGATCAACAAGCTCGATGGCGCTGCACGCAAAGGTATAGACTGGGAAGTCCCCAGCCTACGTTAACTCTTTTGGACAGCTCAAAAAGGTCACTGCCAATTTCAAGACCTTACACACTTCTCAAAGACATCAACAAAAACAAAAGCGCAAACATCCTTTATTCGTCGGTGACCAGTAACCGTTGCAAAACGAAGATGAAAGCAAACAGTGCTGGACTTGCGAAGAATTTCTCGAAACAGATCTAAATTTTGCAAGGCACCTTTCAATTTTGATAGCAAATAGCCCATTGCAGCCAGATGTCGAACGGCAAATATGCAAAATTCTACACCTTTTTAAAAAAGCAGATGACAAATATTAATCTGCAGTTCGGTGCCGATGAGCGATAAAATTGCTCTAAGTTGATGGTTTTGATTATTATTCTATGTTTTGCGATTCCTCATTGTTCAAATATTTTCAAAAAAGCGTTCGGGAAAACCTTAACATAAGCAGACACTATCAAATGTTCAGAAAATAGATCATTTGCGAAGATTAATGATTTCAATGCTTATAGCCCGCTTACGCGATGGCCAATACACAGCATGCAGTTTTTTAGGACTGATTCGAACAAAATTAAACAAATCAAAACAAGATTAATATTATCAACTTAACGAAACAAATTTGGGCACCCGAAAACAACCCTTCACAGGGCTCTGCAATGCAAAAAGCATTTAAGAATTTTTGCATTGATTAAGATATTGAACTAAGTCACGTTTAAAACCAGATCGCAAAATAAGCTCGGTTTCTTCAGCTCTTTGCTTTGATGATTTACAGAAAAAAGTTGTGTATTACTTGCTCTCTCACCATTAAACTCGAAACATCATATTTACTTTCAGTCGAGGTCATCTTAAGTAAATTCGAACATGGCATAATTAAAGGCTGTATATTATCAGGAGCAAGCATTTTGATCAATTGAATTACAGCCGAATAAATCGCCAATGCCCCCATGCTAAGACAACTTTCTATTTGCAAAAGGATAAAAAAGGTTATTTTCGACTACAAAAAATATGAACAGTTGAAGGCGCTTGGGCACAACTAGGACAACAATAGGAAGATATCGTTTTACAGCGAAGCAGAAATACTATTATCAAGTTTTGCTAAATACTACAACTTGCTTTATACTACAACTGACGAACGAACGTGGTTAATTTCGGGCAATATTTTTAACGGGAAGACTAAAAAAAAGTGCCTCAGCATTCGACAGTCTGCAACTTCACATACAATTTTTCAGTTTATGACCTTTCCCTCTCAGATTTAACGACGTCAAAATGAGAAGAGGCATATTACACAATAAAAACTGCAAACAAGAACTATTTATAAATAATATTTATATATTTAGGGTACATTCTCAATGCACCAGAAACTGTATATTTCATTACATAATTCTACATCTCAATTTAACTGCTATACAGGTATTGCGTTATTTTAAGAATTATAATTGCACTATGAATTAATTAAAAGCGAAACAAATTAGCACATTCAACATTCTTTAAATTCTCTCAGACAAGTAGAAAATCCGGAATTTGCAAACCAGAGCTAATCTGGATGTCATTCGGCCATACAGAGAAGGCAGGAAAAACCGCCTCGGTGAAATTGGTTTTGAATGTGTGGACATGTTGGTGGAATTCAGAGATGAAAAAAGCAACATACTGCTCCTCAAAGTCCACCAGAGTTCCAATCGTGACGGATTTCATGTTGATTCCACCTCCTGACGTGTTCCTAATTTAAAAAATAAACAAAAACTCAAAGCAAATTATGAGAATAGGAATTTCACCCAGTGAACAGCAATTTGATTCACAGGGAAGTTGAGATTTACATTAACAAAAGCTGATAGGGATGGATACCTTTCTAGTTGTTATGCTTCTTTTAAAAATATGACGTGTAAAGTTTAACACTACATGTTCTCTTTGAAGGAACACGCATCAATAAATTCTGTAAATGGTAACATTGAATGAGTAAAAACATAGCCTGCAGATTGCCGGAATAGCTGCGAAAGAATAGACCTGCGTGCCATATAATAGAGATAGAAACAGATGCAGATCTAAATTGAAAAAAAAAATCGACTCCGCTCAAAAAACTAGGTAAAAAACATTCAGCGATAAATTAAAAAAGCTTGTTAAAAGCCATTTCGCAGAAGCCTCTTATTAGGGACCTTTACTGCACATATGAGTTCCTTTGACCACAAACAAATTCAAATTAAACTTAAGTTTTAAAGTGCAAAAGTCATTTTATTGAGTGAGGTAAGTCACTTGTGATCAAAATCTAATCACGCAAACTACTTTTGCTAAAGCGAGTGAGAAATGACGTCACGCGCGCAAATGCCGTTAGTGAGAGGAAGAAGTCATTCAGAAAATTTGACTTTTTGAGCTTTGCTGTGTGAACTTTTGCTATGTAAAACGAAAAAAGAGCGTCAGACGACGAAACAAAAAAACATAGCAGGACAAATCCTGACGCACAATTCAAAGAATTTTCATTGAATAACAGAAAAACTAGACCTAGAATGGACTATGAATGGATTGGGAAAACCATTTAGAAAAAAATCCGATCCAAAAAATCGGAAAAACTGTAAATATCAAAGTGAAATTGCCAAAAACAATTTTTAAAAAAATCAGATAAAAAAGAAAAAAAAAAGAAAATCGATGTCAAAATGACGCATGTGAACAAAAAAAAACCACTAGCGAGAAATGAAAACTTAATTCAAACAAAAAACTAGTTTCCAGAATGAGCTGTGAATGGATTGGGAAAACCAGTGAGAAAAAAATCCAATCCAAAAAATTGAAAAAACAGTAAAAATCAGAGTGAAATTGCCGCATGTGAACAAAAAACCACTAGCGAGAAAACGAAATTTTGTTCAAACACCGTTTTCTCACTCTACTTTGAAATTAGAGCGAAAAAAATCACGCTGCAAAACCACTCGCTTCTTCGCTCCATTTCCTGTTTCGGCGTGATCAAAATCACTACTCCAATTTGACTTCAAAAATCATGAAAATGTGTGAACAGATCTTAAAAAAAATACAGCGCCCCAAAACAATTCAAATTCTTTGAATTGTAAAAAAACCAAGAGCACCGCAATATAGCTTTGCTCAGCTTACAGCTTCGCAGCTATAAAAACTTTTGGGTGATGGGTTTGGCAGGGTAATGAGTGCATGAATATTCGAACACATTTTAGTTTGTTGAACAGATTTTTCTCCGAAAATTTTCCTCCTCCTATATTTGCCCTCCACAACATGAATGTCTGCCTCAGCAGCAGCTTCGCTCAACCGACCACTTAAAGTCCACTGAAATTAAAATGAGCAGTATTTGATTTTGACATTTTGTCCCATTTTTGATGACATACAATTAAACGGTCAAAAAGATACCGATCTAGTAAAAAATCACAAAATGACCAACAGAAATAACATAGCTGGCAGATTGCCAGAAAAAAGGCTTCAATAGCTTTGTAGATCTGCAGTCTCGAAAAAGCCAGTAAAAAAGACAGACGAAAAAAATTCGTCTTTTCATTGAATGCTGATATGTTAAATTATGATTTAAAATCTGTATAAGATTTCGCTGCCTCTATTAGCTGCTCTCAAATAGCCCTCATTTAGAGTGGCATACATCCATTTGAACGTATCTCTTTGAATTAACGTAAATAAAAGTCAACTTCAAAGTAAGGAAGTCATTTCTGAGAGTGAGGTAAGTCAAGTGTGACCAAAAATTTAATCACGGGAATGAACAAAAAACTCGCTCGACTAAGAGCAAAAAATGACGTCACGTACGAACTTCAGTTGAAATTGCATGAACGAATGAACAAAAAGCAGATTTGAAGTGGTTGTGACGTCATATGGTTGTAACAAAATCTTGACGACGAAATAAAAAAACATAGCAGGACAAGTCCTGACGTACAATTCAAAGAATTTTTATTGACTAAACAATAAACTAGACCTAGAAAGTAATATGAGTGAATTGGGAAAACCATTTTTAAAAAAACCAGATCAAAATTTTTAAAAACAAAAAAATAAATGGCAAAATGCCGAATGTGATCGAAAAAACCAGTAGCGAAAAATGGAAATTTGGTTCAAACAAAACACTAGGCCTAGAATGAACTATGAATGGATTGGAAAAGTCATTTAGAAAAAAATGATCCAAAAATCGAAAAAAAACACTAAAAATCAAAGTGAAATTGCCGCATGTGAACAAAAGACCACTAGCGAGAGAGCGAATTTTTGTTCAAACACCGTTTTCTCACTCTACTTTAAAATTAGAGTGGAAAAATTTCACGCCGCAAAACCACTCGCTTTTTCGCTCCACTTACTGTTTCGGCGTGACCAAAATCACTACTCCAATTTGACTTCAAAAATCATGAAAATGTGTGAACAGATTGCTTTAAAAAGACAGCGCCCCAATACAATTCAAATTCTTTGAATTGTAAAAAACCAAGAGAAGGCCAATAATAGACCCAGCTATCGCTGTGCGGCTATTAAAAATAATTGTTCCAGAGTTATTAATAATCCCTCATTTTCTTATATCGCTCGAATTTTCGATAAATAATAAGCAAGTGGAATTTCCTTAGGTTAATTGTTGCAATAGCGAAATATAGCTGCCATTTTTCTGAAAAAAACTTACGCGCAGTAGAAGATAAATAGTAACAGGTATTAAACTGAAAAATTTTTGCTAAAAATAAATTTTAATCAACTCTCGAAGCCTTATTTTCCCCCCAAACTCCATTAAGCTTGTCCTTTCATGACCTTGAAATCAATTGGAGAAAACTGATGAGACCTTGAAGAAGTCATGTAAATAATTTATGACAAAAAGCAAGAACAGCTGAAAAGGGGCATGAAGGCGAGAACAAAAAAGCACTTAAGCTATTCGGCGTAAGATAAGAAAAATGATAAGAAAAATGAGCATCAAAGGACAAAACAACACGAAAAACTAAGAGTAACTCAAAATTACTCAGTTCAAAGCTATAATGCTCTCTCCCACATATTGAGATTGACTAACGGGTTTGACTAAAGATTGCGAAACGGGTAATCTGATTAAAAAATACAAAAGACTTATTTGAGTCAATTCAGTACTGAAGATGGTCTGCGATTATTGAAAACTCACGGATTTGGTGGCAAGTCGACGTTGAGTCGTTTCTTCTTTTTATTGTGGAACGTGAACAACTTCTTATCGTCCTCATTGGGGAGGAACCCGACAGCCCACGATTTGTCTGAGTCGCCAATCAAACAGTCTCGTCCTGTTGAACCATAGGCAATGCCTGCAACAGGCAGGTTTGCATTAATGATGAAGTGATGGTTTACATTAGTGATGATGTTTACATAGTTTTACATTAGTGATGGTTTATGTTTTTGTGTATTTTAACTCGCCTGATGGGCACAAAAATTGACCACTAGAACCAATCATATTCGCAATGAAACCAATATAATGAACAATACGCCACAAGTGAATTATTATTATTAATGATACAGTTCATACAGTTCTCTCGAAACATATAAGCCCAAACCCATAGCTTGGAAGCATCTGCAACATTTGAGGCAAAAATGTAGGTCAACATTTTTCGAGGAATTATTCACATTGCCTAAAATATTGGAAGGCACTCGGCATGTAACTGATGAAACCCAAGCCAGCATACAAGGTCGAGTTTAGTAGCAAAATCGGGTGTCGAAAAGTCCATTTAAGAATCACGTTTCATGTTCAGTTTACCTATGAGTATCAGTATAGTAAAATTTGGAATGAGATCAATTTAGATCGCAAAAATCAGAAGGTAAAAAAATGAAAAAGTTACTCCAAAAGTCAGTAGCGACAGGCAAAAGATCGATCAAGCTAAAAATTGCATTAGAAACAGACCAACAGGTTCGTTTGAGAGCAATTAACCGACTAACAACTATTCCCTCTCGGTTCATCCATTTTCACTCCACACTTCAGGATAGACGTTGAACAGATTTCTGTCTTACCAATTCTGTCGGTAGACTTCGTCTTGATCTTGACCTCCCAGTAGTGCCTTCCTTTGTTCACACTCATGTCTCCCAATACAGAGAATGAGGCCCCTATGAAACAATTTTCTCCTGCCACTCTGCTCTTGGCTCCCCCTCTGTCATATTGCACTGTGCAACCGCTTATCTGTAAATCAGACTCAATTTACTAATTTTATTTCAACTAATTGTTCCGAGCTCACTTGAGGGTTTTTTTGTTCAGTCAATTTTGGCCGATCGATATATTTATCGTAGCGAGTTGTGAGTAGTATCAATAGAAAACTCGTCAAATGCATAAAATAAAGTTAAGAATATTCAAAATTTCGCCTTTCTCCAAGAGTTAAATATTTAGGTTTAAAATTTTTGTGATTATTTTACTTTGACTTTAAGTGAACATGTAATTTTGTTCACTTAAAGTCAAAGAAGTCAAAAATTTTTATGCTTTAATTAAAAAAAACGACGCTTTTGCCCAATTAGGACGCAATTTTCATTATGTATGGGTAACGCTGAAGCTATTTTTCAAGACCGTTTCATCGTGGATTTTTAGATTGGAACAGATTTGGATTTTGATCCAGATTTTTCGCCTTTGAGCCAATTTTGGTTTTTTATTTTTTTGCGGCTCTTTGACTTTTATTTTTTTTCTCGAAACTTTCCGGCGAAGTCAAACAAATCCGATGAATCTGTTTTAATACTGAAAATAGGCTGCCGACTGAATTTGTCTGTCGGTGCTTAATAATTTTGTTGCATTTGACACAAAATTTTTATTAAAAATTTTACGTGGTTTTTGTTTGTGTATTGTTGCCGAGTCGACATTCTTGCAACACTCAATGACGTTCTAACGATTTCTAAAGGAACCTAAATAAAACTCTCAGTTTATAGTATACTGTATTGATTAACCTGAAACTATTTGTTTTATTAAAAATTTATTAAACTTTCAAATTTTGACTACAGATATTCTTTTTGAGTAGATTCTCGTTGATTTCATCAACGCAATACATGCAAATCATCAAAAGCTTGCATTGAGTAGACTGTTATTAGACGCTAATTATAAAAAAATTTTGAATGATGACCCTTTTTTGTTGTTATTTTTGTTGTCTTGCTCCTCAATCTCATTTGTAAAGTTTTTCAAAAATCATCAATATGGCATATCTGAATCCATGTGTCCTTTTCAATTCATAGATAATAATGGAGTAAAAAATTGACGCAAACTTAATTTAAAACAAATTAAAAGAATTTTTGAAACTTTCTATTTGGTTTTTTACCTATTTGATTTTGCTGTTAATTTGGTTGTTAAAAACTGAACCTATCAATTATTGTAATCTCTTTCAAGATTAACTGGCTTACCCAAGAAAAATAATGTGTGAAGTAATTGCATTTGACAGCGAATGGTTCAAAACTTTGTTTCAAAAATAACATACTGTGACAAAATTGCCCTTCAAAACTTTGTAAAGTCGACTTGTATGTTACTCTCATTGATTACTTGACCAAATGATCTTTTTAGCAATAAAAAATGCATTAGATGCGGTTTAATGCATATCTTTCTGTTTATTCTCGTGTTCAATATAGTGAAATAAAGAACTAATTGCAATAGAGGCATAAACAGCTTATGAATGGCTGGAGTTCATAGCTGATAGTTTCAAAACACATGAGAAATTTGTACAGCATGATTTGATATGTTACCCTTCAATCTTAAAACTTAGTGTCCTTATATGTTAAAAATGAGGTACATGTGAATCTAAATTTCGTTTCCAATTCATAGCTAATCAAATATAAAAATTGGTGACACTTAACTTCGTAAAAATTTAAGAAATTTTGAGTTTGGACTATCTAAATTTCAACTTTTTTGGCTTATGATTAAAAATGATTGCCTACCTCTGGACGTATATATCATTTCCTTTCCTCAATTGGCAGAATTGGAGATTCTGAATGTGTCAATGCGAAGATAAATGATTTTTAAACTTTCTTTCGAAAATTAAAAACAATATTGAGCGGCAAAATTTTGAAAAATTTTGCCGCTCAATATTGTTTTACCAAACAGTCAAAAATTTGTTTCGCCGTACAAAATTAAAAACCTTATTATTTAAATTCCCTAGACACTTGACACTAGAAATAAAGCAATAGATCAGTGCTTAGCAGCTTTAGTTTTGGCAATTAACTCTGATATTGTATTTGGTTATCATAATTTTGCGCCAAATTTTTTTTTCACATATTGGAGATTTTCTAAGATATTTCCTGCTTTTTAATTTGCATGTGTGCGTTTATTTAAGATGATTACCAATTTGCTAGAACATTTTGAATTGAAAACCGGATAGATGTTGATGATTGATCTCATTTTTTGTTTGGTAAAGTTAGTTGTTCACTAGATAAATTGTCTATTCTTCTACTTGAGAAATTGCATTAGAGTTGATATCATGCTTGTCGTTTGGTTTGTTCGAGTGCTCTTTTTAGGAAACAAAAAATGAGCTCACTAGTATGAACCCTTTTTTGTACAGATGTCTGTCCTTTATTAAAAATCTGTCAAAGTTGAAAAAAGAACATGAACATCATCATCTTCAGAGACAGGCTATCTCTGCTTCAATTGTGAAGCAATTGAAAAACATTCTTAATGCGCGGGGTCGGAACAATGTGCCATCGCACATTAGCGAGCCTACTTGTCTATTATAATTAGGAAAAATACTTTGGTGAAGTAAATTTACTCTACAAAACATTAAAAGAGACAAGAAATTTAAAATTAAGTGATAAGTGGTTGGTTTAAGTTTGTTTCTTCTGTTGCAATTATGTTTGACACTTTTTTTATTTATTTTTAATTTTTTTTTGAAAATGGAATCATTCCATCGGATCACAGTAACAGTGATAAGCCAAATAACAATTTTAGTGTAGCACAGAAGAAAAGTTAATGGAAATCAGGAAACAAAAAACGAGGCCTATATGCACAAAAATTATCTGGCATCCTCATTCAAAATTCTTTTCTTGCAAGATTTTTTCAAGAGTTGGACGCTTTTCCCGCAAGGTTCTTGTATATTGGTTCTTATACATTTGAATCTTCAAGGATGGTGCGTATACTTAAAAGACTTCTACAAGACAGCAGTCGGTAACAGATTGAGGTCGTTCGCATTTTTTTATTACAAAAGGCTGTAAATGGATAAACCTTTCAAACAACCAAACAAACTCGGTTCGTTAAATAAACCTTGCCAATTCTTAACCAATTGGGAAAAGGACTCCAGTCGCAAAATAGTTCTTTCCATATTTGCTGATGGAATTTCTTGAACGCTGCTCAAGAAATTCTGTCGTAAGATCTTAACCTCCTTTCATATACCTTCAAATTGACATGAGCAGTGTTTGCATCAGGTGTGAACTCAATTGGTCTCAGTCCAGTTCTGAGGAGAACTGAGTCACTGTAGTCACTCTCTCCACTCATATTGTGTGCCTTCACTCTCACTGTGTACTCCGTGTCAAACAGAAGGTCTTTCAGGTGACAGTGACTCATCTGGATTCCCTAATGCAGTACACAACACATTCAATCTCAGAACTGCAAAATCACTCAATCTATAACCGGAACTGTTTCCTTTTCCCCGTGCACAAAATTTCTTTCATATCCAAGTTGAAAACGGTTTTCGCAACTACTGAGCGTTTTTAGATTTGTGCTGCCGTAGAAGAGATGGCACCAGTCATTTAAAGTAAAAAACAAATGGCTGGCATTTTACCCAATGCCAAAATACCCATCTAGGTTTTTGTATCTCTCCTGTCAATAGTCGGACTACAAATTCGCAGTTGCCAATACACGCAATTTGTCGTAACTATCCGATTACTTTAATCTCATTTCGGTTGTGAGAGTTTCATATCAAGTCTTGAGACATGGCCGTGGCAATTATAAACTATGAATACACGCATTATCGAGTTTACTTAAAATTACGCCACATAATTTTTCGGAGAGTTTTTAAAAGGGGGTCAAAACATTGGGTATATTTTGGGCACTCTGTCCCTAAAAAAGCAAAAAAAATGTTCATTATTCAATGTCATATTCCACTAAGGGGAAAGGAAACAGTTCCCTATCCTGTTTTGTCCCTCCCAATCTCTTTCCATGTCATTTCAACCCGGTTACAGACCTGTGCTAGTACATGGTATGCTATTTTGGTTTGAAATATAACGCTCCTTGAGGATTTATCAGGAAAAAAGGGGAACAAAACAGAATAAATCTTTCAATTTTCACTGTAAATAAATAGGGAAACGTGTAGACTTAAAACATATCAATGGCCGTAGAATTGATATCATGCTTTGCTCTTGCTAAAGGTCTATCAACGAAATCCATTTTTGTACAACGTGGTACGAAAAAGTAATTTTAGCTTTATGCCTTCAACATTCTGATCAATCGAAGACCAGATCCTCTTACGGTTCAGCCGATATAAATACATGCATCCATTCTTTCCATTTATTACCCCTCTCCGGAGCAATAAAGACACTTACAATTAATGACAACTTACAAAACAGCGAGAGGCTACATATGTATCACTGAGCACTCAGTTTCTACAAGAAAAAGCTCTATTTGCATTGAAGGCATAAACAGAAACATGCATTGTAGGGAAACTTATCTGAAAACACTTTTAAAATGATTCTTTTTCAAGTTGCTTTCTTGCAATTGAGCATGTCAACGGGAACGTCTAACTCAATTAAACTTGAATGATCAAACAAACTGGAGAATATTTAAAGTCAAAAATTTAACATATGCACGCTGTAATAAACACCGTAAATTTGTCTCCTGAAAACAGTATCGGTGAAACACATACTTTAATCTCGTTTTTGAGGAGCAAAAGTCAGAAGGGTAAAACGAAAAATCCCGCAATTGAAATACCGCAAAAAAGAAGGCAGGACTAATATCAGTGCAACAATCTTCATTTGAGAGCAATTTAAAAAAGATAAAAAGCTTAAGGCTCAAAGAGCTCCTCGGGCGATTAATAACCTGTTTATCCTGTTTTTTTTTTTTGAGAAACGTTAAAAGGGTCAAATAAAAAACCGGTTGAACGAATAATAGAAAAAACTGAGTGCATTTAGACGTCGCGATGAGGACTGGTTTAGCTTGAATCAAGGGATAGAACGTTGGGACTCACTAATACGGTTCTTAAAGTTTAACATCAAGCTAATAAAAATTTCTGACGTCAGCTTGATCTGAAATCGATTTCAGAGATTTTTTATAACTTTATTTGAATACCAAAAATTGAGTTTGAGCTCTAGATTCAGAATACACAGATAATTTATTGAAGAAGAAAAAACCTTGTCAAAAAAGTGCTTTTGTTTACATACCAAAGACAAAATCCAACAAATACAGCTTAAAAACGGCGAACAAATGCAATACAGATAACATAACCGACTAACGTCGGACAAATTGCTCAAAAACGACCGGTAAGCGGTTGGCATCGCCAGTAGTCAGCCACAGGGGGGGGGTCACCGGGAACTGATTGATGGCGGGCAACAGCGGGGGGGGGGAGAGGGGTTCTTCAACTTTTAAAATCCGCCCTTCACACCATCAGTATAAGTCTCCAAAACAGTTTCTGTGAATCACATACTTTGAGACTAGTGAGCTGAAAGGCTCTAAGAGCACTTAAGGCCCGCTGGGCGCTGCCTGTTTATCCTGTTTTTGAAGACAAAAAGTCAAATGGGTCAGACAAAAAATTGATCAAGCAAAAAATCGCATTAAAAAAGACCGACAGGACTAATATAATTGCTGCTAATTTCGTTTGAGAGCAATTAATAAATTTTTGACAGTAATGCCATCAATTAAAGTTTCGAAAAATGTCTTAATCTTATCCCTGAACATTTATACAAAAAGTAGAAAAAATGATTCCTCAAGACACAGCTTGAAATTCAACCCTCAAGCAAATTTCAATTAAAGAAAACAAGGCTTTGCGTCACGAAAATTATTTCAGATCATAAAATCAGATAGTTACTTGAAAACACACGCCTATTGGCGCAGCAGGTGATATCAGGAATGTAAACTCAGCTAAGGAGAATTAAAAAGTAAGAGAAAAATTGCGCTCTGAACTTTCTCTAGCGTATCAAACGTTCAGGAAAATGGACGATGCATTACTCGCCATCTCCAGCTTGAAAATGACATTTGCAGCAAAATTGGCTATTGATTGTTTTCATTCTATGATGCTCAGATATTTCATTTACAGCATACGTAAGATCATTAAACTCAGTTTCGTCATACAGTAAAAATTAAAACTGCAAAACACAGACGTAAAAACAAAACAGTTAAGCAAACCCAATCAGTCATTGCCAGTTGATCCTGGCTAAAAGTTAAATTGAGCAAACCAATAAGCCATCAAGTGGAAAATCCCAGAAAAACGATTAACAGTACCCAAATAGTTACTACAAACTTTATTGACAAGCGTATTTAATAAAACAAGCTATGTACAAACTTTATTCGATAAATGATATTAAATTGCTGCATAAAAATTAAATATTGTAATCTTTTTAGTTACGGTTAAATGGTAGTATAAAAACCACCGATATTGGAGCAGAAACTGGAAAAACTGGTTGCTCGGATCAGGTTTCAGTTTTGCACTAAACTAAATATTCACAGCTGCCCTAATTTCAAGTTCAAGTTTAAACCAATCAATTTCTTTTACCGATCACTAGTTTGATAGAAATAACTCATCAACCAACAAACAATCTCACTTCCTTCTTCTAAATTTATGAGATAATAATGCTTGACATGAAGTGACATCATAAGTTTCAAATTTTTGTCGTAATTTTTGGGCTCAAGACACAGAGCTCTGAATATCTGAAAAGCTTCTATCTTCAAATTGATTAAGTTCATGGGATCATGCAACATGAATTGCTCTTAATTTCTAAGAATTTATGTTACAAATCTATGACTTGCGCAACTGAGAAAACATAATATGCATTAGGTAATGCTAGCAACCTTACCGCAAACTTAAGCTGAAATAAAAAGCGTTTCTATCTTTCACAAAAAATATTCAGGCAAATCTATCCAACTTGCTATAAAAATGGTTGTAAGAACTGGCTGTTTATAAACTGATAGGAAATTTAGAAAAATACCTGTAGATCTAATAAAAGATTAAAATTTTAACTGCTATGAACTACACATTTTTGTTTCTTCCACGGAGCAATCAACTTATAAAAGATGAGAATCAATTCGCATAAAGAAAGATTTTCAAATAACTTTCTTGAGCCCAAGAGGTAAAATTATAACACTATCTTATATTAAACTGAGATTAATACACTCCAATCACTGTACACTATGGTACCAAAAAGCTACGTACAGCATGATTTCTGCTTTGAAATCATGATTCATACTTCATTGAAATGATTTGCGCTAAGGCGTGAAAAAAGTGTGAAATTGAGAAAAGTTTAAGAGAAATTTCATTCTCACTTTCTCTTACAAACGTTAATTGAAAAATAACAGTTTTGAGGTCCAAAAATCGACCGCAAGAACCCCAAAATTGTCCAAAAAATCAGAAAAAAAGTTAGTTACTGATAATTCGAAAGATACCAAAATCTCACTGGAGCGCATTAGAGTGGCTCATAACGCTTTCTCTTGCTACGATACAATTTCCAGGGGTACAGTTAGTCGAATTCTCACAAAATGCCGTTTTTTTAAGAAATTCTGCAAAAAAAGTCGTTTGAAGAAGAAAAGCAAATATTGTTATTCAAAATGGTGTATCATTATGCTGAGGAAGCCTTTCTCGTTCTGGCAGAATGTTGTTTTACTGATGAAACAAGGGTCCGCATCTCCAGCGACGGAATTGTTTTTCGAAGGAATGGAAATAGATTTCTTAAAAACAAAAAAATTTGAGTTCTGACAAACGATCACTTATATTTTGGGGGTGCAATACAATCAAATGAGCGGAAATTTATGTTAAGTGTCCAAACAAGCTAAACGCTGTCGGTAATTTGGCAATTTTGAAAATTTACGAAAAAATGCATTTCTTGGACATTATTTTTTAACAAGATAATGCTCCTGTGCATAAATCAAAGATGATCGGTAATTTTTTCAAGAAAACGAGTGGAAGGTATTAGAATGGCCAACATAAAGTCCAGATCTGAATCCTATTGAAACTTTATGGGCGATTTCGAAGCAACGATTACGAAAACAGACAGTTTTTTGGGAAAATTTAGAGGAAAAAGTATAAAATTTGGAATGAAATTGACGCAGACGTCGTGAGAAACCTGCATAAAAACTATACAAACCGTCTACTAGACGTCAAAAAAAGGTGCAATGACGCGTTTTTAGAGAACAAATTTGAACTCAAAATATTATTTGATTTTTGTATTGCTTCTCAAAAAATCATCAGGTGTACGTTGCTTTTTGGTACCATAGTGTATCTCCACTTTTCTTTTACTAGGTTTTTCTTATTGCTTGAAAGATTAATAATGGGGAATAGTGGTTACCTCAAAATTGTTCCAGTCATTTCCCCTCTGAGCAGGTCTGTACTCCACAGTGTAGCTGTCAGCCGGATTCTCCCTGGTAGACTGTTTGGAACACACACTCTCTGAATCGTCATCGGAATAACTCCACTGGATAAACAGTTTGTTACCTGGCCCACCTTTGCAGTGGTTTCGCAACATTTTGGGAGCTTCGGGAGCTGAAACGTAGCCAATGTACTGCTCCGTACATAAAATGCAATTGTTGTGGTACAACCATGAATTTTCTAAACTACGTACTAGAAACCAGCATTGCTTTCAATGTCAGAAAAAGGATAGGAAAAGCCTCATCCTCTTTTTAGAAACCATATTTGTCCCCCCGACCTTCGGCTAAGCGCGAATCATCAAAAACTCTATATTACATTCTTAATCCGTTCGGATTGTAACAGCCCCCCCCCCCCATTCGTCCTTAGGCAATACAAATTTCCAGCTGTTAATTTGTTAATCTTCAGATGCCTTTCCGACTTGACTTTGTTTTGACTTCCGTGCCACTTGAGATTAGTGTTTATTTTCAAGACCACAACTCTGCCCGCAATTTTTTTTTATTTTTTTGCTCGTTTCGAGAGCCAATTGAGAATTGTTCCGTTGGCCCTATTCCTTCGCCCGAAAAACAGATATTAACGTTCTGCTTTGGATTCAGCCAGTTGAGCCTTTTCTCAACCAGTTTTATAATTATTATATTCAGCTTAATTCAGTATTATAAAAATTCATTTTGTTGATTCTAAAGAAAAGGAAAAGATAGAGCCCAGAAATAAGGTAAGATCAATAAGTTTTGAAGTGGTTAATTTCAACTAAAACAACCCAAACTCGATTCCCGCATTCGCATAAATCCGTTCAATTTTAGAAGTACATACCGGGTTGTTATATATGAAAATAAAAACTTCAAAACCAATTGATCTTACCTTATTTCTGGGCTCTATCTTTTCCTTTTCTTTAGAATCAACAAAATGATTTTTTATAATACTGAATTAAGCTGAATATAATAATTATAAAACTGGTTGAGAAAAGGCTCAACTGGCTGAATCCAAAGCAGAACGTTAATATCTGTTTTTCGGGCGAAGGAATAGGGCCAACGGAACAATTCTCAATTGGCTCTCGAAACGAGCAAAAAATAAAAAAAAAATGCGTGCAGAGTTGTGGTCTTGAAAATAAATACACTAATCTCAAGTGGCACGGAAGTCACAAAGTCAAGGCGGAAAGGAGTCTAAAGAATAACAGATTAACAACTGGAAATTAATATTGCCTAGGATGAATAGGGCAAGGGCTGTTACAGGATAAATGGATTCTGAAATGTAAAAAATTGTTTTAGTCTATACCGAAAAGGTTCATAGTACTCATGAATAATTGTAAAACCATTTACTTCATAAATACAATCGACCACAAGCGAACTCATTGAACTAACGTAATGGCCATGTAGTGAACAGTTTCTCATTTGAGTATGGGCTGGCACCAGAGGAAGAGAGAGCCTTAACCCTCACCACGTACATTGTGTTGTACTTCAGATCACATAACTCCATCTCACAACTCTCCATCTGCCTCCTAAACAGTTAAGGCATCGCATCGTGAGGGTGTCTGAATTTCTAGTAAATTTGATGTCTTCCCTCAAACGAGCTTTAATTACGGTAACCTCAATTGATCTTAACTCTTCAAACTTAAATGAGCAAAAGTCATTTTGAAAATGAGTAAGTCTTGTGTGACCAAAAAGTTTGTTCAAGAAAAAAAGTTTGTACACAAAGCGTCTTTCATTTAAACTTAAATAAACCTAATTTTTAAATGCATGGGCCATTTTTTTTTGTGAAGTGACGAATGGTCAAAAATCTATTCACGCAAAAGGACCTAAAACAACACCCACTACATCTAATGAGAAATAACCTAACCGTAAACGTAATGTAAATGAGACACCAGGCAAGACATTTGACTTCTCAGCTGTTCCGTGTAAACATAAAAAAACGACGAAGAGCGGCAGACGACGGGACAACAAAACCAAAGCCAAAAATTTCCGGTAATGGAAAGCTTACAGAAATACCTGACGTCGCCAATTCAATAGTTATAAAACTAAAAGAATTTGGTATTAACTCCACTGTAACTTTTCGAAATAGATTTAAAATACAGGAGACATTTCTATTAATGAGTTGAAATTAGTTTTCTCAATTAATTTTAAAATTTGAGAACATTAACGAAAAAAATTGATTTAAAAAGGGAGAGCTAAGAAAAAAGTTAAAAAAGTGCTAAGTACATTATTTATCAGCAACAGAAAATCCACTCCATACCAGAAGAAACTTTTTTGGTCCTCATTTATTATAAAAAAGAGCCCTTTATAATGGAGCCGGAGAAAAAATTGGAGACATTACGCAAGACCCGCTAGTTTTGCGAGACCAACAAAAAACTAGTCCTCCACAAAAAACTCAGTAGTTAGAAATCACAAAAATTGTACTAGCTGTTATGATAACCGAAAAGTAACAAAGCTCTAAAAACATAGCTGGCAGCTTGCCACAAAATAACTGCAATAGCTTCGCAGATCTGCAGCCTGAAAAAGATACACAGACCGACAAATAGTAATCCCTCTTCCTGTTATTAATTTCTGAGATGTTATATTATATTTTCATTAGGAATCTGTATAACTTATTGCTGCTTCTATTAGCGGCTCTCAAATAACCCTCAATTAGAGCCACATACACTGAGTTGATCTCATTTCCTTGAATTGAAGTAGCGCTGAAAGCGAGGAAAGTCATTTCTGAGAGTGACGAAAGTCGTATGCGACCAAAATTAAATCACGCGAATGAACCAAAAATCGCACCACTAAGTGAAAAATCACTTTACGCACCAAATTCATGAATTGCATGAATTATTGAAGAAAACGCATATTTGAGCTGATGGCGACCTCAAATTGTTGTAACAAAAAACGAGAAGCTTAATAATAGCTCGCAATCGGAGTTAATTTAAAAAAACAAAACAGTGTTTTAGGTGAGGAAATTGGAAAAAAAAACAAAATTCAACAATTTTGTTTTCTAATTTTTTCATATATGTGAACTTTGACAAAATCATAAAACTTTGAGATAAAAAATAGCTATCAAAACTAAATAAAAACTCACTAAAACTTTTTAGAAAACAAGTAGCGTTGAAGTAATAAAAGCCAATAGCTATGAACTCAAACCACTAACTATAAACTTCATTAGGAAGCCGATAAGGATTGTCATCAACAATTCACCGTGACTAAAAGCACTACTACAATTTGACATCTTTGAAAATAACAAACACGCCCCAAAACAACCCAAATCCTTTGGATTGTAAAAAAACGAAGAATTAATAATAGCCTCGCTATTTCTTCGCGTCTAATAACAAAAAAAAAGCAATCTGTTAGCCACTCGTTCTCAAATGGATCTAGAAAACTTTTTGGCCCAAAAAAAGGATGAAAACTCGTCAAAACCAACATATCAGTTTACAAAGGGGAAAAAATCGCAAATATAGCCGGCAGACTGTCGGAAAATTGCCGCCGCTGTAGCCCTTGACTCACATTGGGATTGAAACAGAAAAAAAAAAAGAAACAACCGACAAACGTCGAGCGAATTGCTCTCAAACGACCGGCGAGCGGTTGTCTTCGTCAGTAGCTAGCCACGGTTTCAGAAGTCATCTTTAAATTAATTAAAGGGGCGCAAGGTGAGCGCAGCGGGGGTGCAAAAATGGATTAGGGGACTGATGTGGGGGCGGTGGGTGGGTGGGGTGTGGGACCAATTTATAAGAACCGCCCTCCACACAATAAGTTTAAGTCTCCAAAACAGTTTCTGTTAATCGCATGCTTCAAAACTAGCGTGCTGAGAGAACTTAATGAGAACTTAAGAGGACTTAAGCAAACATAATGCAAACTGGTCGCTACCTCTTTATCCAGTTTTTGAAGAGGAAAGTCAAATGGGTCAGACGAAAAATTCGGCCAAGCGAAAAATTGCATAAAAGAGACAAACAGGATTATTATATTTGCTTTCGAGAGCAACTAACAGTGATTTCCAAAAGGTGCCTGTTAATTCATGTATGATAAAAACATTTCTACTATAACTCATTGTTAATGAGGATCAGAGATGATGACATTAGGCTACATAACAGCAGCTGAAGTGCGGCATCGACAAAGAGAGAGAGAGAGAGAGAGATAAAACGTGAACAAGAAAGAAAAAGAAAGAAGACCTAACCGACATAGAGAAAGAGAGGTAGGAATAATTTCCATAATGGGATTCGACTCCGCAACTTTTCTCCCCTTGTTAGTTTTCTCCCCTTGTTAGTAAATAAATCACATAAAAAACTGAAAGGCAAAATTAAAAAAAAGTTCTCAAAATCGCAGTAAAAAAGGTCGAAACCAATTTGTCTCTCAAAAGTTCTGTCAAGTAACCGATCTTTGAGACATAAAAAGTTTCGTTGGCGAGTAATGGTCGTTAAACTCAGAAAAGGACAAAAAAATTGAAACTTTAGAAACAATTGCGAAACTTCGAAAAAATCTTGCTAAAACTCGATAAAACTCGATAAAACTCTTGCTAAAACTAATATCTTAAGAACCGTTTCAATGTCTTAAAAGACTATGCAGTATTCGTGTATCAAGCCTGAAATATTTTCACAGGCTCATAAAGATCCACACACTTGGAACATGGTAAAAAAAGTTCAAAAAATAAAAATTCAAAATTTTATCGAAAAATTACTAAAACTGGAGTCATAAAAAATATTGATCACTATAACGTTAACTCTAGAAATTATACAACAGCCTATAATCAAACCTTAGAATAGGTCCCAGTGACCCTGGTGCCGAGGAAAATTCAAAAACTTGAAAAAATTGCAAATATTTTAAATTGTTTAAATTCGTGATATTAAAATCTTGAGGAACATTCCATTACATCTATAAACTATCCAGTAACATATTAACAAACCCTGGACAAAGTTCCCTGGCTCTTGAGGCTAGAGAAACCTAAAAAAGGAGAAAAAATTCAAAAGCTTAAAAAAATTGCTAAGACTTTGATATTAAAAAGTTGAAAACTAACCCATGACCAACAAAATTTTTTCCAGTAACTTATTATCAAACCCTAACGGATGATTTCTGACCCTTGAGACTCAAAAAACCTGAATAATGACAATAAATGTCAAAAAATTGAAATGGCAAAAAAATTGGCAAAAAAGCTTAAATTCGTGATGTTAAAATCTGGAAAAACATTCCATTACATCTAGAAATTATACAGTAACCTATTTTCAAACCCTAGGAGGTTCCTTGACTCTTGAGGCTGAAAAAACCTAATTGCTAAAATTTGTGACATTAAAATTGAAAAACTATTCTATGGCCAATAAAAATTGTCAGTAACTTTTATCAAACCCCTTAGGATGTTTTCTGGACCCAAAAATACCTGAACCAGGAAAAATAGATGTCAAAAAACTCAAAAATGTTTTGACAGAAGAAATGCTAAAATTCGTGATGTTAAAATGTTGAAATCATTCCATTACCACTTCAAATTATGCACTAACTTATTATTAAAACCTAGAGGAGGTTCCCTAAAACGTAGGGCTGATAAAAATTCGAAAAGGTCAAAAATTTTCAAAAAGCCTGAAAAAAAATTACAAAATAGTTTAAATTTGCGTGTTTTTAGCGATCGGTTGTTCTTCAGTAGCTAAAAACGGGGGGGCACGCGCTGATTGGGGCAACAGTGGGGTGGGGGTAACTGCGCGGGGGGGGGGGAGGGGTTGAGGCAAACGTGGGGGGGCAACAGTGGAGGGGTCTTCAACCTCTAAGAACTGCCCTTTCACAACATAAGTGTAGGTCTCCAACACAGTTTGAGCTGAAACAGAGCTGAAAGGCTCTAAGAGCATTTAATGCCCGCTGGGTAATACCTGTTTATCCCGTTAAAGTCAAAAGCGTCAGACGAAAAATCGCATAAAAAAGACCGACATGAATGACTAATATAATTGCTACAAACTTCGTTTGAAAGCAATTAAAAAGATAAATTGACAGAATTTTTTCAAAAAAGTGTTCTAATTTGGTGGGCAGTTTCAGTTAGATTCTAAAACTATACTTTATTCAGCTTTTAAACCTAAAGCTGTTGGGCTTAATACTAATATCAGCTATCAATAGCTCTAATGAACTTTGATAACCTAATGAACTGACTTAATGACGGGGCTTTATCGGTTTATCCCATTGCTTTTGCTCTTTTGACATTGACCTATTCACCGAATTGCGTAATTCAATGCGTGAAAGAATTTAAAATCCAATCAGTTGAAACACTGAGTAAGGTAAATCACAGGTCAAACATAAAAAATCATGACGTATGAAAACGAAAAACGCGATTAAAAGGTAAAGCGACTTAAAGGAGAGCGCCTAAATAATAGCAGCTGAGAGGCTGACGGCGGCTATTGAAACGCCTCCGAATTGCCCAAAACGGTAAGCAGGTCTAGAAAACACCTCAAAATCTATATTGCAGCCCAGTAGAGCCACTTCTTCAAGAAAAATAAGCGGAAACAAAACTGATTCCAAATCGCCGCACGCGAAGAAAAGTATGGGGTCACTTAATCAAAATTTTTCCGCACCTTTTTTTCCGCTCTCGCTAAAAAATGCGGCATTGACATAAAAAGAACTCTCACTTCTCTTCACTTGAATTTTGCTCAAGCAAATTGAACTAACATTTAGTTTTCACATTACGCAGTTCTTTTCCAAAAAACGCTGCATCGTAAAAACAAGATTATCGCAACATACTCAACTTGCAACTTCGCAGCTATAAAAACGCATGAGACCAGCAAGACTAATTTGTTATAATTCAGGACATCGTTTGGAACCAATTCAAGATCTATCAGGAATGAAGCAAACAGCTGCAGTGGAATATTACTAACCGGATGGTCCACTCATCGTCACTGTCCTCTCTGAACTCAACCACAAACGTCACAAGGGATGATGCATTGGAACTACATGTACTCACACTTCTGTCCAGCGCACCACTGGCTCCAATTCCCCGAACAATATCACTTCCTTAACACAAGAGAACATTCAGTAATTTTAGTGTCAGTAATGCAAGTTCCAGTGTTTAAATAATTTTAGCATAATTGCTCATTTGAGTGAAAGATGCCCGTAAACATTCAAATAATTGACGAAACCAATCTTTTTTTCTTGTTAACCTCATAAAATGCAAACTAGTCCCCCTTTTGACTTTGTTGCGTAATCTATGTACTTTGTGCCAGATTATCCCAATAAATTTTTCTGGTTCGAATTTTGTCTAACATCAGCCAGTTTCAGAGATTAGTTATCTTTTTTTTTACAAAATCTTCAAGTTCTTATCAGACAACAGGAACTGAAATAAGCACCTGGAGTCAATGCAATGGCGCCAGTGTGAGAAATGGATCTGGAAGTGTTGCTCTGATTAATTCGGAAACTGCTCACATCCAATAGTGACTTCCACCTGAACATGATTACGTTCTTCGCCACTGAACACTCATCCTCGTCAACCTCTGGCGTCTTTGGAACTAAAAAAGAGCAATTTATCTTTTCAGAAGTTTAACGGATTGTACCTTTCTCTCTAATTAGATATTGGAAGATACGCGGCAGATTTACTTGAACTAAACGCCAATGATTCTCATGGGCCGTGCGATACATCGATCAAAATATTGTACCAAATCCTATTGACCTCCATATGTAAGTATGATATATTAATGACTTCCAATATTTCACTAAACCATAATTTACCGCCGTCTGTAAGGTGATTTGTTCAACTTGTTCAAATCACCCATTTTCATTACTTTTACTTAACTTCACTCTTTTAATAGCTTTATTTGAATGCAGTTGCTCTTCTAAACTTCTAGTTTTGAAGCCGGAAATATCTGTTAGTGGAAACTCAGCACCTTTTAGAGATTCTGATTGGAATTGCGTCGGAATTCCATATCTCTTTACCAAAGCTACTAACTCAAGTTAAATATTTGACCACGGATTCGTGCTGCACGTTACAAATTCGGACAAGCATTAAATACAAAATACAATTGCTAATCTATTGAGCTAGATATCAAATGCCGCAGTCAGCACCTAAAGAACGCGCTCTACATGGAATAGAACCGTTCTGGGAGCGACCCAACTTGGAACCTCCATTAAGATGGGAAAGATGGAGAATGATCTTAAAATTAGCAGTCCTGGCAAAAGAGGGAATTTCAATAAATATCTTACGAGGAGCACCCCCGGTGAAGTAACACTTCATCCTGAACCGATCTACGAGGAAGACGTCGACAATAATACTGTCCCAAGTTAACGCGATCGCAGAATCAGAAACGAACAGTTAAAGAATGCTTGGCTCAACGGGTCTTTCCCATTATAGCCCCCCCCCCCAGCTTAGTGGTCAGATAACCTATAGCCCCCCCCAAACATGGTAATTATTAGCCCCCCCAAACATGGTAATTATACCATAATGGGGGGGCTATAATTTCATGGGGGGCTATAATGGGAAAGACCCGGCTCAACAAACGCCAAAGGTTGAGGCTGCGGGAATTCTATGTGGTGACAGGCCTTGGAAATTACGTGACAGCAAAGCTGACTTCCTTAACTACCTCAGTCTAGGCACGAAAGGCCGACGGATTTTTGGCTCACAAGGACCCACCCTTCAGATTGATCAAATATCAACAAAAGATTTGTGGGACGCTCTGGATAACGTCTTTACAAAATTTTCGACCACTACGTTTTCCTAACAAGAAACAACTAAAAGGGAAATCAGTGGAAAAATTTTATGGATGTCTACGCGAACTGTCTTTAAATTGTGATCTCGGCAGTAATGAAGAATCGATCATTCGAGATGTATCCATTGCTAATATTCAAGATGGAGAAAATCAATTTGAACTCCTGAAAGGAACACGAACCCCCCAGAAGGCGCGAGAACTAACAATTATTGTAGAAATGGACAAACAAAACCAACTGAAAATTTCGGGGAACACAGCATACACAGTATCTAATCAAATCGCTAATCCCGCAATTAACAGTATTCAGAAATCGTGGAACAATCCCAGACTAATACAGACAACTGTAAAAACCCCTCTGCCCGAACTTGGTCACCTAGCCATCGACAAAACTGCCCAGTACGAGGAAAAACTTGTAAAAACTGTGGTATAAATAATCATTTTGCAAAAGTCTGCCGAAAATAAAGAACCCGATGAAACCAAAACCTAGAGTCAATAATGTAAAAGATGTAACATCTGAAGCCGCTACAGTTGGAACATCTGCTACACAATAACAAGTTTACCAAATAGATTCTATGCTAAAAAGCATAACACTTCTGAAGCGAACTACGACTCCGATTACGACGACCTTGACGATAATTGCGTAGCAGTCATCACAAACTTTGAGAGAATAGAACCAGTCAATATGCAAACGCAATTCGGAAACTGAGACTAAAGCACTAGTGGACTCCGGTAGCGTCGGCACAATCATTCACAAAAGCCTAGCAAATGCGGTTGTTCTGAGCAACAAAGATAGCTATTGGACAAAACCGTCGGGATTTATAAGATTTGAAAACATTTACAAATGATTTAATCAAAATAGTTGGTGTTATTAGTACTGCGGTAAAATGCAGTGACTGGTTGGCTAAAGACATCAAAGTTACCGTCGTCGAAGATGGACATAATTGGACGTGACCTGTTTCCATACCTCGGACTTTCCGTAAATCAATCAAGACAACTATTAAATGTTAATTAAAATCAATTTCCAATCAAACAACAAATAGCTTTCGATTTTCCAGGTCTCATCTCCCGAATCAGTAAATCTCACAAACATACTGCGAATTCCACATTTCAAAACAATTTCACTCCACAACTCATCAGAAAGGAAGACAAGAACCAAAGGATCTTCAACCCTTAGTAAATGCAGAACTTAAAAAATTAACAGATGAAAAACACAATTTAAAACTTTATAGTCGCTCTGAAAAAACTTTATATCTCCAATCGTCGTAAAAGTTAAAAGAGATAAAGCCGTTAAACTGGCTTTAGAATCCAAAATTTTAAATAAGTCCATTCATGAAAATAAATATCAGATGCCTAATAATAATCTAAGACACAAATCAACAAAATATTAACACAAATGCATCGAATGAAACAGACTTTCTCTATACTGGATTTGAAGTACGCTTACAGTCAATTAAATATAGACCAGGAAACGTCCCGCCATAACAATTTCAACAATAAAATTAGCGAATGTACAGGCACATATCGTTTCATTGCTGAATGGAATATACTCTAGTAGGACTTGAAACAAATACAATGTTTCCTTGATGATATTATTATTATTATCGTCAGTCGAGGATCTCAAGCTGATCATTTAAAATTAGTCTATCAATGCTTGAAAAGACTGGATGAGGACAACCTCAGTATTAAATTACCTAAGTGTCATTTTGCCAAAACCGAAATAGAAAGGTTAGGTTATAAATTTAGCCAATCATTTAAAATTAGTCTATCAATGCTTGAAAAGACTGGATGAGGACAACCTCAGAATTAAATGACCTAAGTTTCATTTTGCCAAAACACAAATAGAAAGGTTAGGTTAAAAATTTAGCCAATCTGGTATTTATCCATTAGAGTCAAACATCAGCAATCTTAAATCTTTCAGAACCGAAAAATTTAAAACAATTACGATACTTCTTAGGATCAGTACACTACTTAAACAAATTTAGATCAAATTTTTGATAAATTAATAACGAACCTCTCACAATTATGTCATCAACTTCGTCCTCTTCTTAAAAAGAACCCAAAATATGTTTGGAATAATGAGCCAGAAACACATTTCCAACACATTGAAAATCAAGTAGCAAACACAATTGAAAACAGACTAAAATCCACATTTGTAAACCCGCATCAAAAGCGACGCAACTTGAGCGGGCTTAGGTGCCGCATTAGAGCAACGATCACCAACAGGTAACATTTGCATCACGATTACTTAACACCAATGAGGAAAGGTGTAGTGTCAACAAATTAGAATTATTAGGAGTGGATTGGTCTGTCAAATACTTTAAATATTATCTATTTGGATAATCTTTCACTGTCATTACTGATCACAGAGCATCACTATCTATCATGTAAGAACCTAGATCTAATAAATCTTATATTAGTCGCCTCACACATTGGAAAGATCGATTATTACCTTTCCTTTTTAACATTGAACATATACCAGGTGCTAAACTGGGACTGGTAGATTACATTCCTCGCCAATCAAATCAGAGAGCAAAAGTTACAAACAAATATGAAGAGGAATTTGCGGTTGCAACAATTACCCGCATTCGTGACGCGATTGCAGCATTTTCCGCACCACTCCAACTGTCAATCACAGCACATTAACGCGATAAACACACGTCCACTTATTCCCAACAAATAAACAATGCCAAATTGCTTTCTGTCTTAAACTCTCGCACAACTTAGTTGCTAAATTTTCCCTCTGCCAACGCAGCACTATTCCACTTTCTCAAATCAGAAGGAATGAGTTCCAAAATTGCTTCACCACAAACTTAATCTGGAAACACAGGGCGAGTGACCTTCCAATCCACGCCGAATTTGGAGGTCAACACTACAAAATCGTCTAACGAAGGACCCACCACCCTAATTTGGAGCTCTCAAAGGAGGAGTTTTTCGAGAATAACCTCACACAGTTGTTTACAAAAGGACTGCTTAGTTGATTGCATAGATGCAGTACTGAAGCAGGTTAGAGACTGCATTTTGCAGAAAGCTGAACAACGATGCAGGGACTTAAATTCGTATATGCATTCCTACTGGCGCGACTTTCACGTCAGCTCAGGATGCGTATACTTTGACGAGAAAGTGGCAATCCCGAATTCCATCCAGGAAGTGGTACTAGAATCACTCCACCTAACATATCCTGGGAGTTGGGTATGACCAAACTTGGTCACTACGCTTTGTGGCCGTATATGCACAGGGAAATTCTCACAAAAGCGGCCAGGTGCAATGCATGTACAGACATAGGTTAAAAAAATAGACCAAAAATCCCGGCATCTAAGTGGCAACCCCACAACTATTGTTCTGAGCCAAATGAAGAAACTCAAATAGGCTTTGGTGGACCAATTAGAAAAGAAAAAGATCAACACATACATTTTCTCGCATGTATTGACAGTTTCTGCAAATATCCAACAGAACTATTTGATAAAAAGAAATGGACCTAACGTTGTAAAAAGTTTAGATGAACATGGAGTACCACGTAAAATCCGATTAGATCAAGCCAAAGGCCTAAAAGAAAATAGAGGAAATTTTCTGCAAGCAAAAAAACCTTTATATAATAACAGCACCGCAAATGATCATCGAGCCATTGGATTAGTAGAACGTTTGCTACAAACTATTAAAATACGCTTAGGCTGCATAAAATTAGCTACTAAAAACAACAGATTCACATTAAAAGAATCAATAAAATTAATATTGTATTGATTAGGTGATTGTAAACAAAAGACAACAAATGTAACACCTTTCCAAGCACATTTTGTAAGAAAACCAAACACACCTAGTAATATAAGTACAAATCCAGAATCGACCAATCTAACACATGAACAAATGTTGAACCACTATTTAGACGCTGACACTCCCAGTTGAAGACTACTTGGACGAAAATGGATGGGTATTGGACTTTGGGACACGTTAGCACCCGGAAAAACAGTACTCGGCACCTCCCCAACCACAACAGTTATCCAAGAGCCCGGTGTTCCCGAACTTCGCCTTAGGAACAATGATATTGCGAAATTCGGCACCAAAGCCGGACCAACTACGGAGGAGAAAATTGCGTTCCATTCTAACGAGTTACGGAAAAAATACAGAGGAGACATCAAAATTAGGCACTGACATAATTAAATCTTTTTAGGCGTCTCCTCGACAAATAGTAACATACGGATTTGAAGTACGCTTAAAGTCAATTAGATATAGACCCGGAAACGTCCCGCCATGGCAATTTCAACAATATAATTAGCGAATGTACAGGCACATATCGTTTCATTGCTGGATTCTATGGTCTTACTGACATTCCAGCTGCATATCAAAAATTGATGGAATATACTCTAGTAGGACTTAAAACAAATACACTGTTTCCTTGATATTATTATCGTCAGTCGAGGATCTCAAGATAATCATTTAAAATTAGTCTATCAATGCTTGAAAAGACTGGATGAGGACAACGTCAGAATAAAAACACCTAAGTGTCATTTTGCCAAAACCGAAATAGAAAGGTTAGGTTATAAATTTAGCCAATCTGGTATTTCTCCATTAGAGTCAAACATCAGAAATCTTAAATCTTTCAGCACCGAAAAAAAAATAAATTAATTACGATACTTCTTAGGATTAGTACACTACTTTTTCATAACAGATAAATTCATAACGGACCTCTCACAATTATGTCATCAGCTTCGTCCTCTTCTTAAAATGAACCCAAAAGATGTTTGGAATAATAAGCCAGAAACACATTTCCAACACATTGAAAATCAAGTAGCAAACACAATTGAAAACAGACTAAAATCCATATTTGTAAACCCGCATCAAAAGCGACGCAACTTGAGCGGGCTTAGGTGCCGCATTAGAGCAACGATCACCAACAGGTAACATTTGCATCACGATTACTTAACACCAATGAGGAAAGGTGTAGTGTCAACAAATTAGAATTATTAGGAGTGGATTGGTCTGTCAAATACTTTAAATATTATCTATTTGGATAATCTTTCACTGTCATTACTGATCACAGAGCATTACTATCTATCATGAAAGAACCTAGATCTAATAAATCCTATATTAGTCGCCTCACACATTGGATAGATCGATTATTACCTTTCCATTTTAACATTGAACATATACCAGGTGCTAAACTGGGACTGGTAGATTACATTCCTCGCCAACCAAATCAGAGAGCAAAAGTTACAAACAAATATGAAGAGGAATTTGCGGTTGCAACAATTACCCGCAATCGTGACGCGATTGCAGCATTTTATGGAAATTCCGCACCACTCAACTGTCAATCACAGCACATTGACGAGATAAACACTACACAGTTCACACGTCCACTTACTCCCAACAAATAAACAATTCCAAACTGCTTTCTGCCTCAAACTCTCGCACAACTCAGTTGCTAAATTTTCCCTCTGCCAACGCAGCACTATTCCACTTTCTCAAATCAGAAGGAATGAGTTCCACAATTGCTTCACCACAAACTTAATCTGGAAACACAGGGCGAGTGACCTTCCAATCCACGCCAAATTCGGAGGTCAACACTACAAAATTGCCTTACGAAGGACCCACCACCCTAATTTGGAGCTCTCAAAGAAGGAGTTTTTCGACAATAACCTCATACAGTTGTTCACAAAAGGATTCCTGGAAGTCCTGACGAATAAAGATGCAGTACTGAAGGAGGTTAGAGACTGCATTTTGCAGAAAGCTGAACAACGATGCAGGAACATAAATTCGTATATGCATACCTACTGGCGCGACTTTCACGTCAGCTCAGGATGCGTATACATTGACGAGAAAGTGGCAATCCCGAATTCCATCCAGGAAGCGGTACTCGAATCACTCCACCTAACACATCCTGGGAGTTGGAGTATGACTAAACTTAGTCAATACGCTTTGTGGCCGTATATGCAGAGGTAAATTCTCAAAAAAGCGGCCAGGTGCAATGCATGTACAGACGTAGGTAAAAAAACTTAGACAAGTAATCCCGGCATCTAAGTGGAAACCCCACAAGTATTGTTCTGAGCCAAATGAAGAAACTCAAATAGACTTTGGCGGACCAATTAAAAAAGAAAAAGATCAACACATACATTTTCTCGCATGTATTGACCGTTTCTGCAAATATCCAACAGAACTATTTGATGAAAAGAAATGGACCTAACATTGTAAAAATTTTAGATGAACACATTCAAATTCATGGAGTACCACGTAAAATCCGATTAGATCAAGCCAAATGCCTAAAAGAAAAAAAGAGGAAATTTTCTGCAAGCAAAAAAACCTTAATATAATAACAGCACTGCAAATGATCATCGAGCCATTGGATTAGTAAAACGTTTGCTACAAACTATTAAAATACGCTTAGGCTGCAAAAAATTAGCTACTAAAAAAACAGATTCACATTAAAAGAATCAATAAAGTTAATATTGTATTGATTAGGTGATTGTAAACAAAAGACAACAAATGTAACACCTTTCCAAGCACACTTTGTCAGAAAGCCAAACACCTAGTAATATAAGTACAAATCCAGAATCAACAAATCTAACACATGAAAAAATGTTGAACCACTATTTAGACGCTGACACTCCCAGTTGAAGACTACTTGGACAAAAATGGATGGGTATTGGACTTTGGGACACGTTAGCACCCGGAAAAATAGTACTCGGCACCTCCCCAACCACAACAGTTATCCAAGAGCCCGGTGTTCCCGAACTTCGCCTTAGGAACAATGATATTGCGAAATTCGGCACCAAAGCCGGACCAACTACGGAGGAGAAAGATGCGTTCCATTCTAACGAGTTACGGAAAAAATACAGAGGAGACATCAAAATTAGGCACTGACATAATGAAAACTTTTTAGGCGTCTCCGCGACAAATAGTAACATCTCTAAGGCGATGACTTCAAGAAAACCAACTAAGCTGCAACCACTAGTTACCCGGGGGAGAAGTAGGAGAAGTACAGCCACCCCAAACAACAGCAGCTTCTTCGACTTCAACACCGCCAACATCAACGGGCAAACGTAATAGACGTGCACCAGACTACTATGGTTTTGAAAGCACGGTTTGTTCAGTAAGCGAATCAGATTCGGTCCCAGCCCCGAAGAAACAACGCACTGCGAACCCGGTGATTGCGACGATTAATCAAGGGAGTCAACGCAGCCGCCACCCGAAGAGTAGTTTTGAACTGGCAGTCAATAGCCCACCCGACCCTCGAGTACGTCTGCTGACAAATACAACCCCAGACTATGATTATGCTTAATATGAGGAAAATGAGCATTAGTGTATTCGATGCAGAAACTAATGGTTAAACTCACCAATAACAAACAATTCAACATTAATTTAGTCAATTTTCATTATCAATGATGTACTTCTAATTCATTCGTTGTACGTTATATTTGTCACTCATTCGTGTCACCTTTACAGTTATTCTTGTGTTTAATTCTTCAGTCAGCTTTTTAATGTGCCACATTTTCAAATAAAATTTAGTATCCTGGAAAACTAGTAATGTTGCATAATAAATTTTGTTTCATGTTTATCTTCCACGTTCACATGACATTCGCGTCTCACTAACTCAATACTTTACCATTATTATTTATCAATCAAATTATGCAAATAAATTTCAATTTGATTTCAAGCCTTACTCTCAAATTTATCAAAGCAGAGGATATGTGATACAATGATCAAAATATTGAACTAAATGCTATTGACCTCCATATGTTAGTATGATATATTAATGACTTCCAATATTTCACTAAACCATAATTTACCTCCGTCTGTAAGGTGATTTGTTCAACTTGTTCACATCACCCATTTTCATTACTTTTACTTAACTTCACTCTTTTAATAGCCTTATTTGAATGCAGTTGCTCTTCTAAACCTCTAGTTTTGAAGCCGGAGTAATCTGTTAGTGGAAACTCAGCACCTTTTAGAGATTCTGATTGGAATTGCGTCGGAATTCCATATCTCTTTACCAAAGCTACTAACTCAAGTTAAATATTTGACCACGGATTAGTGCTGCGACTCCAAGTTACAAATTCGGACAAGCATTAGCAATACAATTGCTAATCTATTGAGTGAGATATCAAAGACCGATTGAGTTTGAAAAACCCAATTGGCAAGAAAAATGAGCGAAGCTTGGGGGATCTCGAGCATGCATGATTAGGGGTGGAATGAGTTGCTGCGGTAGGTGGACTTGAGGAATGGGGGTATAAAACGCCAAAAAATCGGCCCCACACAAAGATTTTATTCGATTTGGTAATTTGTAGAACTAGAGACTGGGAAACCTCTAAGAGAACCTGCTCAGCGACTTAAAGCCCTCAAGGCCTTAGCTGTACATCCCTTTTGAGGACGAAAATTCAAATAGACAGACGAAAAAACTATCAGACGAAAAACTGGTATAAAAAAAAATCGCATTAAAACGGAAGACCAACAGGGCTAAAATAATTGATACAAACGTTGTTTGACGACCAATTACACATTAAACCTAGTAACTAAGACTAATTACAACAACGTTCATATTACGGGTTTCTTAAACTGGGATCTAGGAGTTGACCTATTTTTACTTCTGTTCACCTATATTGACTCTGATCACCTTAAGATTGCTTTGCTGAGAAGCAGTGGTTTATATGCATTTTGAGCGAAAAGTAAAACTAGCCAAGAAGAGTCCAAAAAAATTCCTGTGATATTTTGGAAAAGCCGAGAAGATGACGGCGGCTTAAAACAATTATCACCCCTCACATTACGTCAACCCCAAGTGATGACATCAACCATTATTAATTCTGTCATTTATAATCAACCAATCATCAGAAAAAAGCTATATAATTTCAGAGCGGGTGGGATATTAGTCGAAAGCAAAATCGAAGCTAATTTTTGTATGAAACAGGCAAAAAGTTTCCGCTAATTTTTATGGAAATCAAGGCGGTGAAATTAAAACAAAAGGTCAGTACAAAAAATGGTCTCGCCTGATCGCGCTTTAGCCTAACATTATACGCCTCAATTAGAACAGTCAGCCATTCCGCTTACGGTTGTTTCCTCTGGAAAAACAACCGTCAGACGGTCAGACAGAGCAGCGAAATAGACTTGCGTGCCGTAAACGTATTCATATACAGATTGCCCCAATTATCATTAGTTTGTTTGACAAAATATATTTAATCGAAAATAAATTTTTAAAAAACTGATTTTTTTAGCTATTAACTAATGTATAATCAAAATCTAATCAATCAAATGCCTTATAAGATCTTGCTTGTGAAAGAGAGCGAGAGAGAGAAAAACGCAAAAGAGCGTCAGAAGACAAAACAAAAGCATGCCAGGCAGATTGCCGGAAAATAGCCGCAGATGATTCCCATTACCAAGATTGGGATTGAAAGAAAAGAAAAAGTCAATTCAAAAAAGAAGTCAATTCAAAAATTTTTGTACAAACAACTTTAAAGTTCGAACTATTTTGATGTCAATTTGGAGCTGAAAAAAGAATATCGAAATTCCAATACACAGCAAAAAATACTTTGAACTGGCCAGAATCTCTCAAATGGATCGGTATCAGAAGACAGAAGAATCTCTCAAAAATAGATTATGACTATTTACTTAACAAATCCTCGTGTATCGAATCAAAAGATAGCTTATGTTGGGCCATATATTGCATAAACATTAAAAATACCCGGCAGATTGCCGGAAAATAGCCGCCGTTGATTCCAATAAGCACAATTGGGATTGAACGAATAGAAGATATTGAAAAAAAAAATTTTGTACAAAAGAATTTTTTAAGTCCCATCTATTTTGATGGCATTTCATAGTTGAACATCTTCTGTTTCTTAGAGACAGGCTACAGGGGCTACTATCAATACCAATAAGCATAAGAGATGGTAACTAAGACTTAAAGGAACGACGTTCAAATAGCGGGCATCTAAAATTGGGCTTTATGGGCTTATCCCGTTTCCATTTCTGATTTCAAATTTTTATAATGACTCTGTTCATTTTGAATTGCTTTGCTGAGCAACTGATGTTCAAAATCACTTTTACCAGAATGAGAGAAGAGAGAAACTAGCCTAGAGAAGTCAAAAGATTTCACGCAATATGTCGAAAAAGCGGCAAAATGGTAAAGCCTAAAAAAGTTCGACGAAGTAAAACAAAACATAGCCGGAGGAATTCCGGAAGCGACTCGAAGAATCAAAACTTCACTAACAAAACCGTAATTGCAGCGGAAGCCACTACTTTCTGTATTAAAACATTAACTCACTACCTCTCCAGGTCTGCTCTAAAAATTGGTGAAACCTAAACTACTGTCACCAAGAGAAACAAAATGCAGCAAAATTTTATATCATTGAAAACGTTCGGTAACGTTAAAAAACCGAAATAATTAAAGTGGTCAAAAAAGTGATAGACTGAAAAAGCTGACATGTTTATCAATTGCCCTCAAACAATTCATGATTTTAACCTGAAAAAGATCGCGAAAGCAAACGGCAGATAGAGATCTTAGAAACTAAGATAAATCTTCTCAAAACAGAAAACTCAAATTTAAGAATCAGAAAACACCTATAAGTACACTTCTAATCACTGCAATTAAGACAAAAAACAACACACTTGTTCCTTGTTGTACATATGCTAGACAACATGATTTCATACTAATTCAAAAATTAAGTTGATCATAGAACAGACATAAGCAGCAGAAGAATATTCAAAGGCAAAACATCGTTTAATTGAATACCAAGGCCGGAAGAAAGTTGCAGTAAATAGTCTTAAGTGGAAATTGCGGAAAAAGCTTGCTATCAAACTCTCAGTACTGCCTTATGTTGAATGAAATCAAAGGCAAACCAAAGAAATGACGAAAATCTAAGAAAAAGCTGAAATTATTCACTTTTAACAACTGAAAAAAATCAATATAACGAAAATACAAGTAGGTGCCAGGACAAAAATAAAAAGATACTAACTATCAGAAAAATCAGAAATCAGAAGAATGTTCAAAATCAGAAAAAAATTCAAGGAAAACGAATACATTTCATTGTTCAGATTTCAAGACATATAAAAGACAACTACTCATCCGATACAAAGATCTATTCTCCCGAGGAGAACAAAAAAGGAAAACGCAGAATTCATAAATACGAAAAATTGAAACATTTTGTAAATAAAATGGTCGAAAAAATTTTAAGACAGCATTTATGAAAAAGTTTTAACTGTTTTTCAAAAACCTAACGCCACAAAATGATTGAATTTTTATTGAAACGAAATTAAAGTCCCTCATGTTGCCCTTATGTTGAATGAAATCAAAGGCAAAACAAAGAAATGACGAAAACCTAAGAAAAAGCTGAAATTATTCATTTTTAACAACTAAAAAAATCAAAATCCGAAAATACAAGTAGGTGCCCGGACAAAAAAAGAAAGATACTAACTAGAAAGTGAAGAATATGGGCACAATGTAAGGAACACCGTAACAAAAACACATTCCTGATTTTTGAAAGTTCAAAATAAAAAAAAAAATTCAAGGAAAACCAATACATTTTATTGTTCAGCTTTCAAGACATATAAAAGATAACTAATCATCCGATACAAAGATCTATTCTCCCGAGGAGAAAAAAAGAAAAAGCAGAATTCATAAATACGAAAAATTGAAACATTTTGTAAAAAAAAATGGTTAAAAAACTTTTAAGACAGCATTTATGCAAAAGTTTTAACTGTTTTTCAAATACCTAACGCAAAAAAATGATTGAGTTTTTATTGAAACGAAATTAAAGTCCCTCATGTTGCACAAAAAGACTATTTCTAGCAATTACAACCAAAGTACAAATATAAAAAATGGCGAAAATCGGAAAAAAATACCAAGTCGGATCAGCATATGTCAATTTTTTAAAAACAAAATTACATCGAAGTAGAAAGAGGCGTTGAGTATATGAATTATCAAAGAAAAGTTGCCACCCTAACTGATTTTTGACAAAAAGACGGTTCAAAGATCCAAAAATGAAGAAATTAATAGAAAAAAAGCCAAGAATTAACCAAAAAATCAAGAAATATATGCTAATTTTCAATTTGAAACGCATTTTAGGCTCTGCAAAACACTGTGGAATCGATTTCCGAAGTGAACATTTCAATATAGTATCGAATAAACTTTATTTCTATAAGAAACCAAATTAAAATCAAAAAAATTGGGCCACTTAGTCCAAAAACGGCTAAAAACGGTTATCTATATGTGCCATTCAGTCAAAAACTACTTTTCAAAGTAAAAAAGTCATTCACTAAACGAAGCGCATGATCAAACAACTTCTCTCGCTTAGCGAAAATCTTTACCGAGACAGCTTTTTTCATTTTCGCTTTTAGGTCAAAATTCCGCGAGAACAAATCTACTTCCTGTAAAAAAAATAGCCGGAAGAATTCCGGAAGCAACTCGAAGCGTCAAAACTTCGGACAAACCGTAATTGAAGCGGATGCCATTACTTTTTGTATTAAATAATTTACTCATAACCTCCCCAGGTCTGATCCAAAAATTGGTGAAACTTAAGCCACTGTCACCAAGAGAAACAAAATGCAGCAAAATTTTATATTATTGAAAACTTTTGGTAACGATAAAATCCGAAATAACTAAGATGTTAAAAAAATTCATAGGCAGAAAAAGCAGACAAGCCTATCAATTGCCCTCAAATAGATCATGAATCTAATCTCAAAACGATCGCGAAAGCAAACGGCAGATAATAATCTTAGAAACTAAGTTAAATCTTTTCAAAAAAGAAAGCTCGAATTTAAGAATCACAAAACCACTATAATTACACTTCTAATCACTGCAATTAGGACAAAAACAACGCACACTTCTTACTTGTTGTACTGAGGCTAGACAACATAATTTCATACTAGTTCAAAAATTAAATTGACATAGAAAGACATAAGCAGCAGAAAAATATTCAAAGGCAAAAAATCGTTGAAACTATTACCAAGTCCGGAAACAAAAATGCAGTAAAAAGTAATAAGCGGAAACTTTGGAAAACGCGCCCTAGCAAACTGTCAGTACTGCCTTATGTTGAATGAAATCAAAGGCAAACCAAAGAAATGACGAAAATCTAAGAAAAAGCTGAAATTATTCATTTTTAACAACTGAAAAAATCAATATACCGAAAATACAAGTAGGTGCCAGGACAAAAATAGAAAGATACTAACTAGAATGTGAAGAATATGGGCACAATGTAAGGATAAAAGATAACTAATCATCCGATACAAAGATCTATTCTACCGAGGAGAACAAAAAAAAGAAAAAGCAGAATTCATAAATACGAAAAATTGAAACATTTTGTAAAAAAATGGTCAAAAAAATTTTAAGACAGCATTTATGAAAAAGTTTTAACTGTTTTTCAAAAACCTAACTCCAAACAATGATTGAATTTCGATTGAAACGAAATTAAAGTCCCTCATGTTGCACAAAAAGACTATTTCTAGCAATTACAACCAGAATACAAACAAAAAAAACTGACGAAAATCGGAAAAAAATACCAAAAGCGGATCAACATATGTAAAATTTATAAAAACAAAATTACATCGAGGTAGAAAGAGGCGTTGAGTATATGAATTATCAAAGAGAAGTTGCCACCCTAACTGATTTTTGACAAAAAGACGGTTCAAAGATCCAAAAAAAGAAATTAATAGAAAAAAAGCCAAGAATTAACTAAAAAAAATCAAATATGTGCTAATTTTCAATTTGAAACGCATTTTAGGCTCTGCAAAACACTGTGGAATCAATTTCCGAAGTGAACATTTCAATATAGTATCGAATAAACTTTATTTCTAGAAGAAACCAAATTAAAATAAAAAAATTGGGCCACTTAGTCCAAAAACGGCTAAAAACGGTTATCTATATGTGCCATTCAGTCAAAAACTACTTTTCAAAGTCAAAAAGTCATTCACTAAACGAAGCGCATGATCAAACAACTTCTATCGCTTAGCGAAAATCTTTACCGAGACAGCTTTTTTCACTTTCGCTTTTAGCTCAAAATTCCGCGTGAACAAATCTGCTTCCTGTAAAAAAAAATAGCCGGAAGAATTCCGGAAGCGACTCGAAGCGTCAAAACTTCGAACAAACCGTAATTGAAGCGGATGCCTTTACTTTTTGTATTAAATCATTTAATCATAACCTCCCCAGGTCTGATCCAAAAATTGGTGAAACTTAAGCCACTGTCACCAAGAGAAACAAAATGCAGCAAAATTTTATCTTATTGAAAACTTTTGTTAACGATAAAATCCGAAATAACTAAGATGTTCAGAAAATTCATAGGCTGAAAAAGCTTACAAGGCTATCAATTGCCCTCAAATAGATCATGAATCTAATCTCAAAACGATCGCGAAAGCAACCGGCAGATAATAATCTTAGAAACTTAGTTAATTCTTTTCAAAAAAGAAAGCTCAAATTTAAGAACCACAAACCCACTTTAATTACACTTCTAATCACTGCAAATAAGACAAAAAACAATGCACACTTCTTACTTGTTCTACTTAGGCTAGCAACATAATTTCAAACTAATTCAAAAATTAAATTGACAAAGAAAGACATAAGCAGCAGAAGAATATTCCAAGGCAAAAAATTGTTGAAATTAATACCAAATCCGGAAACAAAAATGCAGTAAATAGTAATAAGTAGAAATTTTGGAAAACGCTTGCTAGCAAACTCTCAAAACTGCTTTATGTTGAATGAAATCAAAGGAAAACCAAAGAAACGAAGAAAATCTAAGAAAATCTGAAATTATTCATTTTTAACAACTGAAAAAATTAAAATACCGAAAATACAAGTAGGTGCCAGGACAAAAATAGAAAGATACTAACTAGAATTTGAAGAATAAGGGCACAATGTAAGGATAAAAGATAACTAATCATCCCATACAAAGATCTATTCTCCCGAGGAGAACAAAAAATGGAAAAAGCAGAATTCATAAAAACGAAAAATTGAAACATTTTGTAAAAATGGTCAAAAAAATTTTAAGACAGCGTTTATGAAAAAGTTTTAACTGTTTTTCAAAAACCTAACTCCAAACAATGATTGAATTTTGATTGAAACGAAATTAAGGTCCCTCATGTTGCACAAAAAGACAATTTCTAGCAATTACAACCAAAATACAAGCAAAAAAAACTGACGAAAATCGGAAAAAAATACCAAAAGCGGATCAGCATATGTAAAATTTATAAAAACAAAATTACATCGAGGTAGAAAGAGGCGTTGAGTATATGAATTATCAAAGAGAAGTTGCCACCCTAACTGATTTTTGACAAAAAGACGGTTCAAAGATCCAAAAATGAAGAAATTAATAGAAAAAAAGCCAAGAATTAACCAAAAAATCAAGAAATATGTGCTAATTTTCAATTTGAAACGCATTTTATGCTCTGCAAAACACTGTGGAATCAATTTCCGAAGTGAAAATTTCAATATAGTATCGAATAAACTTTATTTCTATAAGAAACTAAATTAAAATCAAAAAAATTGGGCCACTTAGTCCAAAAACGGCTAAAAACGGTTATCTATATGTGCCATTCAGTCAAAAACTACTTTTCAAAGTCAAAAAGTCATTCACTAAACGAAGCGCATGATCAAACAACTTCTCTCGCTTAGCGAAAATCTTTACCGAGACAGCTTTTTTCACATTCGCTTTTAGCTCAAAATTCCGCGTGAACAAATCTGCTTCCTGTAAAAAAAAAATAGCCGGAAGAATTCCGGAAGCGACTCGAAGCGTCAAAACTTCGAACAAACCGTAATTGAAGCGGATGCCTTTACTTTTTGTATTAAATCATTTACTCATAACCTCCCCAGGTCTGATCCAAAAATTGGTGAAACTTAGCCACTGTCACCAAGAGAAACAAAATGCAGCAAAATTTTTATCTTATTGAAAACTTTTGGTAACGATAAAATCCGAAATAACTAAGATGTTCAGGAAATTCATAGGCTGAAAAAGCTTACAAGGCTATCAATTGCCCTCAAATAGATCATGAATCTAATCTCAAAACGATCGCGAAAGCAACCGGCAGATAATAATCTTAGAAACTAAGTTAATTCTTTTCAAAAAAGAAAGCTCGAATTTAAGAACCACAAAACCACTTTAATTACACTTCTAATCACTGCAAATAAGACAAAAAACAACGCACACTTCTTACTTGTTCTACTTAGGCTAGACAACATAATTTCAAACTAATTCAAAAATTAAATTGACATAGAAAGACATAAGCAGCAGAAGAATATTCCAAGGCAAAAAATTGTTGAAATTAATACCAAATCCGGAAACAAAAATGCAGTAAATAGTAATAAGTAGAAATTTTGGAAAACGCTTGCTAGCAAACTCTCAAAACTGCCTTATGTTGAATGAAATCAAAGGAAAACCAAAGAAACGAAGAAAATCTAAGAAAATCTGAAATTATTCATTTTTAACAACTGAAAAAATTAAAATACCGAAAAAACAAGTAGGTACCAGGACAAAAATAGAAAGATACTAACCAGAATTTGAAGAATATGGGCACAATGTAAGGATAAAAGATAACTAATCATCCCAGACAAAGATCTATTCTCCCGAGGAGAACAAAAAATGGAAAAAGCAGAATCCATAAAAACGAAAAATTGAAACATTTTGTAAAAATGGTCAAAAAAATTTTAAGACAGCATTTATGAAAAAGTTTTAACTGTTTTTCAAAATCCTAACTCCAAACAACGATTGAATTTTGATTGAAACGAAATTTAAGTCCCTCATGTTGCACAAAAAGACTATTTCTAGCAATTACAACCAAAATACAAACAAAAAAACTGACGAAAATCGGAAAAAATACCAAAAGCGGATCAGCATATGTAAAATTTATAAAAACAAAATTACATCGAGGTAGAAAGAGGCGTTGAGTATATGAATTATCAAAGACAAGTTGCCACCCTAACCGATTTTTGACAAAAAGACGGTTCAAAGATCCAAAAATGAAGAAATTAATAGAAAAAAAAGCCAAGAATTAACTTAAAAAAAATCAAGAAATATGTGCTAATTTTCAGCTTGAAACGCATTTTAGGCTCTGCGAAACACTCTGGAATCAATTTCCGAAGTGAACATTTCAATATAGTATCGAATAAACTTTATTTCTATAAAAAACCAAATTAAAATCAAAAACATTGGGCCACTTAGTCCAAAAACGGCTAAAAACGGTTATCTATATGTGCCATTCAGTCAAAAACTATTCAGTCAAAAACTACTTTTCAAAGTCAAAAAGTCATTCACTAAACGAAGCGCATGATCGAACAACTTCTCTCGCTTAGCCAAAATCTTTACCGAGAGCTTTTCACTTTCGCTTTTAGGTCAAAATTCCGCGTGAACAAATCTGCTTCCTGTAAAAAAAAAGCCGGAAGAATTCCGGAAGCGACTTGAAGCGTCAAAACTTCGAACGAACCGTAATTGAAGCGGATGCCATTACTTTTTGTGTTAAATCATTTACTCATAACCTCCCCAGGTCTGATCCAAAAATTGGTGAAACTTAAGCCACTGTCGCCAAGACAAACAAAATGCAGCAAAATTTTATCTTATTGAAAACTTTCGGTAACGATAAAATCCGAAATAATTAAGATGTTCAAAAAATTCATAGGCAGAAAAAGCTGACAAGGCTATCAATTGCCCTCAAATAGATCATGAATCTAATCTCAAAACGATCGCGAAAGCAAACGGCAGATAATAATCTTAGAAACTAAGTTAAATCTTTTCAAAAAAGAAAGCTCGAATTTAAGAATCACAAAACTACTATAATTACACTTCTAATCACTGCAGTTAGGACAAAAACAACGCACACTTCTTACTTGTTGTACTTAGGCTAGACAACATAATTTCATACTAATTCAAAAATTAAATTGACATAGAAAGACATAAGCAGCAGAAAAATATTCAAAGGCAAAAAATCGTCGAAACTATTACCAAGTCCGGAAACAAAAATGCAGTGAAAAGTAATAAGTGGAAACTTTGGAAAACGCGTGCTAGCAAACTCTCAGTAGTGCCTTTTGTTGAATGAAATCAAAGGCAAACCAAAGAAATGACGAAAATCTAAGAAAAAGCTGAAATTATTCATTTTTAACAACTGAAAAAATCAGTATACCGAAAACACAAGTAGATGCCAGGACAAAAATAGAAAGATAATAACTAGAATGTGAAGAATATGGGCACAATGTAAGGATAAAAGATAACTAATCATCCGATACAAAGATCTATTCTACCGAGGAGAACAAAAAAAAGGAAAAAGCAGAATTCATAAATACGAAAAATTGAAACATTTTGTAAAAAAATGGTCAAAAAAATTTTAAGACAGCATTTATGAAAAAGTTTTAACTGTTTTTCAAAAACCTAACGCCAAAAAATGATTGAATTTTGATTGAAACGAAACTAAAGTCCCTCCTGTTGCACAAAAAGACTATTTCTAACAATTATAACCAAAATACAAACAAAAAAAACTGACGAAAATCGGAAAAAATGCCAAAGTCGGATCAGCATATGTAGATTTTATAAAAACAAAACTACATCGAGGTAGAAAGAGGCGTTGAGTATATGAATTATCAAAGAGAAGTTGCCACCCTAACTGATTTTTGACAAAAAGACGGTTCAAAGATCCAAAACTGAATTAATAGAAAAAAAGCCAAGAATTTACTGAAAAATCAGGAAATATGTGCTAATTTTCTACTTGAAACGCATTTTCAGGCTCTGCAAAACACTGTGGAATCAATTTCCGAAGTGAACATTTCAATATAGTATCGAATAAACTTTATTTCTAGAAGAAACCAAATTAAAATAAAAAAATTGGGCCACTTAGTCCAAAAACGGCTAAAAACTGTTATCTTGTGCCATTCAGTCAAAAACTACTTTTCAAAGTCAAAAAGTCATTCACTAAACGAAGCGCATGATCAAAAAACTTCTCTCGCTTAGCGAAAATCTGTTCACCGAGACAGCTTCACTTTCTCTTTTAGGTCAAAATTCCGCGTGAACAAATCTACTTCCTGTAAAAAAAATAGCCGGAAGAATTCCGGAAGCAACTCGAAGCGTCAAAATTTCAAACAAACCCGTAATTGAAGCGGAAGCCATTACTTTTTGTATTGAATCATTAACTCATAACCTCCCCAGGTCTGATCCAAAAAATGGTGAAACTGAAGCCACTGTCACCAAGAGAAACAAAATGCAGCAAAATTTTACCTTATTGAAAACTTCTGGTAGTGATAAAATCCGAAATAACTAAGATGTTCAAAAAATTCATAGGCTGAAAAAGCTGACAAGGCTATCAATTGCCCTCAAATAGATCATGAATCTAATCTCAAAACGATCGCGAAAGCAAACGGCAGATAATAATCTTAGAAACTAAGTTAAATCTTTTCAAAAAAGAAAGCTCGAATTTAAGAAACAGAAAACCACTATAATTACACTTCTAATCACTGCAATTAAGACAAAAAACAACGCACACTTCTTACTTGTTGTACTTAGGCTAGACAACATAATTTCATACCAATTAAAAAATTAAATTGATATAAAAGGCAAAAATATTCAAAGGCAAAAAATCGTTGATATTAATACCAAGTCCGGAAACACAAATGCAGTAAATAGTAATAAATGGAAATTTTGGAAACCGCTTGCTAGCAAACTCTCAGTACTGCCTTATGTTGAATGAAATCAATTAAAACCAAAGAAATGACGAAAATCTAAGAAAAAGCTGCAGTTATTCATTTTTAACAACTAAAAAAATCAATATACCAAAAACAAATATAGGTGCCAGGACAAAGCTAGAATGATACTAACTAGAATGTGAAGAATATGGTCAAAATATAAGGAACACCGTAACAAAGACATTCTTTATTTTTGAAAGTTCAAAATCAAATTAAAAAACGAATACAGTTCATTGTTCAGCATTCGAGACATAGAAGAGATAACTAGTTATCCGATACAAAGATCTATCCTCCCGAAAAGAACAAAAAATAGGAAAAAGCGGAATTCAAAAATAAAAAAAAATTGAAACATTTTGCAAAAAATGATAAAAAAAACTTTGAAGACTGCATTTACGAAAAAGCTTCAACTGTTTTTCAAAAACTAAACGCCAAAAAATGATTGAATTTTTATTGAAACGAAATCAAGTTCCCTCATGCTGCACAAAAAGACTATTTCTAGTAATTACAACCAAAAGACAAACAAAAAACTGACAAAAATCGGAAAAAAACTACCAAGGTCGGATTAGCATATGTACAATTTTATAAAACAAAAATACACCGAGGTGGAGAGAGGCGTTGAGTATATGAAGTATCAAAAAGAAGCTGTCAAATTAACTGACTTTCGACAAAAAGACGGTTAAAAGATCCAAAAAGGAATAAATTAATAGAAAAAAGCCAAAAATTAACTAAAAAATCAAGAAATCTGTGCCAATTTTCAAACTGAAACACATTTTCAGGCTCTGCAAAACACTGTGGCATCAATCTCTGAGGTTGGCATTTCAATATAGTATAGAATAAAAATTATTTCTACAAGAAACCAAATTACAAGCAAAAAAATGGGGCCACTTAGACGAAAAAACGGCTAAAAACGGTTATCTATATGTGCCATTCAGTCAAAATCTACTTTTCAAAGTCAAAAAGTCATTCACGAAACGCAGCGCATGATCAAAAAACTTCTCTCGCTTATCGAAAATCTGTTCACTAAGACAGTTTTTCTCACTTTCGCGTTTAGGTCAAAATGCCGCGTGAACAAATATACTTCCTGTAAAAAAAAAGACCGAGAGAAAACCAATTCTCCTCTTCGAGTCGTAAAAATAGGAGCGCTATAATAGCCGGCTGAGAAGATGAGGGCGGCTATTAAAAACTATCATCTTACTAGGCAGGGCAGTTCTCAGGACAACAACAGAATACTCTTCGTGCTCTGTGGTGTCTTCTTGTCCCTCTGGGGGACTACTTTGACCTGCCATGTTCACTGCCACCACACAAACTTCATAACCAACATCTGATTCTAGACCTTTGATTGTGTACTCAACCATTGTGGCCGCATCAGAGGAATCCGCTCTTTGATCTAAACATACGGAACAAAGTTGCCTCAATTTTCCCGAATATAGCTGCAACAATTAAAAAGAGCACTTGCAAAATTATAGTAGTTCAATTATCAGGCTCTGTTTCGCGAGCAAGTAGTATCAGCTACAGTAATGCCAATCGCGAGACATAAACTTGAAATAGACGCTTTGATTAACATAACTATTATTTGAAGTTAACGCAGTTCCTCCAGACATCTGATTACCTTTGTCAACGATCACCGGATCACATGGAATCCATTCGTTGTCCGCGGACTCTTCAGCCAATCTGTATATTACATGGTACTCTGACACGGGAGTGAAACTGCTCTGACTCCATCGAAGCTTGAGAGAATTGGGTTTGCTTATACACAACTCCTTCAGCAATTTCACAGGCTCAGGAGCTGAAGAAAAATTTAAGATTATAATTCTTGGATGCAAAAATTCAGAATGGTAGAAGTCGCTATTATAACTTCTCAATAAAAGGACAACAACAAAGAGTTTTTAACCAATTTGATCGAAATTATGGTATACGCAGAGCGCTCATTACTCAATTAGAAATTTGGTTATGCGTTCTTCTCTATCTAACTCATTTTGATTTGCACGACAACACAACTTAAGAGTAAATGATTCGAAGTAATTACGATCAAATGACACCAAATTGAGAACCCTTAAACCCGTTTCATCGACCCCATTGTGAAAGTTCTGAGAACTAACTAACGTTTCAAGAAGTCCAGCCTGTTGATATTTTTCTTTTCCAGTGAGAAATCAACAAACAGCTGTTGTTCTCCAAACGAACCCTCTCCCCCTTGTGAGTCCAGTTGAGCAAATGCTTTCGTTAGTTGATGAGCTCGATCTTTAGCTGTGTTCACTCGCGCACATAGACGGGAACAGAACTGAAAACGTAATTGGTAAGGCACAAACTCTTGATTTAAAAAAGGCGACAAAGACATCCGATACGTAGCTGTACCTCTTCTAAGATACGCGGAGAGTAAATAAGGCAAGAAGAAAGCTTCAAAAAACAGAGACAACAGATTAAGCATTACGTGGTATCGGCGTAGAAGTGAAAAGTTAGATCATTTTGATGTAAAAAATGGAAGCTTCGTTCATTATCACGCCTAAAACTGCACATACCGCAAGGTTCCCATTATAACACATTACTCGGGAGCCCCGATTTAACATGCAATATTCAAATCATATTGCATTTTCAGTGAAGCTACAGAAGAATCGCAGCGGTGAAACACTAGCCTGTAGGAATGCAGTTTGGTCAGCCTCCTTCATGGCCTCAGTTGAGAGACTCAGCAGTCCATGAGTCAACTCCAAACTTTCTTTCACACTCTCACTGTCAGACTCAAGTTGCGACAACCTAAACACTCAAAATTCGTCAAACTATCCGCAGTAGGCTACAAAATTAAGCAGAACATTATTTGTTATATTGGGCCTACTGAAAGTCTCAAATTCAATTGACTTTATTCAATCCAGTTTACATCGAAAAAAAATGAATTTGAAAAATTTCCTGACACTTCAAAGCAAAATAGGTGAATCAAAAGTTTCGGTTTTAGAACCTATGATGGTCACTGTAGGATCAAAAATAGATTTAACACTAACACTCCAGCTAAAAATATCCAGGTGTCAAATATCGGTATCAATTCTCTATTTTCTGACGATAATTTTTGTATTCTTACAGAAAATTCCGCACTGATCAAAATTTGAGAAAAAAGTAATGCATAAATGACTCTGGCTTTCTTCAAAGGATTTCAGTAAGAAAAACTAAGAATGAAAATTTCAAAATCTGAATTAATTTCCATTTTGTTCTGATTAACCGTAGATTCCAATCCTACTAATCAAGCTATTCATTGAACCGCCTCATCATCTGATCAAGCTCATCTGGCGTTTCAGCGAACAAAACTTCTGACGATTTGTCTTCAGATTCTAAAAGCAAGCTCGACTACAATACCTTAATACAAAAATTGCCTAAAACTCAATTTAAGGATACAAATTAAAGGGTGTTAACTGCCTCAAACTTTCATAAAATTGATACAAGAATTTTTAACTAGTTTAATTTATCTCAACATTTCTGTTGAAATATTGGTTTAATTTAGCGCACTTTCCTATTAAAAACTGAGGATCAAAAACAGTCAAGAAATAGAGTAAACAGATTTTTAAAAGGCATGCTTTCCTCTCGTTAGCAGAGAAATACTCTAAGAAATTTGGGCTGATAGAATTAAAAAGTGAGACGCAAAAACTAAATCTTCATTTATTTTCAATCGATGGATTCGGACACTCGATCTTCATTTATAAATCTTCATTTATTTTCAATCGATCGATTCGGACACTCGATCTTCATTTATAAATCTTCATTTACTTTCAATCGATCGATTCGGACACTCGATCTTCATTTATAAATCTTCATTTATTTTTAATCGATCGATTCGGACACTCGATCTTTATTTATAAATCTTCATTTATTTTCAATCGATCGATTCGGACACTCGATTCTTTATTTATAAATCTTCATTTATTTTCCATCAATCGATTCGGACACTCGATCTTCATTTATAAATCTTCAATTATTTTCAATCGCTCGATTCGGACACTCGATCTTCATTTATAAATTTTCATTTATTTTCCATCGATCGATTCGGACACTCGATCTTCATTTATAAATCTTCATTTATTTTCCATCGATCGATTCCGACATTTATTGGTCACTAAGTCGTGTGTTGTAAGCTCAGTTTCACTTATTGAGTGGAGAAAAACATTTTAGGTCAGGAATGGTAGCAACGCTAAAGACGACAAGCTATGGATGATCGATGCAATTAAAACCTTAAATGCTTTCCATGCCCAGTTTCAGTCATAATCAAATGAGCCAAATGCAAATTGAATATTTATGATAGTCACTCAAGAAAGTCAGATAATTTTTTCACTATATATTAAAAAAAACAGCATAGTTCAATACTTGTCAGACAGCGGATTCAATTTGTACAATATAACTAAATTGGGCATCTCAAAATTGTGAAAAGCAGGCAGAAACCAAAGAAATCAGCCAAAAATTGACCCAAAAATTCCGAACTTTTACAGGCTAAGTTCTGATAAGATTCATTTCAATTCTTACAAAATATTCGTGCAATATGTTATAACAGGCATCGTTTCAAATGGATGCCGTTTAAAATGCACGACACCAAAATCTTGTATCACATGGCCACCAAAACTAAAAACCAACTAACGTCGGGCGAATTGCTCTCAAACGATCGGCGAGCAGTTGGCTTTGTCGGTAGATAACTACGGTTTAGTGAGGCTAACTTTCGCTTAATTGAAGGGGCGTGAGGTGAGCGCAGAGGGGGTGGGTGCACCGGGGGCAATGGTGGGGGAGGGGAGAGGGGGGTCCTTGGATGCACAGGACCACGTCACTATGGCCTGAACGATGTTCAGGTAGGGGATTAGGGGTGAAGTGAGGGGGGCTGATGTGGGAGAGTGAAGGGGGCGGTGGGGAGTGCAAAACTCTAAGAAACGCCCTTTACACCATGAGTATACGTCTCCAAAACAGTTTCTGCTAATGGTATACTTGGAGACTAGTGAGCTGAAAGTCTCTAAGGGAACTTAGCGCTCTCTGGGAGCTACCTGTTTATCCCGTTTTCGAAAAAGAGAATTCAAATGGGTCAGACAAAAACTAGGTCCAACAAAAATTGTACAAAAAACCGGTAGGACTAATATAATTGCTACGAAATTCGGTTGAGACCAATTAATTATTACATGCAAAGTGTCAATTTGCGCTAATAATTCCATCCTAGTTGACGGCCCGTTATGGTCCTAGATGTGGACTAATTAGCGTCCAGTTGAAACAAAAACAGCGTCGTCCTTTTGATTAGTCGTCCCGTTGATCTTCCCATATAATATTATACTACATACATATAATACATATAATATTATAGTTGATCTAACCATGATAAAATTATATTGTGTAAGATAATTATAATGTGAAATAAACCTTATAAGGCCATTTTATATGAAAAAAACCGTTAAATGTGTTGCTTTTAACGTAGTCACGGGAACATTTTCTAAATTTTTCAAGCATGCCTGACAAACTGCCGGAAAACGGCAGCCATTGATTCCCATAACCCCCCCCCCATTGGGATTGATAGAGCAGAAAAACGAAAATTTTGTACAAACAAATTGTAGTGCGAACTATATTAACATCATTCTGTAGTTACACATGATCCAATCTCTTAGTCATAGGATATAGGGGCTAGTATCTATACCAAAAAGCATTAGTGATGGTAACTAAGAATTAACAGAACAAAGTTCAAGTTGCGGACATCTAAATATGGGCTTTGTGTTTATCCCGTTTCTATTCTAGACCTCATTTTTATGACTCCATTAATTATAGATTGCTTTACCGACTGCAAAATCACCACTTCAATTTGATGTGATGATTTTGCAGTTGGTAAAAACAATCTAAAATGAAAGGAGTCATAAAATGAAGTCAAGAATAGAAACCGGACAAACACATAACCAATTTTAGATGCCCCCTACCTGAAATTTGCTTTTAAGTCTTAGTTACAATCCCTGTGTGAACAACTCTTAAAAAATGACAGTTCTCCATACAATTAAAATAATTTGAATTAAGAGAATTGGGCCCACCTTACAAATATAACAGTACTAGGTTAATTGATGTGAAATATAAATTTCCGAAAAAATTATCACGCTCAGTCAAAATGGTGAGAAACTCTAAAAATTGACTCCGTAGAAACCATCATGAAGCATACGAGACGCTTGTTTAGGGATATTAGTGTTACGACCCCACCTTAGGTTTGAGTGGTATCATTAGGAAACATGTCATGCGTTGAATTTCAAAATAAACAGTTTTTCTGAATTTCCCATTTTGAAGCATTCATCGAGGCTTGAAATTTTGTGATCTTTAGCCTCACTTCCGTTGTTTTGTACACATTATTATTGTTCAAATTTTGATCAATCTGTGCTACAAATATGATAAAACTGTTAACGATAGTCTCATTGACTTTACGTTCAATGATAGAAGTGAATTGAAGAATTCTTTGAACAAACTGTTACGGTTACATTTTCGCTAAATTTCGAAAAATTCGGCAAAAGTAAAAAAGGCGTCAAATACACTTATTTGGCCCACTTAGTCCAGTCTAACCACTAGTGCAGACCAAAAAACTCTAAGACAAAATCCATTGACTCAGATAAAAGCCATCTTTACCTCCAGTTCCTAAGTTGATGGTTGTTTACAAATATCATCAAATTATTAGCAACTTCTTCACTTTTTCATGTTTTTGTCACCTTCTTAGTCTAGTTTGGGACAGATCCCATCGAATTTCTTCTGAAGTAAACACTAATCTATACTGGTTTCATCTGACGTTTTTATGACTTCGACACTGAGTTTTCATTAAAAGGCTGTGAGCTTTTGATACTGGTAAATATTTGTGGTTCTTTGATTCTTTTTATATTTCCCCTTTAGAAACCGGCCATATTGATGCTCAAATGGTTCAAATGAAGGCCCACGCAGACATGTAAAACCTTTTCCGTTATTAGCTCATGCTTTTAAAGGCTTCAAAACTACTTTTATAATTTTTCCGTGATTTTGTTGTCTTGCATGTATTTGTTGTTTTGTAGTCTTTTGGCTTAGTTTCACTAAAGACAGGTGATTTTGGTCTCTCAAGCAGTTACATGTATTTTATCTTGTATGTTCAGAAGAAAACTGATGGTTGTTGTGACCTCTGAATTTATTTGTCTTACAAAATTTATTAGAATTTTGAGCTTTGCCATTTTGCTGTTCTTTTTGTCAACTTATTACATAGTCTCGTTAAAAACAAGTCGATCCACTTCCTTGTAAAGCACACGTCAATTTGTTTAGTTCTGATTATACCTGATACTATTTGGACGTTTTTACCAAATGTATTTTTCAAACCAGATTGCCGGAATAGCTGCGAAAGAACAGACCTGCGTTCCGTATAATAGAGATAGAAACAAAGACAGATCTAAATTGAAAAAAAAAATCGATGCTACTCAAAAAGCTAGGCAAAAACCATCCAGCGATACATTAAATTAACCGATTTACGTGGGGCGAATTGCTCTAAAACGACCGGCGAGCGGATGGCTTCGTCAGTAGCTGGCCACGGTTTCAGAGGCTATCTTATTAATTGAAGGGGCGCAAGGTGAGCGCAGCGGGGGTGCAAAAATGGATTGGGGGACTGATGTGGGGCGGTGGGTAGGAGGGGTGTGGGACCATATTATCAGAACCGCCCTCCACACCATAAGTAAAAGTCTCCAAAAAGTTTCTGTTAATCGCATGCTTGAAAACTAGCGTGCTGAGAGAACTTAATGAGAACTTAAGAGGACTTAAGCGAACTTAATGCAAACTGGGCGCTTTCTCTTTATCCCGTTTTTGAAGACGAAAGTCAAAAGCGTCAGACGAAAAATCGGTCAAGCGAAAAATTGCACAAAAAGACCGACAGGACTAATATAATTGCAACAAACTTCGTGTGAGAGCAATGAATAAAGCTTGCAAAAATTCATCCCGCAGAAGCCTCTTATTAGGAAACATTACAGCACATATGAGTTCCTTTGACCTTAAACAAAATCAAATTAAAGTTTTTAAATGCAAAAGTCATTTTATTGAGGGAGGTAAGTCACCTGTGATCAAAATGTAACCACGCAAAAAATTTTGCTAGAGTGCGAAATGACGTAACGTGCGCAAAATCCGTTAGTGAGAGGAGGAAGTTATTCAGAAAAATTAACTTTTTCAGCGTCGCTGTGTGAACAAATGTAGAACGAATGAGCTTCAGACGACAAAACAAAAAGAAACATAGCAGGACAAGACCTGACGTACAATTCAAAGAACTGTCATTGACTAAACAACAAACTAAACATAGAACGGACTATGAGTGAAGTGGGAAAACAATTTCTAAAAAAATCAGATCAAAAGAATAAAAACAGAAAATGAATGTCAAAATGCCGCATGCAGACAAAAACACCACTAGCGAGAAATGGAAATTGAATGAAAATGGAAATTTGGCTGAAACAAAACTAGGCCTAGAAGGAACTATGAATAGATTGGGAAAACCATTCAGAAAAAAAATCCTATCCAAAAAATCGAAAAAACAGAAATTCAAAGTGAAATTGCCGCATGTGAACAAAAAACCACTAGCGAGAAAGCGCATTTTTGTTCAAACACCGTTTTCTCACTCTACCTTAAAATTAGAGTGAAAAAATCTCACGCCGCAAAAAACCGCTCGCAGTTTTGCTCCACTGCCTGTTTCGGCGTGACCAAAACCACTACTCCAATTTAACTTCAAAAATCATGAAAATGTGTGAACAGATCTTAAAAAACACATAGCCGGAAGAATTCCGGAAGCGACTCGAAGCGTCAAAACTTCACTAACAAAACCGTAATTCCAGCGGAAGTCACTACTTTTCGTATTAAACCATAAACTCATTACCTCACAAGGTCTGATCTAAAATTTGGTGAATTTAAACCACTGTCAGCAAGAGAATTAAAAAGCAGCAAAAATTTATACTATAAAAGTCCGAGATGATTAGGATGCTCAAAAAACTGATAGAATAAAAAACCAACAGGTCTGTCAATTGCCCTCAAATAATTCATGATTCTAATCTAAAAAAAGATCGCGAAAGCAAACCGCAGATAAATCTTAGAAACTAAATTAATTTTTCAAAAGAATGTCTAAATTGAAGAATCAGAAAACCACTACAATTAGATTTCAAATCATTGCAATTAAGACAAAAACAACACATACTTCTTCCTTGTTGTATAAATTCTAGACATGATTTCATACTAACTCAAAAATTAAAATCATAGAAAAGACATAAGCAACAGAATAAAATTCAAAGGCAAACAATTGTTTAAAAACAATACCAAGGCCGAGAAAAAATTGTAGTAACAAGTGGAAATTTTGGAAGAAACTTGCTAACAAACTCTCAACACTAGCCTTAATGAATGAAATCAATTGCAAACCAAAGAAATGATGAAAATCTAAGAAAAAGCTGAAATCATTCAATTTTTTAACAACTGAAAAAAATCAATATAACGAATATAAATATAGGTGCCATAAAACAGCTAGACTGACCCAAACTAGAATGTGAAAAAAAGGACACAAAGTAAGAAAAACAAAAGAACAAAAAGACTAATTCTCGATTATTGATAGTTAAAAACCACCAATTTAAAAAAAAACAGGAAAAACGAATACATTTCATTGTTCAGCATTCGAGACATAGAAGAGACGACGAAACCTCCGAGACAAAGATCCATCCTCCCGAAGAGAACAAAGACAGAAAAAGCGGAATTCAGAGACATTGAAATATTTTGCAAAGAAGTGGTCAAAAAATTTTTGCGACTGCATTAATGAAAAAATTTTTCAAAAAATTAACGCCAAAAGTGGTTGATTTTTATTGAAACGAATTTAAAGTCCCTCATGTTGCCCAAAAAGGCTATCTCTAGTAATTAAAACCGGAATTCGAACAAAAAACAGAAAAATTCGAAAAAAACTACCAAAATCGGATTAGCATATGTACAATTTTAAAAAACAAAATTACATCGAGTTAGAAAGAGGCTTTGAGTATAAGAATTATCAAAGGAAGTTGCATTTTAACTGATTTTTGATAACAAAAAGGCGGCTGACAGATTCAAAATTGAAAGATTCAAGAAATTAATAGAAAAAGAGCCAAAAATTAACTAAAAATCAAGAAATTTTTTCAAATTTTGAACTTCAAAGGCATTTTCAGGCTGTTCAAAGCACTGCGGTATCAATTTCCGAGGTTTGCATTTCAATATAGTATCGAATAAATAATATTTCTACAAAAACCAAATTACAAGCAAAAAAACTAGGCCACTTAGACGAAAAAACGGCTAAAAACGGTCATCTATATGTGCCATTCAGTCAAAGACTACTTTTTAATGTCAAAAAGTCATTCATTCACTAAGCGCAGCGCATGATCAAAAAACTCCACTTGCTCAGAAATAATTAGTTCACACTGCAATTTTACTCGCTTTCACTTTTAGGTCAAAACATTGTCTGAACGAATAAAACTTCCGGTAAAAAGACAGCGCCCCAATACAATTTAAATTCTTTGAATTGTAAACGTAGCCGGAATTCCGGAAGCGACTCGAAGCCTCAAGACTTCACAAAAAAACCGTAAAGGCAGGTGAGGTCATTACCTTTTGTACTAAAACATTAACTAATTACCTTCTAGGCCTGATTCAAAATTGGTGAAAATTGAACCAGTGTCACCAGAGAAACAAAATGCAGCAAAATTTTATATTATTGAAAACGTTTGGTAACATTAAAAGTCCGAAACAATTAGCAAGGTCAGAAAACTGATAGGCCGAGAAGGCTGATAGGGCTATCAATTACCCTTCAATAATTCGTGATTTGGATCTAAAAAAGATTGCGAAAGCAAACGGATGATAATAAAAAAAACTTAGAAACTAAGTTAAATTTTTCAAAAAAGAATGCTCAAATTCAAGAAACAGAAGACCAATAAAATTTGATTTCAAATCACTGCAATTAAGACAAAAACAACACATATTTCTTCCTTGCTGTATATATTCTAGACATGATTTCATATTAATTCAAAAAGTAAATTAATCATAGGAACGACATAAGCAACAGAATAAAATTTCTGTTGGCCAAAAATCGTTTAAAAACAATACCAAGGCCGGGAAAAAATGCAATAAAGAGTAATGGAAATTTTGGCAACGACTTTTTTTATAAACTCTCGATACTCTCAGTACTAGCCTTAAGTTGAATGAAATCAATTGCAAACCAAAGAAATGACGAAAATCTAAGAAAAAAGCTGGAAATCATTCATTTTTTCAACAACTGAAAAATCAAAGTAACGAATATAAAAATAGGTGCCAGAACAAAGCTAGAAAGATACAAACTAGAATGTCAAGAAATTGGACACAATGTAAGGAACACCGTAACAAAAAACTAATTCTCGATTTTTGAAAGCTAAAAATAAAACTTAAACAAAAATCAAGAAAAAGGAATGCATTTCATTGTTCAGCATTCGAGACGTAGAAAATACGACGAGCCATTCGAGACAAAGATCCATCCTCCTGAAAACAACAGAAAAGAAAAAGCAGAATTCAAACATAAGAAACATGAAAACATTTTGCAAAAAAATTGTCAATATTTTTGAGACTGCATTTATGAAAAAAATTTTCACTGTTATTCAAAAAATTAACGCCAAAAGTGGTTGAATTTTATTAAAACGAAATTGAAGTCCCTCATGTTGCACAAAAAGGCTATTTCTAGTAATTAAAACCAAAATTCGAACAAAAAATTGAGGAAAATTGAAAAAGAACTACCAAAATCGGATTAGCATATGTACAATTTTAAGAAACAAAATTACATCGAGGTCGAAAGAGGACTTGAGTATATGATTTATCAAAGGGAAGTTGCCATATTAACTGATTTTTGACAAAAAGACGGCTGGAAGATACAAAAATGAAGAAATTAAAGAAAAAAAAGCCAAAAACTAACTAAAAATCAAGAAATATGTGCCAGTTTTGAACTTCAAAAGCTATTTCAGGCTCTTAAAAGCACTGTGGTATCAATTTCCGAGGTTTACATTTCAATATAGCATCGAAGAACTATTAATTCCACAAAAACTAAATTACAAGCAAAAAAACTAGGCCACTTTGACGAAAAAAAACGGCTAAAAACGGTTATCTATATGTGCCATTCAGTCAAAAACTACGTTTCAAGGCCAAAAAGTCATTCACTAAACGCAGCGCATGATCAAAAAACTTCTCTCGCTCAGAAAAAAAAGTTCACACTGCAATTTTACTCGCTTTCGCTTTTAGGTCAAAACATCGTCTGAACGAATAGTACTTCCCGTAAAAAAAAAACCTTAAGAACATTAAGAAAACCAATACTCCTCTTCGAGTCGTAAAAAGACCAACACGTTTACAATAATTGCTATGAACTTCGTTCAAGAGCAATTAAACAGTTGAAAGGCAAAATCTGTGGTATTATTATCTTTAAATATTATATCCTTTTCTCTAGAAACCATTCATTAAACTATCTCAAGCCCGTAAAAAGGCAAGCCCAAATAATCGCTAAAACGTTGTTTGAGAGCAATGATTAAACTTCATACATACACATCGCGCACTCAGCCGGAAGATTGCCGGAATAGCTGCGAAAGAATAGACCTGCGTGCCATATAATAGAGATAGAAACAGATACAGATCTAAATTGAAAAAAAATCGACGCCGCTCGAAAAACTAGGTAAAAAACATTCAGCAAAAAACTAGTCATCCGATACAAAGATCTATCCTCCTGAAGAGAACAAAAAGCAGGAAAAAGCAGAATTCTTGAACACGAAACATTGAAACATTTTGCAAAAAAACGGTCAAAGAACTTTTAAGTTAAGACTGCATTTATGAAAAAGTTTTAACTGTTTTTTCAAAACTTAACGCCAAAAAATGAATGAATTTTTATTGAAACGAAATTAAAGTCCCTCATGTTGCACAAAATAACTATTTCTAGCAATTACAACCAAAATACAAACGAAAAACTGACGAAAATCGGAAAAAAACTACCAAAATCGGATTAGCATATGTACAATTTTATTAAACAAAATTACATCGAGGTAGAAATAGGCGTTGAGTATAGGAATTATCAAAGAGAAATTGCAATATTAACTGATTTTTGACAAAAAGACGGTTAAAAGATCCAAAAATGAAGAAATTAATATTAAAAAAGCTAAATATTAACTAAAAAATCAAGAATTGTGTCAATTTTCAACTTGAAACGCATTTTCAGGCTCTTCAAAACACTCTGGTATCAATTTCCGAGGTTGAAATTTTAATATAGTATCGAATAAAATTTATTTCTACAAAAAACCAAATTAAAAGCAAAAAAAATTGGGCCACTTACACGAAAAAACGGCTAAAAACGGTTATCTATATGAGCAATTCAGTCAAAAACTACTTTTCAAAGTCAAAAAGTCATTCACTAAACGCAGCGCATGATCAAAAAACTTCTCTCGCTTAGCGAAAATCTGTTCACCAAGACAGCTTTTCTCACTTTCGCTTTTAGGTCAAAATGCCGCGTGAACAAATCTACTTCCTGTAAAAAAAAACATAGCCGGAAGAATCCCGGAAGCGACTCGAAGCGTCAGAACTTCACCAACAAAACCGTAATTGCAGCCACTGCCTCTTTTATAAAACCATTAACTCACTAACTCTCCAGGTCTGCTCTAAAAATTGGTGAAACTTAAACCACTGTAACCAAGAGAACTAAAATGCAGCAAAATTTTACATTATTGAAAACGTTTGGTAACGTTAAAAAATCGGCAATAATTGAGGTGGTCAGAAAACTGATAGTCTTTAAAAGCTGACAACGTTATCAATTGCCCCCAAATAATTCATGATTCCATTCTCAAAAAGGTTGCGAAAGCAAACGGCAGATAATAATCTTAAAAACTAAGTTGAATCTTTTCAAAAAAGATAGCTCAAATTTAAGAATCAGAAAACAACTATAATGACACCTATAACATCTATAATGACACTTCTAATCATTGCAATTAAGACAAAAAAACAACACACAATTGTCCTTGTTGAACATATGCTAGACAACATGATTTCATACTAATTCAAAAATTAAATTGATCATAGAAAAGACATAAGCAGCAGAAGAATAATCAAAAGCAAAAAATCGTTTGAATTAATACCAAGACCGGAAGAAAATTGCAGTAAATAATCATAAGTGGAAACTTTGGAAAAGGCTTGCAATCAAATTTTCAGTCCTGCTCTTATGTTGAAAGAAATCAATTGCAAACCATAGAAATGACGAAAATCTAAGAAAAAGCTGAAATCATTCGTTTTTAACTGAAAAAAAATCAATATACCAAAAATAAATGTAGATGACAGGCCGAAGCTAGAATGATACTAACCAGAATGCGAAAAATATTGGAACAATGTAAGCAACATCGTTAAAAATAGACATTCTTGATTTTTGAAAGTTAAAAATCAATTTAAAATATTCAAGAAAAATGAATACATTTCATTGTTCAGCAATCAAGTAATAGAAAGGATAACTAGTCATCCGATACAAAGATCTTTCCTCCTGAAGATAACAAAAAGCAGAATTCATAAAAAGGAAACATTGAAACATTTTGCAAAAAAATGGTCAAAAAACTTTTAAGACTGCATTTATGAAGAAGTTTTTACTGTTTTTCAAAAACTTAACGCCAAAAATGATTGAATTTTTATTGAAAAGAAACTAAAATCCCTCATGTTGCACAAAAAGACTATTTCCAGCAATTACAACCAAAATACAAACAAAAAACTGACGAAAATCGGAAAAAACTATCAAAATCGGATTAGAGTATTTCCATTTTATAAAACAAAATTACATCGAGGTAGAAAGAGGCCTTGAGTATATGATGAATTATCAAAGAGAAGTTGCCATATTTACTGATTTTTGACAAAAAGATGGTTAAAAGATCTAAAAAAGAAAAAATTAATAGAAAAAAAAGCCAAAATTAACAAAAAATCAAGAAATATGCACCAATTTTCCAATTGAAACGCATTTTCAGGCTCTGCAAAACACTGTGGCATCAATTTCCGAGGTTGGCATTTCAATATAGTATCAAAAAAAAAATTATTTCTACAAGAAACCAAAATAAAAGCAAAAAAATTGGACCACTTACCCAAAAAACGGCTAAAAAAGGTTATCTATATGTGCCATTCAGTCAAAAACTACTTTTCAAACCAAAAAGTCATTCACTAAACGCAGCGCATGATCAAAAAACTTTTCTCTCGCTTAGCGAAAATCTGTTCATCAAGGCAGCTTTTCTCACTTTCGCTTTTAGGTCAAAATGCCGCGTGAACAAATCTACTTCCTGTAAAAAAAAAGACCGAGAGAAAACCAATACTCCTCTTCGAGTCGTAAAAACCGAGAGAAAACCAATACTCCTCTTCGAGTCGTAAAAAAACCAAGAGCACCGCAATATAGCTCCACTCAGCTTACAGCTTCGCAGCTGCAGCTATAAAAAGCTTTTGAGCTTAATTGGGAACTAATTTTTTTGTTTTATTTTGTGTTTTGCTTGCCTTGCAGTCTCATTAATGGCAGATCTCAGCGTTACTCTTAAGTGGCGCTTATTATGTGGCGTTACTCTCATGTGGCGTTCATGTGCAGTTCATGGCAATTTTTTTTACTCATAAACCAATTATTTTTGTTAATGTGTGTCAACATTATCTGAATTTTTGACTGTTTGCCATTATTTTTAAACGCACATTACCGAAACTCCTTGTTCATATGTAAACCCATTATCCCAGACAAATGCGAATCGGTTAGACAATAAAGTTGCACGAAAATAACAACAGAAGCGGTAGCCACAGTTAAATTTCGATAGGCTGTAGTTAAAAATAGTGGCAGTTGAAACAATTACCTTTGGTCGTAGTGATCTCGAAGAGATTGAATCATGGCATCCTTCTTGTCTTCTAACATCTTCTGCAGCTGACCAATTTCATCAACTATCTGCTTCTCAGTTTCGGCCTTCGACTCCTAAAATGTAACGCACATAAAAGCCAATCAGATATTTACTTAATCAAACCTTCCATCCAGATTTTAAAAATACTTATTACAAGATCTCGATGCCACTGGACCAACAAATACTTTACGAGAAGCCTCACTTAAATGGTATCTTGCGTCGAAATACCAAACGCCTTCATTCATAATTTTTAAGATGCTGGAAACATTTGATGATAATCAACCAATATAGCCGGCATATTGCCGGAATAGCTGCGAAAGAATAGACCTGCGTGCCATATAATAGAGATAGAAACATACAATCTAAATTGAAAAAATCGACGCCGCTCAAAAAACTAGGTGACAAACATTCAGCGATAAATTAATAAAGCTTGTTAAAAGCCATTTCGCAGAAGCCTCTTATTAGGGACCTTTACTGCACATATGAGTTCCTTTGACCTTAAACAAATTCAAATTAAACTTAAGTTTTAAAGTGCAAAAGTCATTTTATTGAGTGAGGTAAGTCACTTGTGATCAAAATCTAATCACGCAAATAACCTAACACTTTTGCTAAAGCGAGTGAGAAATGACGTCACGCGCGCAAATGCCGTTAGTGAGAGGAAGAAGTCATTCAGAAAATTTGACTTTTTCAGCTTTGCTGTGTGAACAAATGTAAAACGAAAAAAGAGCGTCAGACGACGAAACAAAAAAAAACATAGCAGGACAAGTCCTGACGTACAATTCAAAGAATTTTCATTGACTGAACAGAAAACTAGACCTAGAACGGACTATGAATGGCTTGGGAAAACCATTTAGAAAAAAATCCTATCGAAAAAATTGAAAAAAAAAAAACAGTAAAATCAAAGTGAAATTGCCGCATGTGATCAAAAAACGACTAGCGAGAAAGCGAATTTTTGTTCGAACCCCATTTTCTCACTCTACTTTAAATTTAGAGCAAAAAATTTCACGCCGCGAAACCACTCGCGTTTTCACTCCACTTCCTGTTCCGGCGTGACCAAAATCACTACTCCAATTTGACTTCAAAAACCATGAAAATGTGTGAACAGATCTTAAAAAAAAGACAGCGCCCCAATACAATTCAAATTTTTTGAATTGTAAAAAAACATAGCCGGAACAATTCCGGAAGCGACTCGAAGCGTCAAAACTTCGCTAACAAAACCGTAATTGCAGCGGAAGCCACTACCTTTCGTATTAAACCATTAACTCACTACCTCTCCAGGTCTGTTCTAAAAATTGTTGAAACTTAAACCACTGTCAACAAGAGAAAAATGCAGCAAAATTTTATATTATTGAAAACGTTTGGTAACGTTAAAAAATCCAAAATAATTAAGGTGGTCAAAAACCTGATAGTCTGAAAAAACTCGCAAGGTTATCAATAGCCCTTAAATAATTCATGATTCTAATCTGAAACAGATCGCGAAAGCAAACGACAGATAAAAATCTTAGAAACTAAGTTAAATCTTTTCAAAAAAGAAAGCTCAAATTTAAGAATCTGAAAACACCTAAAATTACACTTCCAATCACTGCGATTAAGACAAAAAACAACACACTTATACTGTTCCTTTTCGTACATAAGCTAGACAACATGATTTCATACTAAATCAAAAATAAAATTGATCATAGAAAAGACATAAGCAGCAGAAGAATATTCAAAGGCAACAGATCGTTTAAACTAACACCAAGGCCGGAAGAAAGCTGCAGTAAATAGTCATAAGTGGAAATTTTGGAAGAAGCTTGCTATCAAACTCACAGTACTGCCTTTGTTGAATGAAATCAAATGCACACCAAGGAAATGATGAAAATCTAAGAAAAAGCTGAAATCATTCATTTTTTACAACTGAAAAAATCAATATACCGAAAATAAATTTAGGTGCCAGGACAAAGCTAGAATGATACTAACTAGAATGTGAAGAATATGGGCACAATGTAAGGAACACCGTAACAAAAATACTTTCTTGATTTTTGAAAGTTTATATCAATATAAAAAATTCAAGAAAAACGAATACATTTCATTGTTCAGCATTCAAGACAGGGATAGCAATTACAACTAAAATACAAACGAAAAACTGACGAAAATCGGAAAAAAGTACCAAAATCGGATTAGCATACGTACAATTTTATGGAACAAAATTACATCGAGGTAGAAAGAGGCGTTGAGTATAGGAATTATTAAAGAGAAATTGCCATATTAACTGATTTTTGAGAAAAAGACGTTTAAAATATCCAAAAAAGAAGAAATTAAAAGAAAAAAAGCCAAAAATTAACTAAAAAATCAAGAATTATGTGCCAATTTTTAGCTTGAAACGCATTTTCAGGCTCTGCAAAACATTGTGGCATCAATTTCTGAGGTTGACATTTCAATATAGTATCGAATAAAATTTATTTCTACAAGGAACCAAATTAAAAGCAAAAAATGGGCCACTTACACGAAAAAACGGCTAAAAACGGTTATCTACATGTGCAATTCAGTCAAAAACTACTTTTCAAAGTCAAAAAGTCATTCACTAAACGCAGCGCATGATCAAAAAACTTCTCTCGCTTCGCAAAAATCTGTTCACCAAGACAGCTTTTCTCACTTTCGCTTTTAGGTCAAAATGCCGCGTGAACAAATCTACTTCCTGTAAAAAAAAAAACCGAGAGAAAACCAATACTCCTCTTCGAGTCGTAAAAACCAAGAGCACCGCAATATAGCTTCGCTCAGCTTACAGCTTCGCAGCTATAAGAATATAACGCCAGTCATAGCCAGTGCAGGACCAAAATTGAGTCTTACAAGATTCATCTTATTAGGTGCATGAACGCCATTAAGTTGTAATTATATAGAAGTTCAGTTTCCTTGAATTTAACGGGGATAAACATTGTTGCTAAGTGTCTTACAGGTATACCGGAAAATTACGGATACGATTACCTTATAGACAACTTGAGATTCTTTGATTTTCTCCATTGATCCAATGAGACCCTCTGAGACTTCGGTCAACATCTCACAACTCTGTCCCAATTCACCTTGTTTCTGTTTGTACGAAGTTCCCAAATCATTCACCAGGTGTTCCTGAAGGGTTGCACAAAACATACATTTAGGATCTATTAAATTATTTGGATATCAATATTAGAATATCGAAATCTCATTAGAAAATGGATGCACTCATCACCGATAATTTTCCATGCCAAATATGATCTCATCGAAGCCATTATTAATCTTACTGATACATACATTATGATTCAAATTTTGCCCGTTAATTAATTCCTCGACAGCATAAGCTGTTTTTTATATATTGAGTCGAAAAGATTCATGGCTAAAATCAACGACAGAATCGAAATTTTGCCTTGCTGACTACCTTGTGGACTCCGACCAATTTGCAAAGTGCACATATGAGTTTGTCGCACTCTGTACAGTACATGTTGATTTTCTCTCCATCGTGGCTGTCACAAGTCATGGTCACATTCAGCAAAGATGTCCTCTGTTTTGAGTCAGATGCGTCACTTTGTTTTCTGGAAGCGCTTGGCGACTGAAACAAATTACAAGATTGTTCTAAATATGTGGTTGGCAACAATGTTGCGTAAATTGAGTGAAATTACTCTGATTTCATAGTTGGGCAAATTATAAGACAATCTCCGTGATTCCGTAACTAGTCCACGTTGTTTAATGAAATTAATTCCCTTTCCTTCTTTTACCATTACCTCTTGCCTCAACCTCTTGACTCCTCCGGGACCACACTTAAAGCTCCAAGTTCAAGGAAACAATTAGATTCACACTTCTTCCATCTTTATAAATCGAATATCTCTATGACTTCGTGTCTAACTATTTGAAAACCTCTCGGCATCTGGAAATGTGAGCTCAATTGCTCCATTAATTCTTCTAAATTATAGCATACTTCCGAAAACTAGCATTGGAAATGTAGTCAAATCATGATAACCACTGAAAGGAAAAGTTGTTTAACCTGTATGGTGTGAGAGGCGAAAGGTCCCTTCATCCTGTGACACTGCGTGAAGCAAGTCTCACAGTAGAGCACCTTGCACTCCACACAATACTTGCAAGCAGGCTGAGCAGGTGCAGACTCATCCTCACACATGTCACAAGAAGCCATCACGGCTGCCGGTGAGGTGGATTTGTCCATCCCGTCATTTTTAGATCCACTCTCCACGTCCTGAAGGGACAGGAACTCAAATTTAATTTATGCAGATCCTTTAAAATGGCACCACGACTTTGTCTCTCCACGGTTAATAGAAAATGACAAAAGGCAGGACTCAAAAAGACGCGACTCCGACTTTTAATATCAGAAAATGCTAGTAGTGTATCTGAGGTGTTAGTACTTGTTGATTTAAAAAAGTCGAAAACTTCAGAACTTTAAACAAACAAGGCGGCTCGTTAATGTGCGTTCGCAAATGATGTTCCGACCCGAGCTCATCTACATTTTTGACTTAATTGTCAACCAAATGAAGAGATAACAAAAATAGATGTTTGAATTTAAAAAAAAAATGCTACATTTTAAGTTCATTAAACACACTAAATTCTGCCTCGATGAAATAGCAATCATAGGTTTCATTCATGTGACATCAATAACTCATCACAATAAGTCGTATGGCAAAGAAAAATACATCAAAACCACGAAATTTTTGAGAAAACCCATAGTATCAAAGTCAAAAAATTCTACAGCTTTCAACGGAAGGCATTTAATACGCTAAATTATGCCTAGATGATGTGACGACTAGGATGTTTGTCATTCAAAGTTGATCAATAAGACATTACAACAAGTCATTGACTATGAAAACAACAACAAAAACAGGCAAAATCCAAAAGTTCGGTAGAAAATTGAGAGAAGAAAGTGTCGAAGCTATTTAAAACATAAGCTTTTTTCTCTGAAAACTTTTTCAACGATCCATTGAACGTCTTCAATAAGCCAATGGGAGCTATCAATATTAGGATAATGTAATACGATTTCAAAAGGAACCAAAATTACGAAAAAAATCCAAAAATTTTAAAAATTATGAAAACTCGTGCACCGAAGTCAAAAAAACCAATAGTTAGAAGACAAAACCACTAACTAGATAAATTGTTGCTGATGTAGAAAACAAGCGGTTCTGTCATTACCGAGACTGATTTACAATCCACGAAAATAAGCTTAAGATTGATTTATGTTCAAAAAAAAATAAAAAAATATTTTTAAAGTCTTAACAGCCATTAAACTCAAAAGCTTTCATAGGAATTCAAAGAATACGCCACGATGTGAATACAGGGATGTTTATGATGCCTAGGTAATCAATAAGACATCACAATATGTCTTATGATTATGAAAAAAACAACAAATACAGGCAAAAACCAAAATTTCTTTAGAAAAATGGGAGAAGAAAGTAGTGAAGCCATTTAAACGATATTCTTTTCTAAGAAAGTTTTATCTATGATCCTTTGGACGTCTTCACTAAAGGAAGATGTAGCCATTAATAATAAGATGACGTGATAAGATTTCAAAATGAACCAATAAAACGAAATCTCCAAAAAAAATTTTAAAAAATTTGAAATCTTGTGGCAATGAAGACGTATAACCATTAGTTATTTGATAAAGCCGCCAATTAGATTAACTTATGTTGCAGTGGTATGAAGGAGTTCAATCCTGTTTTTACTGAGACGAACTTAAAGTTCACAAAAATAAGTTTATGATTTACTAATTTCAAAAAACTTTCGAAAATTTGTTTTCAAAGTCTTAACAGCCATTAGCTGTCCACTCACAGCACTAGATAGGTTCACTTAATGCTCATTAGCAAACATATTGCACCTTTAGTCAACAAGTTTATGCCATAGGATTATAAAACTTTAGTAAAACCTCAAAAAACAAATCAAAATTTCATTTGAAATTACAAAATTTGAGATACGAGTCCAAAAAAAAACATGAGCGATCCCTTCGAAACAAATTTTTTGTTCATTGGGCTTCATTTTATCGTAAAAGAGGTTTGTCATTAACGGAACTTCGATATTAAAAGTGTCTAGTAGTCTCTAGGTGACTTGAAAAACAAAAAAATTGCAAAATTTTCTTAAAAAAAAGAGCTCCCAAACCTAATTCGAATTTTTATATACTAAACTTCCCTCTAAGACTAGAACTAGTCTTTATTATCTCCTTCCATCTATTAAAAAACTAAAATTGATTTACTTTTTGGCGTGAAATCTAGTTTTGAAGTAAATTTTTCGTAGAAAAAACGTTAATTCGAACGAAAATTACGGTAAAAGTTAACAAAAGTGAACCAAATATCCAGTGTTCACATGAAACTTTAAACCTCGATAACTCCTCGAAAAAAACGAAATTCAAAAAAATCTTTTTAATTTCGAATTCTACGCTGGACGAGCTTTTTAATGATACCACGCACATTTCTCTACGATGAATATATCGGTCGGCCAAAATTCACGGAACAAAAAAAAACCCATTTGAGTATATAGTTCCTCCCCCCACAAGTGGGGTCGGAACAAAAATTGTAACACTTTAGAGGTGCTTTAAGAAATCTCATGTTAAACAATTTAATGAACAAAATTATTTCGTCTAATTCACATATAAACGTCTCCAAATCTATGCAATCAAAGGCACTATTTGAAAACCCACTGTTTTTCTCATTACCTTCAACTTGTAAGTTTCCTCCACGCTACTTTTGTATCTCTCCACGATGCTACATAAGAGGCGGTTCAATTCCAGCTCTGGCCCATTAGTCTTTGCACTTCTTTTCACATACATTTTCTCGCGACAAAACGGACAAACGAGCAGCAATGAGTTCTTAGGTACGTCTTCCGCTTCTAAAATAACGCAATTTGATTGAAATGTTTTAATAAATGTATAGTCTCAGAACTACTTGTTTTATCACATTTATTACGATACAACGTTTATTCTTTTCCGGTTAAACGGGAATAGCGTGCTGTAGTTTTCCCAATATTTTCCCAATGTTAGGAACAACAATGGGAACAACGACCCCATAATATGGGGTACCATATTCTAAGCTGATTTGCTGTTCAGCCGTAAATTCAGACGATCGATATTAACCGAACAACGCTGTGAATGATATCATCGTCATCATCTGCCCCACCAGGTAAATTTTGTCAGTTTAAGTCTGCAACTTTGTCAGTTTCATTTTCTTTAATTGTTGGCAAATATCTGTACAATATCAGTTGCAAATATCAGTAAAGTACCATTGCGCATTTAGCTTTAAAACTTGTCTAACATTGCTAACTTGAATCAAGATAAAAGCGTGATACATAACTCAAGTCAAACTTCGACTTGAAAAACTGGCTTCATTTGACCTGTTTTAAATAATTGTTCCCTGTTGTACCTATTTAAATAATTTTGTTTAGTTTCAATTTTATCTGACGCTATTTTGACCTTGCTAATAAGTTTTTTTAAATGGACAAAGTTTTGGACGTAACTGATGGTTGTTGTTATTGTTGTTTTGTTTTGTTGTTCGTCTTGACTTGCTTTCTTAATAATGGCTCATCCCATCAATCTAATGCGGCATTATTACTCCACTCAGCGAATTTTCCAACTTTAAAGTTTTTTTCTTTTTTGTCCAATTGTTACCAATTTTTATTATGAACTGGTGAAAAACGATTTTTTTCTGGTGAATTACAAGTTATTTTGTTTATTTTCAGTTTTATCTGACGCTGTTTTGACTTTGTTATTAAGTTTTGTTTTTTAAAACGGACATAAATTTTTTGACGCAATTAATGTTTGTTGTTGTTGTTTGATTTTGCCGTTCGTCTTCGCCCGCTTTCCTAATATCGGCGTATCTCATCAATCTAATGCTTCATTTTTTACTCCACTGAGTTATTTGCTTTGGAGGCGATCTTTTTGTTCATACACAATTTTTTTTTTGAAAATTACTTGAATTTTTCGGGGTTTTCTATCTGTTCCTCATTTGGTAGACATTTATGCCAAAAATGTGGATGAGCGAGTTCGGAATTTTATGTGCAAACGCACATTACCGCGCCTCCTTGTTTTCGTTTACCTGCTTATTATCGTTTCATACAACTTTTTGGCAACACTTTCCGGAAGGAATTATTTGAAAAAGAAAACAGCAAATTAACCATTCTTGTCATTTGTGTCAAGGACAGATAATTTCACTATGAGAATGGTTTCACATTTGTAGAGCTCTTTTAATCTTGCTCCTTACGGTGTGTCGCAACAGCATCATTCTTACACAGAAATAACGTTCAATAGCAGGCCCGTAATAGCAATCTAAAGTATTGCTTAAAAATCACCAAAAACCCCTGCACTACGGCTGAACAAAACTTGGTAAAACATTTTGCAATTTTGCAATAAAAAACAGAAGCTACTGAATGCAAACTAAGTTTTCTGTTTATAGCCTGCTTTCTTTAAAGATGCCTTTAAGAGCAATTTGAAAATATTCTCCAGCCGATTTCTGCATTTTAATAAACACGTGACCCCATGTCTTAGTTTCAAAAAATGCATAATTAAAGAAACCAAAAAAGTGACACGTGCTCGCAGATATTAAGTAAAGACGGAAAAACTAAGGAGCAAGGTCAATCAAAGAAAAGGTCAATGAGAATAGAGCAAAGAAAACAACTAAGGCAAGTAATACATCATACTCGCAAAAATTAGGGTTTTCAATTGATTTAGTTTGCATAAAACAGCTCAAAAAATCAGCGGGGAACTAAAATAAACCGCTAGGTTAGAAAAACTAACGGATAGAATAAATCAGGGAAAGGGTTGGAACGCTAAACCAATTTCCTCACTCAAAAGCTTCATACACAAAGTTCTTTCTCTGGAGAGCCCGAAACCTTAACTACCAATTTCAAACTCAAAGGACAAGCCACTTCACTACAGGTCACATTTACTTTACAGAAAAATTCTGGCAAAACATTGAGCTGTTTTCCACCAGTCCACAAAAGGTACTTAAGGCCACCTATTTTAGGAGGTTTCCTTTAAACAAACTTCTCAAAGCCTCCCGAACATTCTTCAATAAATGTTGCATTCTCTTTAACACGTGACTTCATAGCTTAGTTTGCAGATAGTGAGAAAAAAGGATAGCTAAAAACTGCAGCTAGCGCAAAGGTAAGAGTAAGCAAAAGACAAAGATGAAGGTCAATCAAATCTGAAAAGAAAAGAATCAAAGTTAAAGAGTTTTACAAATACCACTACAGCAAAAAAATTAAGATATTATTTTCTAGCACGAGAATTAGGAACATATATAATTTATTCAGTAAGGATTTGATCATACAGAGCAGGCGTCAAAACCCTTTACCAAAATTGCTCATTCAAATGTTTCATACTTTGGGTTTCTTCTGATGGGGCTTGAACGCTCACCCTTATATTTCTCACTCAATGGAACTGCAACTGCACTACATTTCAATATTACTTACCAAAAACTTGTTGAAACATTGGAATTTTTTTGCAACGACTTTTCTGAAGACTAAATTTTTTGTCTAAAGCTTGCTTTAATTTAAACATGCTTCTCAAGAGTATCCTAAACATGTTCTTCAATAGTCCTTAAACATGCAATCGACAGGCACCTGAAACATGTACTTTTTGTACGTCAAGCAAGCCTTTTTGCAACAAAAAAAATTGGATATAGATAGAACGACCGAAGCGAAATCGAAACGAAACGAAAAAAAGAATGGAAAGAGAATTAGAAAGGAGCAAAGAAACCGCGATATAGAGATACAAACACTTAACTTGACGGAATTCGATCTTGCAAACTCCAGCATTCTAGCGATAGGCATTCAGCATTCCTCAATGTCGCCTCATTAGTAATTATCTCTAAAAACATCTCTCAAAATGACACCAAAATCCAAGCACTTAAAAACTGCATGCAATCTGCAGCGACAGTGGACAGCTGTATTTGATTTAATTTTTACTAGCATTTTTTACTAGAAAATTCTTAATAGCATTTCTATAATAACAAACATAAAACGACGAACGTAACTAAAATTGTTCTCAAACGACAGGCGGCACATTAGTCTAGATACTTTTTATGGGAGCAAAAAACTCGAGGAGGGGTTCTGACGACGGACCTCTGATGTAAGACACGGAAGCGTGAACCACTTGGCCATCAGAGTCTTGTGATTGCTAAAGCTAAAATAGCTTTTCTCTTAGCAGCAGAAATATGAAAAAAAAACATTTGAGAAATTAAATCGAAAGACCAAAACGGTCAAGCAAAAATTTGGAATAAGACACACATTTAAAATAATTGCTTCAAACTTCGTTCGAGAGCAATTAAATACAAAATTAACTCAAGATGAATTAATCGAGATGAAGCTTATCTAAGAAGTTCAGTGAACAATCAGACAAAGATCAAACACACGTAAATTAAAAGATAAGTTCTATTACTTATTTTTTAAATTTACGTAACCATTACTATGCCGACTATTTAGAGCGATCCGTGCAGAGAGATTTTAAACAGTGTTTGTCGCTTAAAACAACTTATATTTTGAAAGTGCAGCAAATTTTGTCCTCAGCTTCAAGGAATGATGTTTTCTTGGTTATTTTCTTTTGACATGTCATATCGCGATTAAACGCCTATATTTTTACTTTGAGAAATAGAATTAATCTGGATGAAGCAGATACTGATCCTAGATTCTCAACTCATCCCCGTTCGTTTCTGGAATTGTTGAAATCTTGTGCAATATCTTTCATATTTTGTAACTACTGAAAAATGATTCTGGGTAATTTTGTCAAACTACTTTAGAATTGATACTGTTAAAGTTGTTTCGATTTCAGTAGTATTTTTGGTTATTTGTTTCTTAAAGTTGTGTTTGTTGACTTTGAAATATTTTTGGGAGTGAAAAGCTTTTGAATCTTTTAAAATTAAAAACCAATAATAGCTGAACACAATAATACATTTTGCATGCATGTAAGTTGTAAAATTTTTCCACTAAAATTCTGATTAAAATTATTCTAAAATTTTATATAACCAATAAGAAATACTTGGAGTTGATCAGGCTATGACCGTCTCTGGTTCTCATCGACGCTTATGTGATAAAACTTAAATAGGTTAACCTTTGTGATAACCTTTTCCGTAGTGCGCCTATTCTGTCTACTTTTGTTACTTGTTGTGCTAATTACCGTTGCTATTATTAGGCATATTCCGTACGGGCATTATATATATATTGGCTATCAATTTGAAGTCATAAAGAAGCAAGTTATTGTTGCGAGCGTTATGTTAATAAAAGAATAAGTAAGACGTACAATTAGATGCATGGGCCGGCAATCGTGCTTCTTTTATTTCTTCAGACTATAATTAAAAAGATGTTAAGATGGAACAATACAATTTATTCAAAAGAGTATAAGGGATGATTCCCCTTACAGTATTTAGCAGTTACAAAGAGAGACTAAGTAATCAAATAATTGTGTCCGTGTTAATCATAAAAAATGTGTAGTTAAGTTGAAGGCAATATCGAGTAGTATCTTTCTCTAACTCTCTAAGCGTGCCTGTCATCTTCTGTAGTAGTATATCTATACTCAACTAAAATATAAAAGTTAATCAGTTCCCAGTTTCTTTCTCGGCCAATAGAAATAGTTTTCGTCATTATTGCGTTATTCTATTTTTATCTGCTCTTCCTTCTTTATTGTGAATAAAATATAAAAATATGTGTAAGCAAATGACACTACCGGACTTAGGAAAATTTTGTATACAATATATAGTTTGATTCGTTTAAGCCACTCATCGTCATTTGTTTATTGTTTTTGGATTGCCGTCCTTTTTCTGGAAAACTTTTGGGTTTTGATTTTTTTCGTTTTTCTAGATGACACTATACTCAGGGGCACTGGTCTCCTGGTCAAAATCTGTAAACTTCGAGCCTTTGTCTGTTGGCAGAGTTTGTAGTTGTACTTGTTGGTTTCTCAATGTAGCTAATTGTGGTTAGACAAAGGAAGAAATAGGGTTTACCGGGGCGTGAATACTGGCCATGTCGTCTTTCAAAGCGGTTGCTCTAGAAATTGGGAGTACAAACGTTTCCTTCCACAAGGGGCAGTCTGGGTGTTTCTTCAAATAATTGTAGTCGTCTTGATCGATCACCATCATGGGTTTGGAGAACATTGTCCTCCCTCTGAACTGAGACCTAAAAGGAAATTTAGTGTGAACTTGTAAGTATTTAGTGTATGCATGGGTTATCAGAGTATGAAGTATAAATGCAAAAACTGCAGAGAAAATCCATAGAACAATTTGTCTAAAAGTCAGATGATGGAAAATTATCCGAAAATTGGGGTCTGATTGTTTGAAGTGTATATGCGGTCTCCATTGCTATGGCTGACAGTTCCGCCTCGTTGAATGATGGCGTTGGTAATTTTGATAGTTTTTTCCTGATTTTCTTCATCATTTCTTCCTTTGCTGCATTTATTGTGGGCATATGGGGTAACTCTGTCAGCTGAGGTATTTCAGTGAAAATGCGTTTCAGTGGATCGGACAGTTTTAAATCTATCCGTATTGGCGGTATTCGTTTGCAGGCAGATAAATCTGATGTAATTTTTATGTTTGGTCCAGATAGGGTATGTCCGCATTCTAAAATAAATATGCATGAGACATCCTTTGTGATTTTTCGTTCGAGCAACTTGACCTGGGTATTCAGACGGAATTGATTCCGTTAGTTGGTAATTAGACGTAAAAGACGTTATTAGCCATACGCCATGTCCTAAGTTTTCTGCTTTTTCGTACATTGGTAGTTGAAGTGATTTAATATTGCAGTTTTTCACAAGTGCATGGGTGTCGCGGTATATAAGTGAGCTGAGACATGTGGTTTTTCTCTATGGGGAAACCATTCGTACAGATATCTATGGCCGGTGACCCAACACAAGTATCAAGTTGCTCTTTCGTCAAGAGTACTTGGTTGTCGCCTTGTTGAGCTAAATATTCTGTTTCAATACCCCAGATAGTTGCCATACCTGGGTTATTTTCATCCGGCATTGAAATCGGCGTAGCCTTAAAGACTGTCATTTCTGTTTCGACTGAGGCGAGTGGTATTGAAACTTGGAAAACTAGGCCAATGTCGGTTGTTTCGACTCTTTGGAGAAGTTGGGTTTCGTAGTAAGTGAGTATTTGCTTTGGTGGAATCGCTAAAGTTAGCTTCTGTCCGTTGTTCACGAGTTCATCAGATATATCTAGCAAGATACTCTCAAAGTCTTCTTTTGGTAATAGCGCCATTGGGATTCTTTTATTTGTCATTGTTGTTATGCTGTTAAGGATTGTAATGCGATACGCATACGCTGCCCATCTGTAAGCCTTGATGTTGTTGTAAAGGGTTAATAGCATTGAGACCAAGTTTGTTTCAATGTGAAGACGTTGGTCACGAACATATAGAAATTTTTGACATTCTTCTACCAATCTTGTTCTGTTTATCAGTGCTTCAAATTTGGTGTCGATAATTTCGACGTTCAAATTGACTGTGTTTGCAATTTCTTGTTGCGTCTTTTTGAGGTCACGAAGTTCAGATCCAACTAAATAGAATTTTTCATTGGTTTTGCAAAGTTGTTTTGGCCCAAGCATCCTTCAATGATTCGAAGTTCTGGGCAAGTATTTTAAGATTTTCTTTTTCTTTTGCTTGTTTTCCACAACCACCAAGAAAAGACTTAAAGGCGCATCCGAGTGCGGAGCCTGTTCCTAGGCCTGCTGCTAAAGATCCAACAGTGAGCGCAGCAATTGCTCCGAGACCAATTGCTCTCCTGCTTCGGCCTGACGTTGCTCCGTATGTATCTATGGGGTTCACTCTCGATGAGACAACCTCGTGGATTTCGTCGCGTATGTTAGTGACATCATCCATGGCTTTTCGATGTTCTGCTCTGACCAAATCTAGCAATGTATCGTATTTGAAATGATCTGTGTCATTTAAAGCAGAATGTAGAAAACAATTAACCTTTTCTTGTCCAAAGGTGATACAGCATAGTTGAAATTTGTTCAATTTGTTCTGTTATATTTTCCCCATTTAATGTAGTGTTGTAACTGGGAAATGGAACTCCGAAATCGACGTTAATATATTTATCGGCCATTAGTACTTGTTTGACTGGGGTAAAATATATTCCGGAATTATCTATTTCGTGTTCTGGCCAAACAGGTCTGGTTTCTTCTAACTCATTAGAGGTTGGACGAAGTTCTCCCATAAGGAGGAAAAGTATTGTCAATATTTGGACTTTTTCTATTTTTAAAGTCATTTTATGTTGCTCTTTGTGTTTTCTCTGATGAACTGGGAGCCTAGGAGTCAATTCATTGAGAATTTAAGCAAACAAACTCTTTTTACCTGTTTGTTTATTCTGACATATGTTCTTCTTCTTCTTCTTCTGAGAAGGCTGAATCGGCTGATGTTGAGTCGGAACTTAAGACTTCGCGAGGCAGCCGGATTGATATGGGGTCCGGCACAAAAAATCTGGGGTCGACAATTGGCTGTAGTATGTTGCTTGTTATTTCCAACTCGTCGTCTTCATAGTCGTCTAGGACTACTGGCAAGCTTTTCGCTAGAGCAAAGCCACTTGAGTAGATGCGGAAGAAAAATGCGTCTCCCAAATAAGTGTAATATTCAGCCTCGTCTGTTGTTGCTTGTGGATTGCAAGCAAGACAAGACCAAGTTTGATTATATGTTAGATGGCGAGCGTAGTGTATATTCTCAAAATATTGATAAGTTGACTGAAGGAAGGAAGGAATTGATTGAAGTTTACGTAGGAAGAGATCGGGCATAAGATTACTGTGCGCTGCGCAAAATTAACAATAATTTCTAACGGGCATTTCGTTTTTAAAGGGTGTTTCCGATAAATGAATTGCTTAAATTTTAGGGAATAAATTTTTGCCTATTGAAAGAGTATTTGACTGAGCGGCCAATGGGATTGAAAGGAGTAATTGAGTTCTGTTAACTTTAGCTCTGACGATATTGAGGTCAGAGTACTGATATAATCTCATCCAACCTGGTGGTTAATTAAATTCTTTTTTGTTCCGGGATAATTTCCCTGCCTGCTTTGTGATAAGGAAGGGGGATTGGAGAGTGATAGTTAATTAAAATGCTTTTAGTTGCTAATACTTTGCAATTTTTCCCTCCTTTTTGTTTTGAGTGACTTCCATGATTTAATTTAAATTCAATTAATTTTTTGTTAGCTTTCATCCGACTTTCCTCAGTCCGCCTGGGAAAATCGTCTCTTCGACGGGGGAAAAATTTGGCTTCAGGTGTCCTGTTTTGTTATTTGAGGGCTGTAGGAGTCTGGTTGTCTGCCCTGAGTGGAGTCTGATGCGATAACTGTCTGGGAAAGATTGATGTTATCTTAATTGATTTGAGAAGGTTTTTCTGTTTCCACAGACTATGAGTAAGAACGGAAGTGTTTTCCTTTAACGGCTTTTAAAGAGTGATTCATTAACCTTGAAGTAGTCTGTTTGATAATGATTGTTTAATAAAAAGATTTGTTTCAGATCAAATGGACCCTCATTTGTACTTTGCCATTATTTATCAGTTGCAGGATGAGCGCAATCGCTCCGAACTAACAACTACGGACATGAGAGTCCGTTTCCGGAGACGATTGGAAAATTGTACCCTCAGCATCGATGATCTGCCTCTCTTCGATGGTCAATTGATACCACTTCCAAGCAAGATTGATTGGATTGTTGAGGATCAGCACGTGACGGAAGACCGGACGCACACATCAAAGAAGAAGGAGCAGGACATCGTCTCTGTTGAGTGCAACTGGTCTAGCAATCCCCAAGTTCTGTGGTGGCTTCGAGTGGTTTGTGCGCAGGTATTGAATGTTATATAGGTCTTTCTCACCCAATGCGAGGGGAGATAAGATCTGCTGTTGTTGTGTTATCTTTACCTGATGTAGTGGGGAGGGTAACACAATTATGTAGTGAAAATTAGGAAAAATTGATTGCATTTGTTTTCATCCAATGAGCGGAGGAAACTATTGCTCAGAGTTTGTATCCATAGTTGCCACGTGTTTTGCTTGCAGCTACATTCATCAGTGCATACCGTGCTTCATTCGGGACAATTCAAGCTTTCGTCCTCGCTGCTACAGCGTTCCAAAAGAGACAAGGATTGCGTTGTGTCAGCGTTTCGGAGTGCAGTTCTGGCGCTGTACCGTCCTGGAGGAACGAGCGGTGGTGACACTGGGCGTTCCCGAATGGAGGAATGTGAGGCTGGATAACGCGGAGGGCAATGGGGAATGTGTTATTTTCTTGTTCTTCCACTTAACTGGTTTTGATTCCGGTAAAGAACATTCGTTAGAATGTTTTAAGTTAGGGTTACTTAGTGTTAAAATGTTCTCTTTGCTAGATTGCTCTCGTTCTGATCGTGACTGTAAGGTTATTCGTCAATACATTGAGAGAGAGATGAAAACTGAAATGTTTAAATCTCTCTGCCGGGATACTATTGACCAAAACGTCAATGAGTTCATGGTTGGCTATGAGATGCAGTACCGGGGACGTGGTGGCTCTGAGCAGTGGGTAAATGGAATACTGTGCTAGTTAATTTTTTCTTCGGATTATCACTTTCTCTAATGTTGTTGCTTTTAGTTTCTTGGGATTGCTTATGCCACTGGCGTAGATGTACTGGTATACTGGCAATACGCACAAGGAGGTGCCTGGGTGAAATATCCCCATAAGCGAAATTCCACGAATGGCGCAGCCTTCGTTTCTCATAAAGTATATCAAGAAATAGGGAACCGGTGTCCGCATCATTGTGAGCCGCTTCTGGAGCTGCCGACTGGCAGGTACTAGCTGCTTATTGCAATGAGCAAAGGCTCAGGTTTTGTTTTACTTTGGTTTTTTTTCCTCAATTTGTTTTTCTGCTTTACAGTGAGGACAGATCGTTTGCTGCCTCCAAATGTATATCTGCTGTTGAGCGACGAAACCCAGCAAAACGAGCCGCAAAACCAGTCACCTTCAAAGAGAAGAAGCAGAAAAAACATTAAATTGAACAGTAAGTAAAGTTATGTAATGTAATTTGTTGTATTTATTGTTGTTGCTACTTTGTGTCTTGTGATATTGTGCGTTAACGCAATGTTTTCTGCTCTGAAGGAAGCAACGTACTGGCACCTTGATAATGTGACCAGTATTGAACTTGTTGGGGAGGGGATAGCGTTTTTCTAGTGGCAGTGGCTGCTTCGTATGTAATTCAGTCTGAGATCAACAATTTTATTTTTGCAACTATTTCTTGAATTTTTTTGGTGTCTTTTTAGAGTGTTTGGCCACCTTGAATCTTACTTAGAACTAATGGATGTTATATAATATGATGCAGCATTGATTGTTGTATTGTTCTAGCGTGGTTAAATTTTTTTGAAATGTTGGTTTTTTCGATATTTTCGTAGTTTTCTCGTGCGCTAGGGTAACGTTTTCGTATTGTTTTTGAGTAGGGGAGAGGATCCACTGCTTTTTTCGGTTCTACGGTAATGCCTATTGCTGCTTACTACAGCAGAGCTAATAGAAGTAGGTTGTATGGGTTTTTGTTGCTTTATGGCATTTTATGTTGGAGAGATTATGTTTCCGTCGCGATTTTTACTCATTTTTCCGCCGTTTTGAGTGCATTCTTCAGTTTATTTGCTTGCTTTTCATTGCTAGGTTTGTACAATTGGTTGCTAATGACCTTTCGACGGAGGCAGAGTAGTTTTTAAGGGCCATTTACCGTTTTGGACTTGTAGGTGTTCCGGAAAATGGCTGTTTGGTGTTCAGCACTTAGGCGGATAATTTAGCGACGGTTGGGCAACTTTGAAAAAATTTCGATTTTCTAAATTTTTTTTCCTAGACCTCAAGATCCGGCTATTTTGGTACCCATATGGTTTATCTGGGACTGTACTAGCGGTATTTTTGACTCCAGCCACTTTTTCCGAAGGCTAGTTGAGGTCGTTATAGGCTTGTTGTTGAATTTTTCGATTTGGCGTCCCGCAGAGAATGTTCAAGAGTGGGAATTGGTATTTGAATGTTCCCCAGGACACGTTTAGTTAGTTTGTGCCTACAGTTTGTCTGCAAAGGCGCCTAGGATGTCAATTTTTCGATCTTTTGACATTTTTTCTGGACTTTTGGTAGGATTTTGATTCGGTTTTTCTGTATTGTCACTAGTTTTCGGGTTTATTAACAATTTTTCGATCTTCGGAGTTGCTTCTACTGCTCTCTACTGTTAGAACGGATGCAGTAGAGTTGTTGTCGGTTATAAAAAGTTTATTAACGTAAGTTTTTTCATAGATTGTCCAGGAAGCTGTTCTTTTGTTGTAATGTTTTAAGGATTCTAACGTTTTTTTCTGATTTCAAGTGTTTGTGCTTGTTTCAGTTGTGCCGTTGGCTGTGGCGTAATTAAATCTTTACCGTCTAGGCATGCGGGTTGCGTCATGATGTATAGGGTTGTTAAAGAACTCCGTTCGACTACGGATGCGGGACGAAGTCCGACGGGGTGGCAAAGGAGGTGTATCGGGATTTCCATTGATTCCCATTGTTTGAGGTCTGTTGTGAGTAACTAGGCTTGCCGGGTGGCACACCAAAGGTGGCCTAGCATAAAAAGGGGCAAACATTGGGGATTTGTGGAGAGTTGGTTGTGTATAAGTGAAAGGTTGGCCAGGACTATTTTGGTGATTATTTCTTGAACCGAGTTGTTCTGGAACTCTGATTACTTCCGGTTGTCTAAATGGTGGTCTAATTGGTCCCTGGTTTTCAACTATAAACACTTCTGAATTCTCGGTTTGTGTTGGTGATATATTCGGTGACGCAGTCATGCTCCTTTGTGTTAATTGGGGAGGTGCAGTTGGTGGAGTGAAAAAATGACTGTCGTCCAAGTTGTAGTTAGTTTCGACTGGTTTTTTGGGCCTTGATTTTGTTGGGCTACTTAATGACGTTGAAGTACAAAGAGTTTCTTCTGTTTGTATTGTTAAAAGATGAGTTAGGAGCCAATATGGGGGAATTTTCATTAGTCGGTTATGCGGGTGGCTATTGCTCAGCTTCCCTTCGCCGTGGAAATGGAAGTTGGAAGGTAACTGTAGGCGTCTGGTCAGCATGGGGCATTCGCGCGAAAGAGAAAAAGCCAAGACGGTCAATTTTCTGATCCATGAGTTCAGTTTCGTTGGCATCTTTCTCAATTGATGGATCACAGCTGAAATTTTTTGGATCAATTATTTCAAGGTCGTTTATTTGGTGCTGTGGTTTGATCGGACGTAATCAAAAGCGGTGTGCAATTTGTGTATGGTTTGTTCCCACTTTGCGGATCAGATAGTTAGAATCGGTCAGAGCTCTCTCAACTTGATATACTAACTGAAATTTGCATTTTAATCCCTTCATTTTTTCTGATAGTGTATTAAAAAGTGGGTGTAGAAGTGAGCAACAAATTTTAGGTCGTAGTGGTTGTGCCCTTGCTTTCCTATCAAAGTATTCACAATACTTGTGATACGACGAAGTTGTTGCTCCCCAGATGCTGGCCTCAAATGTTTCTAGTGCATACACTGTTGCCAGAAATTCCTTGCAGTACATTGATAGCTTCAACTGATTTGGGGTAAAAAGTCTTGATCCGAAAGACACGGGAGCATAGTTTTTTATTTTCTTTCCTGCTTGGTTCTCACAAAAGTCTTCAATAAGTAGTACATATATTGCAGCATAATGACTTGCGTCAGCCAGAATTATGTACTGTAGATCTTTTTAAGCTATCCTGAGAGTACGTTCACAAGCCTTTTTGAGCGAAAAGATTATTTCCTCTAATGCTTTTTCATCCTCGTGTGTTATGATAATTGCGTTGTCATTCCGGAGCAATGAATAAAATGGGCAAAGCTGATTTGTTAAGTTCGGTATGTAACTCTTTAAGAATTGTACAAATCCGATCAGTCGGCGGATTTGCTTAAGGGTTTTCGGCATCTTCAGATTTTTCAAAAAGTTGTTTACGCTTTCTTTGTTTGGAGTAGAGCGTTGCTGGTTTATTGTGTGGCCCAAGAAGTCGATGGTTTTTACGCTAAATTGGCATTTTTCCATTGATAATCGTAATCCTGCATTGCGGACGCATTTAAATATCTCTCAAACTTTTTATCAGCTCTTCTCCGCTGTTGGCGCCTGCTCCGATGTCGTCAAAAAATGAATAACACTTATCCGATGCAATGCATCTTTCCAAATGGTGTCGAGTGCAGGAACTGAAAATTGTTGGTGAACGGCTTAGGCCTTGTGTTAGGCGTTTACATGCCCAGGTTCGTGAGCCACAATTAAATGCAAGAAGTACACTTAATTCATCAGCCATTCCAATAGAAAAATAGACTTGACTACAATCAAGTTTTGCAAAAATACTCTTATTTGCTAGGTGCTGTCCAGCATCTGTCATTGTAGCGACGGGGGAATTGTTGTTAATATAATCGTGTCGTAGGAGGAAGTTGGTTTTTCGCAAGTCAATTAAAATTCTTAACATTGCGTTTGGTTTTCTCTTTGCAAATATTGGGCTGGAGTATTTTGAGTAGGGCAGAGTTGTTACAATGTCGAAGTATTGCATGAGGGCTAGCTCTACAAGTAAATCTTCTCGCAAATGAACTGGTGTCTGTGGATTGGGAGCATAGATTGGGATATTACTTTCAGGAGTTAATTTTGCCTTGAAGCTGGTGTTCAGCCCGACGTCAAATCGATGTCTGGCAAAAATGTCGTGAAATTCTACAAGGAGGTCTTCCATCTTGCGTTTTTCCTTTTCGCTGAAGTTATTTTGGCTCCAATTAAATTTTGTTAAAAATTCTAGTCGTTCTTGTTCGGAACGTTTTGGGTCCAGTTCTTGTTTCAGTTTGAAGTCACAGAGCGAATCGTAATTTCGGCGCTCGATTTTGTTTAATCGTGATGGGTCTTTAAACGTCTCAGGAGTTGGAAACCAAAGTTTCTCCGGGTGTTGTGGCTTACTTGCGTTGGTTTTGTTTTTGATTTCAATTAAGTTCTGTAAATTGTTCTGTAGCTCTTCTGACTGTAAAACAGCTGGTTCAAGTGGGACTAGGTATTCCGCTTGTTCAGGAGAGTAATTTAAACGTTGCTACTTTTGTTTTTGCAGGTATGGTTATCATATAAGGTTGTAAGTTGATTGCTGCAATTGTTGTTAGTCCATTTTCATCAAAACGGCTAAGTGACTATGTAATACACAGCCCTGTCTTTCCTTCAAACTTGATTGAAGGCTCAACAATTCCAGTTTTGTTTCTCATTTTTGGGTGATTAGTTGAGTCGCATTGTATCATCTCTTGGCAGTCTGGTGGAATTGTAAGTTTCATCGCTGTGTACAGAGCAAGAGGTTTTTTTGGTGTTCGGCAATGAGTTCTGTGTGTTGAATCGAAGCTCTAGGGCACCAAATGGCTCTCTTCCGTGAAAAATAAAAGATGATGTGCTTCCTATAGAAGCATGGTACCTAGTATTGTGAGCGTAAGCCGCTGGTGTTGCTAACTGCGGCCACTGTCGTGTATTAAGGTTTTCGTAAATTCAAAGATACTTTTTCAAAGGTCCGTGAGCTCTTTCTAACAGTCCAATTGTTTGTGCGTGCTTAACAGAAGCATTCTCAATTTTGATTTCCAGCATTAGTGCAAGCTCTTTAATTAGGTTACTTGTAAAGACAGAACCTTTGTCACATAATATGCTTCGTGGAATGTAGGAATGTTGAAGGAATAAACCTGTTAAGTGTCTGGCTACAGTGCTGGCGTCGGGGTGCTTTATTGGGATTGTAAAAAGGTACTTAGAGAACACATCAATTGCCGACAAGATTTATTTGTACCCTTTGCATTCAGGCAGTTTTCCTACTATGTCAACTTGCATCATGTCCTCAGGATAGAATTGTAGCGCCGAAACAGGTTGAAGAGAGGGTCTCTGTGATGTAAGTTTGGCATTTTTGGCTTGGTGACAAGTTGTGCAATTACTGATGTAGTCGCGAATGCCCTCTTGATATCCAGGAAAGTAGAATCCTTTACGTAATTCTACTAGAGTGTTTGAGATTCCTTGGTGACCTTTTTGTATTGAATTATGGAGGCGATATATTAGCTCAACCCTCAAGTACTTTGGTACACATAATTGTTAAGTGTGAGATGTTGCCAATGTGATTACAGAATTGTTGATAAAGAACGTTATTGTTAACAGTTAACCTTTTAAATTGCTTACGGTATTTTTGTAAGTCGAAATTGACGTATTTCGATGTTGGTGTGCGTTTTCTTCGCAACCATGTTAGTGTCTCTGTGATATCTTTGTCTTTTCGTTGTTCTTCCTGCATATTGAGCATTGAGTACTTCTCCGAAAGATCTGGCGAGTCCAGTGGGTTGCTCAGATATAGTGCGTTGAGTGTTCGTTTTTCTTTTGTTGGAAATTTAATTGCTTCTGTAAGGATGTTCTCCTCTGTGAGAAGATGGGCTAGCGTTATTGTAAAGACTTCTGGTTTTAATGGTTCGTCTATGCACTGTTTTTCCTCATTGTGTTCCAAGTTAGCATTTGTTATTAAGGAGAGTGTGTTATCTGGTTGTTTGGGTGTGATTTCTATTTCGACATCATGAATGGGCAGTCAGTCCTTCAACTGCAATTTGAAATTAGTTTCGGTATTGACATACATTCGTGAAAGATAATCGGCCGCTGCATTCGCTCGTCCTGGTATATCGCCTAAGATGAGGTTGAAACTCATAAAATATTCCGCTTTCGACCATAAGCTAGGGGGGAGGGTCTTTGACTGAAAAAACCATGTTAGGCTTTTGTTATCTGTTAACAATATAACTGGATATTTTTTTGCTCCCCAGATGTCTGCCTCAAATGTTTCTAGTGCATACACTGTTGCCAGAAACTTCTTGCAGTACATTGATAGTTTCAAATGATTTGGGGTGAAAAGTCTTGATCCGAAAGACACGGGAGCATAGTTTTTTACTTTCTTTCCTGCTTGGTTCTCACAAGTCTTCAATAAGTAGTACATATATTGCAGCATAATGACTTGCGTCAGCCAGAATTATGTACTGTAGATCTTTTTAAGCTATCCTGAGAGTACGTTCACAAGCCTTTTTGAGCGAAAAGGTTATTTCCTAATGCTTTTTCATGCTCGTGTGTTATGATAATTGCGTTGTCATTCCGGAGCAATGAAAAAAATGGGCGAAGCTGATTTGTTAAGTTCGGTATGTAACTCTTAAAGAATTGTACAAATCCGATCAGTCGGCGGATTTGCTTAAGGGTTTTCGGCATCTTCAGATTTTTCAAAAAGTTGTTTACGTTTTCTTTGTTTGGAGTAGAGCGTTGCTGGTTTATTGTGTGGCCCAAGAAGTCGATGGTTTTTACGCTAAATTGGCATTTTTCCATTGATAATCGTAATCCTGCATTGCGGACGCATTTAAATATCTCTCAAGTTTTTTATCAGCTCTTCTCCGCTGTTTGCGCCTGCTCCGATGTCGTCAAAAAATGAATAACACTTATCCGTTGCAATGCATCTTTCCAAATCGTGTCGAATGCAGGAAATGAAAATTGTTGGTGAACGGCTTAGGCCTTGTGCTAGGCGTTTAAATGCCCAGGTTCGTGAGCCACAATTAAATGGAAGAAGTTGTACACTTAATTCATCAGCCATTCCAATAGAAAAATAGGCTTGACTACAATCAAGTTTTGCAAAATTACTCTTATTTGCTAGGTGCTGTCCAGCATCTGTCAGTGTATCGACGGGCAAATTGTTGTTACTATAATCGTGTCGTAGGAGGAAGTTGGTTTTTCGCAAGTCAATTAAAATTCTTAACATTGCGTTTGGTTTTCTCTTTGCAAATATTGGGCTGGAGTATTTTGAGTAGGGCAGAGTTGTTACAATGTCGAAGTATTGCATGAGGGCTAGCTCTACAAGTAAATCTTCTCGCAAATGAACTGGTGTCTGTGGATTGGGAGCATAGATTGGCATATTATTTTCAGGAGTTAATTTTGCCTTGAAGCTGGTGTTCAGCCCGACGTCAAATCGATGTCTGGCAAAGATGTCGTGGAATTCTACAAGGTCTTCCATCTTGCGTTTTTCGTTTTCGCTGAAGTTATTTTGGCTCCAATTAAATTTTGTAAAAAATTCTAGTCGTTCTTGTTCGGAACGTTTTGGGTCCAGTTCTTGTTTCAGTTTAAAGTCACAGAGCGAATCGTAAATTCGGCGCTCGATTTTGTTTAATCGTGATGGGTCTTTACACGTCTCAGGAGTTGGAAACCAAAGTTTCTGCGGGTGTTGGGGCTTACTTGCGTTGGTTTTGTTTTTGATTTCAATTAAGTTCTGTAAATTGTTCTGTAGCTCTTCTGACTGTAAAAGAGCTGGTTCAAGTGGGACTATGTATTCAGGAGTGAGTAATTTAAACGTTGCTACTATTGTTTTTGCAGGTATGGTTATCATATAAGGTTGTACGTTGATTGCTGCAATTGTTGTTAGTCTATTTTCATCAATACGGCTAAGTGACGATGTAATACACAGCCCTGTCTTTGCTTCAAACTTGATTGAAGGCTCAACAACTCCAGTTTTGTTTCTCACTTTTGGGTGAGGTTTCTTCGCTGTGTACAGAGCAAGAGGTTTTTTTGGTGTTCGGCAATGTTGCTTTTCGCCTGCTTTGTTCTGGATCATATTTAAGTGTAGACTTAGATCTTGCGTTATCAGAATTCTGTGTTTTGCATCGATGAGAATATTATTTTTCTCAAAAAATGGTAGTCCTATTAATGTGTTTTTCAGGTTAGGGGCTATGAGAAACGGTTCGACGTATTCAATATTTGATAGGGTAAATTTTATGACCGCTGTGCTCAATATCTTCACGGGCGATCTATTTGCCACTGAGACAAACTTCTGTTGTTCCTGTTTGATTGATACGATGTTATCAGGGCTTAGTTGTTTGATTTTTTGTAATGTTTTGAAACTCATTGCGCTATGGAAAGCTCCAGTATCGAGACAAGCAATCGTGTGTGTAATTTTGTGTTATAAACGGGACATAGAAAAGAAGTGGTTTTTTTGTCGAGACGGCAATCACTTTGTTTTTCTGTCTTCACAGACGTTATGTAGAAGAAAAGTTTCCTTTTTATTTGTATTTTTTGTTTAATAGGAGTTAAATGACGTGGCTTTAGAAGTTTTTTTGGTACGTCTGGTTGCTCAAGGCTCCATGACTATTCATCATTTGAGACTGCTGATTGCAACCGGGCGGGACAAAATAGTCACTAAAATTTTCCACATTGTTTGGAATATACTCGACCGTGTTGAAACTGGCTTGTTTATTCTGTTGGTTTTGGTTACTAATGGTATTGTAAGGGAGGAACTGTGGTCTGAGATGAGGGTTTATATGCCAACATTTGGAGATCGAGTGTCCAGTCTTGTTGCAACCCTTGCATACTGGTCTATTGCGGTAAAACTGTCCTTGATTTGCAAAACGGGGTTGACCGAGTAGTGCTGGTGCAGGTGCGCGGTTATGATTGCGATTTACGAAACTTTGGTTGAAATTTTGTTGATTCCATTTATTGGGAAAGTTCTGTTTCTGAAAATTATGGTTTTTGCTGCGTCCTTGCAGATCTGATGTACTGCTTTTTGTTGCTTTGTCCATTTCGTCTATTTGTTTTTTCATTTCTTCCAATTTCTGAAGAATTTCTGATGTATCTCTCTCTGATTCGCTAAGTGCTGGCGCAACTTGATTGAACGCTGTGACGACATCATTTTCTGGCAGGAGGTTGTCGAGCATCAGTCGTATATACTTTTCACAAAGATCTTGAACTGTTGTTGTTTCTGGTTCTTGAAGTAATTTACGTTGGTGCTTCTGTGGTAGGCCTTTTATGAAGGCATCTCTTACTCGTCTTGTTCGTTCGACATTTCGATTTGCTTGCTGTACATTTTGTTCGGGGTTAGCTTCGATATCAGGGAAAGCATATAGAGCTAAGCGTTGTAATTCAGTTGAAAAATCGGCTGGTTGTTCAGTGCCTTGCTGAAATTTACGGGCATGGAATTGAATCTTGTACAATTGAGTATGATTTGCCCGGTTATATCTCTGGTAGAGCCTTTCAAGTGCCCTTTCAAGTTTTCTTGTATCTCTTCCGGCAACTGTTGATAAAAAGCTTAGGCTCCTCCCGATAAGTTCAAATGCAGGTAGTGATGCTGCATTTCTGCAGGGATGTTACCTATTTCTAGAGATGAAGCTAATTGTCTTGAAAATTTAACAATATCCTCATTGGGGGTTCCAGAAAACTTGGGCAGTGTTACGTTAGTTGGTATTCTAAGGGCATTATTTTGAACAATAACTGGAGGGACTGCCTGATTAGCATCTGCCATGATTTTAGTACTGTTTACTTAGCTCTAATAGATAAAATATCATAAAAACTTGCCTGTGTCTAGTTGTTTGAGTCGGAATGTGTCTCCGCCTCTGTCTGTGTCTTGTCAATCACTCTCGGGAACTGCTTGTCTGCTGTATTGAAGAAGGTGAGTTGTTGTTGGTATGGAGAGACCCTTCTCCGTTGAATTCTGTTCTTAATGCTCAGTCTCTTCAATTGTCTGATGACTTCAACGACTGTAACCATGTGATAACCTTTTCCGTAGTGCGCCCTTTCTGTCTACTTTTAGTATGTTACTTGTTGTGCTAATTACCGTTGCTATTATTAGGCATATTCCGTATGGGCATTATATATATTGGCTATCAATTTGAAGTCATAAAGAGGCAAGTTAATGTTGAGAGCGTTATGTTAATAAAAGAATAAGTAAGACGTACAATAGGATGCATGGGCCGGCGATCGTGCTTCTTTTATTTCTTCAGACTATAATTAAAGATATGGAACAATACAATTTATTCAAAAGAGTATAAGGGATGATTCCCCTTACAGTATTTAGCAGTTACAAAGAGACAGTATTTAGCAGTTACAAAGAGAGACTAAGTAATCAAATAATTGTGTCCGTGTTAATCATAAAAAATGTGTAGTTAAGTTGAAGGCAATATCGAGTAGTATCTTTCTCTAACTCTCTAAGCGTGCCTGTCATCTTCTGTAGTAGTATATCTATACTCAACTAAAATATAAAAGTTAATCAGTTCCCAGTTTCTTTCTCGGCCAATAGAAATAGTTTTCGTCATTATTGCGTTATTCTATTTTTATCTGCTTTTCCTTCTTTATTGTGAATAATATATAACAATATGTGTAAGCATATGACAACCTTATACTCATGACTATCGTTATTTGAGATCAAAGAATATGTAGGTTTCAAACTGAAAACCTTGCTCCTAAATTTTTCCGATCTATTAGTAAGAAAATAGCCAGATTGAGAACGGGACGGATGATCATATGCTCAAATCTAAATGTTCGTGTAGTTTTAGGTAGTTTTTAAAAAGATTTGCTTTCGGCTATTACACATGTAGTCCGGTACTGACACCATGCTCATACATAACTAAGGATTAATCCGACTAAATTTCATATTTGTTCCGATCCCACTTCAGTGGCGGGAGGGAGGGTATAAGCTCAACTGGGTATTTTGTTCAGTCAGAAATGACCGATCGATATATTCATCGTGGAATTTTGAGTGGTATAATTAGGAAGTCCGTAATGAGTATAATATCAAATTAACAAATTAAAAAGATCTGGATTTCACTTTTCCGAGGAGTTATCAAGGTTTAAAGTTTTGCATAATTCGTCTGATTTCGGTGTAGTATTTTTGTTCACATTTTCGGTGATCGTCATCCCAATTTTTCGTAAATTTTGTCATTGAAATATGTTTTGTATTGTCACTATTAAACGAGTTAATTGCTCCAACACTGATTTACTAAAGCATTTGTAAATTGCTTAGTCTTGGCATTAACTGTTGCTATTTTGTAGTCCACTGAATAATTTTTATCTAATGGCTTCCTAATTATCCAATTGGCTTCTTAAGGTGTTAAATTTGAATCGATATAGTACGTCTTGGTTGAAAGCTAATGATTGTTGTGACTTCTGAAGTTATTTGGTTTCAAAAAAATCGAGACTTTTGAAATTTGCCCATTTATAGCATACTGAACTCTAAATTCCCTCCCTACCTTCATTTTCTGTTATATCCTTTTCCGACCCATGATCCACTTTCTCATTATCAGGTTCCAATTCCACAACTGATTTCGCATTACACTGATGTTGAGCCACAACTGCATGTAGACAACCAGAACACACCGAATGCAAACATGGCAGAGTAACAGGATTTGTGAAGAGCTCTTTGCACACCACACAACTCAGTTCCAGTCTCAGTCCGTCCATAATTATTATTCCAATATTATCAACACAATGCAACCACTCCGATTGTCACTAATAAACGAGTAATAATTTCTCGAAGATACTTAGTTCCTGAAATGGCTCGACTACCATCAAAGAACAGGCACTGTATTTGTAAAAACAAGATTGCGCAGCCTCTAAACCCGAGTCGTTATAAATACAAGGACAGTGCAATTTATAACAGCTTTAAAAATTGCGAAGACCCTCCACAAACTAATCTTGAATCAAAATTAAAACTTATCAATAGAATCAAGCTTAAAACAATTTAGAACTGCGTTTTTTGTAAAAGAAAGTCATGTTGTTTCTTCCAGTCAATACGATGGAACATCGAGCCGCGTTTGTCAGGAAATTTGCTTCTGCGTTTGTCAGGAAATTTGTTTACAAAACATCTGCTTTGTTGTAGTAAAAATTCACACCGGAGGAAGTGGAAGACAGTAAATAATGGAAGCACTTAGTTGGCAAACAACAGAGATGCGTTGGCAAATTTCCCTAACAACTGGTCCCGAATTGACTTCAAGTTGTAAATTGGCCCATTTATATCTAAAAAATTTTTGAAAACTAAGCTTTTGCAATCAATTCCACTCACCGTATGCTCCAAACAGTCAGTTAAAGAAAATCAAACTCATGACTCTTTTAAATCTTTAGCGACTTGCGTACATTACACTAAATAAATTCAAATAAGAAATCAAACGGAAACAAATTTTAATAAACTCAACTATAATTTTACATCAACCATACATTATTGTTCTAAATTAAGAATTCCAATAAAGCAACTCAAAATTTAGTTTAAATTACATCAATTTTGAAAAATTTTGTTCATAAAAGCTGAATGAATGTTATGTTTAGAATCTGCCGCAAGAGAACTAACGGAAATCATAAAAATAAAAATTGCATCATAGATCAAAATAAAAAGGTTGCATCAAAATAGTCCGATCGCAAAATTGGTGCCATTTGCGTTCAGTCTGCAAAAAAGCTATGTGATGCTGAGCAAAGATTTACAAACTTGAACACACGGCAATTCGCTCTGCCCTAAGCCTTCAACAGAGCAAAGCAAGATATTTCGAACAGCGATTCTGCCTAACTAATGCAGCAATCCAAGAATAAAGACGGTAGGCATATTGTCGTATAAAACCACAGATCATTGAGATACCAAAAGAACTTGAAAAGGAAACTGATTCTAAAAATTCAACGATTGATCTCAAATCAAACATCATGCACTAATTCTTGATCCGTTACGCTGGTCAAAATCTCCTCGATATCGAAGACAATCAAATTAAATATGCGCAAGAAGTATATAGTAAGGTGGTAATGAAAAGGGCTGATCAGCCAAAACAAAAACGAGTGCTGCCTATTTCCAGAGGCAAAGAAAAAAAGAAACAGCAAAGAAATATAAAAAACGAACACCGAAGAATCGAAACGAAGCGATTGGATGTATGGCAAATGCTTCTTTAAACAGCAGTAGTAAGAAAACAGGGGGTCACTTTTTTAGACAAATTTCTCTTAGAACGCGATTCCCATCGGGATCCAAAAATCCGCCTACGCAACTTCGAAAACTTTGCAAATTGACGTAACCTGCGCCAAAGCCATTATTTTAAAACCCGTTCCAAATCATCAGTAAAACTCTCCGCGTGCCACTAAGTTCGCAAACCAAACGATTCAAGTCGGATTTCAACATTTCAACGCTTTTGTGGAAAAAACTTCCGTTGAAGAAAATGGACCGGAACCTTACCCACTTACTAACTCCAAGTCTTCAGTTGTCAGCTCATCGATCAGCTACCCGGGTCGAGGTTTTTGGGTAAACTTTTGTAAGAAATGCGGTGAATTTTTGTAAGAAATGCGATGATTGCGGTGAAAAAATATTTCACCGCATTTCTTACAAATATTCACCTCATCGACTTTTGTGGCAAAATAATGTAAGAAATGCGGTGAAAGCGGTGAAAAAAAATAATTCGCCATATTTCACCGCATTTCTTACAAAAATTCACCGCATTTCTTACAAAAATTCACCGCATATGATTTCCAAAGTTTACTGATTTAAATTCACAAGAAATTTCGAAGTTATGTGACAGTTGGCGCAGTGGACTGAGCAGTGGAATGTATACAGGAGGTCAGAAGTTCGAACCCGTTTGGGGACCATTCTTTTTTGTAAGAATACTGAGAACGCGGTGAAAATAAATAATTCACCGCGATTCACCGCAAAAGGTGCAAGAAATACGCGGTGAACATTTTTTTCACCGCATTTCTTACGAAAACTCACCGCCAAACCTCGACCCGTGCACAAGGCAGCCATATGGTCATCTGCGGATCAACGAGGTTATGCTGTTACAAAAATTTACAAAAAATATTCGCCCTAGGGGCAACGTAACAGCAGAATTTAACAGTAGCTATAAAAAACATTAAATACATAAAACTTAATGAGTAAATCACAAAAGTAATTTACAGATTCCCACAACTTTTAAACCAATTTTTACAGAGATTCAATTTGACTAATGCGGATTTAACGCTAATAAAATTTCCTAAACATTGAATTTTCAATGTGATTAAGTTGATCATTTGATTGTCAGATAAAATTCAAAGCGATTTGGTCAAAACACTGAATTAAATTTTCCGAAGTGAAGCTTTCGGAGAAGCAATGACTTCTCACATATAAACTTGGATTGACACTTGTACATTAATTGCTCTAGAGATTGTATTTTTTTGTTAACAATTAAAAAACAGCCATTTTTTGGAAGAATTGCTCCCGAAAAAACGGCAGTAACATTTAATTGAGAGGTGCTGTAGCTTAGAAATTATTTTTGGGCGCAAAAAACTAACCCCAATCGGGTTCAAACCCATGACCTCCAGGTTGGTAGTCTAACATCTTGACTACTCAAACAACGCCTTTGATTTGCTTCACGCAATCGCTCTTACCTACGAAGTAATGGTTACGTGACTCTGCTTGAAGTCACTGGGAACTTCTGGCGTTTATCGAGAACCGCGAAGCGGTGCGAGGTATAATGTCAGAATTTCGAAGTGACTTCTGCAGTGTCACGAAACCATTTTAAAACAAGCACTGTGCAAGTTCAGTCGGAGGATTTGTGGAAGTAATTTTAACCAATTAAACAATCAAAATACGAGTTTTCTTGCGATTAAAGAAAAGCAGACTCACTTTCGCAGACAAATGGCTCTTTTTTTCCAAAGCACTATAGGAACAAAACAATTTCTCAATTTCGTTGTTCTTTGATTTTTCTGTTTGATATATATAAAGGAGCCAACTGTCCCTGAAAAAGAATGACCGATGATGATTCCATTCTTGCAAAAACAACATGTGACAAGATTCGATGGTTGGAGAATCTGTGGAAACGATGGATTCACGTTAAAAAAACGGGAAGACGCTGAATTTTTGGGACACCTATGGATATGATTTTCGCGAGGAGTCTTGACCTAGCCGACCAATACCTTTGTCAATTCATTCAAGGGATGTTTTCCGGTTCTCCATCCCCCAGGAATTTTTTTCGTTTTTGCAAGCCCACCCCTCCCCCCACGACACACACACTCCCATCCATCAGTACTCTTATCCTCATGTAAACCAGAAACAGCACAATTAACATTACATAATGAAAAATTCAAAATCAAAATCCTGTTAGGGGAAAGAACTATATGCACCAACAAGCAGTAGCAAAAAACGGAAAAACACCTTTTCAAGAAATTCGAACAGTTAAAGGGAAGGAATATCACCCAAGCACTCTCTACAATATTGCAATGACGATTCAAATATATATCAACGAACGTGTCGATAACACAATCAAAATAATGGAGGACAAGGATTTTCATGGTTTTATGTCTCAAATTGACATACCAAAGACGTTTTCATTTACTGGAGCTGTATTTGATAATTGTACAATTAATTTTAAATAAAGAACGCTTTTTAGATTTTTTTGGAGTCAATTTTTAAAAATTTCAACTTCTGGCTAGGTATATAGGAACTTCTGGCACTCGCGACTTTCGGAATTGTGACACTTGCACGTGCGTGTTTTAAATTCAATTCACAACGCGAAAAATTTAGATACTGACGAAGTCAAAACTATAGTGTGAAAAAATATTATTTAGATTTGAATATAAGAAAAACTAAATAAAGGGTTTTATTTTTAGGGCCAAGTTTGCTCCAAAATTTGGCTGATTTGAAAAGCTCTTCACTTGTAAAGAATGTATACGATCTAAGAGCAGAATATTCTTTAACTTCTTGGGTGATTTTTTAACACTATAGTTTTCCCTTCTTCAGTGTATAAGTTTTGCCATTGTGAAATATAATTCGTTGGTTAGAGCGATTGTGAGCGGCAGCAAATCAAATTTCGGAGCATAATCGGCTCTGCAAATAAACCTTTTATTTAGTTTTTCAAACTCCGATATACCGTTATCTGGTTGGACAAAAAATCTCTGGCTTCAATCAGATACAGATACCAACTGAAGTTAAATTACGAACAGCCAAAAATTTGAAATGCCAGAGTAAAATTTGAATAAAAAATACTTCATCCTACCTTCTGGTTTGAATGTAAATTTAAGATGAATGCTCTGGAATAAATCATTTAAATTAAAAGGCAAACAAAATCTTCTAGACAAAATTTACGTTTCCATACAGTAAAAACAGAAAAGAAAGAAGCTCAAGGTAATTTTATTGTAGTTTGGGGAGGCCAGAAGTAATTTTCCAAAATTCAGATAAGCACATTAAAGGAATAATAACAACAAACGGAGTAATGTTACAAAATAATTTTCTCAGATAATAGATCATCACTCCCATAAATGGCTGATGATTGAGCAGTTTCTAGAATTTCATGAAATGCAGAACTGACTACTTCGAATTTACGTAGATTTTAGTTTATTTCAGCTTCCTCCAAGAACAACGGAACTCTCGACGAAGGTGTTACTCATTTAGGAGTTCATCTGAACTCTTTATATTAGTCTTATCTTTAGCCATCATCATTTGCTTTCAGCTCTTCATTTTGTCAAAACCTTAACTCCTCATTTGCTTTAACTCTCAACAATTTACAAAGTATACTTTAAAAATCATCCACTTGCTCTGAGACTCAAAATTCTCAATCTCATAGCAATAATTTCCATTGTCAGACCCTTATTTACTCGCAAAATTTTTGATAGACGCAAATAAACCTAACTAGTTAACCGGAGATTATAGTTGTGGACATATTCCTTTCCGCTATTTAATTGAAAAGTACCTTATATTTAACAATCATTGCAAATGAGTAACAACTGCATTACTTGTAACTGTTAGAGCTCACCTGTCTGATTCATGTTCTGAAAAAATTGAGATAGGGAACTTTCGTGCAATAAAGCGGACTTGATTACATAACTTTCGCAGAGAAAATAGCTACGATTTCGTTACCTAGCGATTGTCTTTCCAAAAACAGCTTTGGTAAGCCCTTCGATATCTGGCACCTAATTGAACACCAAGTGCAGCAGTTGAACAGTTAGCACCAAGGACAAGTTCTGGTTGCTGAAAACCAGTTAAGTTTTTTCTTATTTAATATCATTGATTTAAGCTGCTCAAGTGTTTTGCCACAGAGTACTCAGAACAAGAAATTTTAGCAGCTTTTTGTAGTCCTAATGAAATGGGACATGAACTTAGTGTGATTTGTGGATATCGTTACACCTTGTGGTACGGTTGTACCTTATTAAGTTAAAATTATTTCATTTAAGTACCAATTCTGTTTAAGTTTGTCCTTGCCTAATCAAAAGTCAGTGTTCATCTATTTTAAGTTTGCCTCCGACTAATAAGTCAAGTTTTCAGTTGTTCACAAAACCCACTTTCATCATCCTGTCATTCCCTTAACTTTCATCATTTAATTCAGTTGCTTTTATTCTACTCTGTTTTCCAATAAGAAGAATCCTATTGGATTAGAGGAGGATTTCCACGACAGATAAAACACGGTTGTATTGGTAGCTCAATTGCTAAAACAAACTAAAAGTGGAAATCCCACAAATTAGTAAAAGCTTGGATTTGCACCTCGAATCCCACTCTACAAACTCTAAGCGGATTTGTGGCTCAGATACGTATCTCAACAGTCAAGAATAACACATGGCGCAGTGAGCAACCAAAGAATGCGCACTTCTAGGAATTGAACCCTTTTGGGAGAAATCGACACTAGAGCCACCTTTGCGATGGGAACGCTGGCAGATCATGTTGAAGTTGGCTATCATGGCAAAAGAGGGTATTTCGATTGACATTCTACTCGCAGATCCCCCCGACAAGGTCATCCTACCGCCTGAACCTATATACGAGGATAATGTTGAAAGCAGCACATCCCAGAGCGAACGCGATCGAAAAATTCGAAACGAGCAACTGAAGAACTCGTGGCTAAATCGTTGTCAGAAAATAGAACTCGTAAGTTTATTGTGTGGTGAAAAACCCTGGGAATATTGTGATAACAAAGCGGTCTCCCTAACGTATCTCAACCTGTCGATGGAGGGTAGACGAATATTTGGTTCCCAGGAACCGAATATCCAGATTGATCGGGTTACAACAAAGGATCTTTGGGAAAGTCTCGATAGAGTGTTTACGAAACATCACCTTTGATCGGTATACCTTTCTCACCAGGAAGCAACTGAAAGGAGAACCTGTGGAAAAGTTCTACGGTTGCCTTCGGGAACTGTCATTGAATTGCGATTTAGGAAGCCATGAGGAGTCAATCATTCGTGACGTCTTCATAGCAAACATGCAAGACGGCGAAATCCAAAAGGAATTACTAAAGGAGACTAGAACAGCAAAAAAACGCTTGAAATTGCCGTGAACATTGAGATGGGAATACCAAAATCAGCTAAAAATATCTGGGACCTCAGCTCAGACAACTATGAACGAGATCACAAGTGCTTCAGTGAACAATGTACAAGGATCTTGGAATAGATCACGTCCATCAACTAACCAATTTGTTAAGCCTACAACTTGTCCAAAATGTGGCTACGGAGGGTCAGCCTCGCATAGACAAAATTGCCCTGCCCATGCAAAGACTTGTAAAAATTGTGGCATTGTTAACCATTTCGCCAAAGTCTGCCGAAAACCTAAACACCCACATAAACCGAAAGCCTGATAAAATAATGTAAATGATTCTGTTTCTGAGGCTGCCACAGTGGGTACTTCAGCAACAGCAGCCAAACAAGTCAACAATATAGATAGACTACTTCAAAAGCAAGGTATTTACGACGCAAACCATGACTCAGATTATGACGACTATGATGATAATTGTGTTGCGACGATTTCAATTAAAAGCGACACTCTAGAAGTGGCACCGGTGAACTTAGATATTTGTGTCGGGAATACGAAGACAAAAGCACTGGTGGTTTCGGGGAGCGTGTGCACGATTATCAATAAAAGTCTCGCAAAAACTGTGGTGTCAGAATGCAAAGGAAGCTATTGGGTACAGTCACCAGAGATGCATGACCTAAAACTTTCTCTAATGATATAATCAAGATCGTTGGAGTGATTAATACATCAATCCAATGTAATGATTGAATAGCTACGGGTGTTGATGTAACAGATGGTGGTCATACACCCATGGTCATAGACCCATCATTGGACAAGATCTCTTCTCAAAGCTAGGCTTCTCTCTTACACAGTTGAAACAATTTGCAATTATTAATCAAAACCAATGTTTAATCAAAAAGCAGATTGCATTTGATTTTCCAGGTCTCATCACAAGAATCGGTAAATCATTAAAACACTCAGTCAAATCCATATTCCACAAACAATTTACACCTACACATCAAAAAGGTCGTCGAGTCCCAATTAACTTACAACCACTAGTTAATGCAGAACTTAAAAAATTACTTGACGAAAAACACATCATAAAATTAAACAGTTGCTCCAATAAAAACTTCATTTTACCTATAGTTATCACAGTAAAAAGAGATAAAACAGTTAAACTGGCTTTAGACTCAAAAATCTTAAATAAATCTATCCATAAAAATAAATATCAAATGCCGAATATAGATAATTTAACTGAAACGATTCAACAAAATTTAAACACAAACGCATCACAGGAGACAGCATATTTCTCTACCTTGGATTTCAAGTACGCATACAGTCAATTTAATTTAGACCCGGAAACCGCCCGGCATTCAGACTTCAATATAATTAGCGGTGAGGGAACTGGTACACATCGTTTTATTACCGGTTTCTACGGTTTAACTGATATGCCGGCGGCATTCCAAAAAGTTGTGGACTATACATTAGTTGGACTTCAAAATACTCATTGTTTCTTGGATGACATTATAATCGTTAGTCGCGGTTCTAAGGAAGAACATTTAAAGTTAGTCTACAAATGTTTAAAAAAATTGGATGAGGATAATTTAAGAATAAATTTATCTAAATGTCATTTCGCAGAAACCGAAATTGAATGGTTAGGACACAAATTTGCTCAGTCAGGAATCGCACCGCTTGAGTCAAAAACAGCAGCAATTTTATCTCTATCAGCACAAAAAATCAAACAATTACGATAATTCCTAGGCTCTGTCCACTATTTAGGAAAATTAATTCCTAATTTATCACAATTATGTCATCCACTTCGGCCATTACTTAAAAAGAAAAAAAAATTTGTCTGGAACGACGAACATGAAACTCACTTCCATGCAGTTAAAAATAAAGTAGCAAATGCGACAGAAAAAACAACTTACAATCCCCACTTGGAAACGCGGATCAAATGCGACGCATCTAGAGCGGGATTAGGAGCAGCATTAGAACAACGCTCGCCGATAGGTTGGAATACAGTTGCATTCGCGTCTCGTTTCTTTAACCCAAACGAGGAACGCTACAGTGTCAATGAACTAGAATTATTAGGGGTTGTATGGTCCGTAGAATACTTTAAATATTATTTATTTGGCAAATCATTCACCATCATCACTGATCATCGAGCATTACTTTCAATTATGAAAGAACGCCGGTCCAACAAAACCTATAATAGTCGTTTAATCCGCTGGGTAGACCGTCTTTTACCTTTTGATTTTAATATCGAACATATACCAGGGGCAAAAATGGGGCTGGTAGATTATATTTCTCGCCAACCAAATCAAGAAGCAAAAGTTACCAACAAATACGATGAGGAATTTGCGGTAGCAACAATTACCCGCATTCGTGACGCTATTGCAGCTATTTATGTAAATACCACACAGCAAACCTGTCAATCACAGCACTTTTGTAGCGTCAATCACACAGATTCCACACGTGCCTCAGCCTCACTCAACAAACTATTCCAATTTGCTTTCTGCCATTAATCGTAATATCGCTCAGTTGCTTCACGAGAACTCTGCAGACACAGCTCAAATGCATTCCAATTTAAATTCAAATTCATACTCAAGTCAAATCCAGCCGCTAGTTAAAGTAAACGCAAACTCAACACACATACATTCAATTTCTCAATTAAATATGACCAGCCCGAATTCCAACCCACAAACCCCTCCTACCCATAGCAGGGTCACATTTCAATCAACCCGAAATTCGGCGGTAAACTCAACAAGATCATCAAATGAGGCCCAGAACTCACCCAACTTAGAGTTATCAAGGGAGGAGGTATTTGGGAATAACTTAACCCAGTTATTCACAAAAGGATTCTTGGCCGTATAGACTAGCAAAGATGCGGTTCTTAAGAGGTGCGCGATTGCAATCTGCAAAATGACACCCAACGATGTAAAAAGTGAATCCCTACATGTATTCATACTGGAGATATCTCCACGTGCGATCGGGTTGCGTTTGCATCAATGAACGTGTGGCAATCCCACACTCGATACAAGATGCAGTCCTGGAAAGTCTTCACCTTACGCACCCCGGCAGTTGGGGTATGATCACCCTCGGACAGTACGCGTTCTGGCCGTACATGCATCGCGAAATCCTGGACAAGGCTGCTCAGTGCAATCCTTGTACCAAGAATCTTAAACCAGTTGTTCCGGCGTCAAAATGGAAGCCTTTGTTAAATTGTTCAGAGCCTAATGAAGAAATACAAATTGATTTCGGAGGGCCCATCACGAATGAAAAAGATCAAGATATTCATTTTCTTGCATGTATTGACGGTTTTTCAAAATATCCGACCGTAGAAGTATTTGAAAAAGGAAACGGACCAAATGTAATTAAATTTTTAGATGAATACATTCACATACACGGTGTTCCCCGAAATATTAGATTAGATCAAGCACGTTGTTTAATAGGTTATGAAGTAAAGAATTTCTGCAAACAACACAATATTAACATAATCACTGCCCCTGCTAATGACCATAGAGCTATTGGATTAGAGGAGCGTTTGATAGAAACTATTTGAAAGACGTTTAAGCTGCATGAAATTAGATAGTAGAAATAACGCATTCACAATTAAAGAAGCAATGAAGTCAATAGTATATCAATTGCGTATATGCAAACAAAAGACCACAAATGTAACACCTTTCCAAGCACATTTGGAAGAAAGCCAAACACACCATTAAGCAATATTAGTACAATACCAAAGTCATCTAATTTATCATATGAAAGCATTATTCACCACTGTTTAGATGCCGATACAGTCCCTGTGGAAGATTATCTTGACGACAACGGATGGGTGAGCGGAGACCGTAGCGATATCCTCATAGAAGAGGCTATGCAAAAGGCGCAGGTGCATGCTAGACGCCGGTGCAATGGAGAGCATAATAAATCAGTTTCTCGGTTTATTATACATCCAAAACTTAATAACCCGATACCGCGGTCCGAAAAATCATTAGACCTGAACTTGGCGCGCAAAGTGACGAAAAGATCGAAGAGGGACCTCCGTAGCTTGTGGGAAACATTGGCTCCGGGCAGTACTGTGAGCGCACATCGAATACCACAACGGTAATTAAAGAACCTGGAGTCCCCGAAGTACGAGTGCGCAATAGCGACAGAGCGAAGTTTGGCACTCGCGCTGAACGTCACACGGATATTTGGCAATATGCCCAAAGACGCCCCCTTCCTTATGAGAGAGGAAAACGACAGAGGAAAAAATTTCTCAGCATATGAAGGACCTCAAAAAAAAGTACCGCGGGGAAATAAAGATTCCACAGACCGACACAATCTGATGCCGCCTCCGGAGTTTCATCGGCTAATAGTAGTATCTCCAAGGCGATGTCATCACGAAAGCTCAAAAAGCCTCAAGCAGGAGGAAAACGTTCACGACAATCTTCTACAGCACTCAATACGTCCAATGACTCTTCAGTTGCTGCGTCGTCGGCCGCATCATCATCTACTTCGCCCACTACTTCAAAGTCCAAAGAAATTGCAGAGCCCCAGATTATTTTGGCTTTGAAAGTTCTGTGTGCTCTGTTAGCAACGAATCTGCCGCCCCTGCACCCAATCGATCAAAGACAGCAAACCCGGTCATTGAGACCATTATTCAAGAAGAGGCGTCACAACCTCCAGTAGTGGAGACCTTTTAATTAAATTCATTTAAATTAAACTGAGTTATTAAATATGATCTGGATTCGTGCTAAAATTGCGAAAATTTTCTGTTGACATTCAATATTTATTTGTAAATTTCCCTCCTTTACAGCCGTTCAATTAAATTTTGGTACTGTAGCTGTTCACCATAGATATTTAATTTATTGGATTCGCACCTCAATTGTGCTTTAATTTATATTGTATGTTTCCAAGTGAGTGTAAATGTGAAGGAATTAAACTAATTTTAATTCATTAGCACATGTCCTTCAATTCCACTGCAATTATCTGTTAATTTATTGTTGCTCTCATTATCTAATATTTATAGTAACCAGTACATATGTTATTAATATTCTAAATTTTATACTGTTGCAGTCTAAAATTTCTTTGGAGCCGAGGATATGTGGTACGGTTGTACCTTATTAAGTTCAAATTATTTCAATTAAGTACCAATTCTGTTTAAGTTTGTCCTTGCCTAATCAAAAGTCAGTCTTCATCTATTTTAAGTTTGCCTCCGACTAATAAGTCAAGTTTTCAGTTGTTCACAAAACCCACTTTCATCATCCTGTCATTCCCTTAACTTTCATCATTTAATTCAGTTGCTTTTATTCTACTCTGTTTTCCAATAAGAAGAATCCTATTGGATTAGAGGAGGATTTCCACGACAGATAAAACACGGTTGTATTGGTAGCTCAATTGCTAAAACAAACTAAAAGTGGTAATCCCACAAAATAGTAAAAGCTTGGATTTGCAACTCGAATCCCACTCTACGAACTCTAAGCGGATTTGTGGCTCAGATACGTATCTCCACAGTCAAGGATATCACTCACCTATAACAGGAACGAATTTCGACACGACTTTCCAGGTAAAAATCATGCATACATTTCCATGGGCAGTCGATATCTCGACAAGCCAATTGCTAGACCACTGTTTCTGATGGCAGCTTTCTATATTTAAACTAATCAGAGAAAGGTTTAACAGACTAGAATTAGGAAACAGAATTCGTTCAACAGACGTACGTTTGTCCAAATCTACTCTACGGCTCTAACCACACAGGATGCAACGTCTGCTCATCCAAACTTTTTTAATCATGGGATTCTTGACGAGAAATCTAGTCCGTACGCAAACCAAAACGCAGAGAACAGCAACAAGTACAAATCTGTCATTTGAAAAAGAATTGCAGATTTTAATAGGCAATGTTTTCTCTAAAAAATCTGTACTGCTAGTTTGGTTTCATTATCTCATATAAAATTCTGAATATTTTCTAAATATGTACAATTGAACTCGAGCTATAAAAACATTTCACTTTATTGCTATAAATGTTTTCGTTGACATCCATTCTATTAAATTATAATAATATTGCAACGGTCTATGGAAAAAATTCTTAAAGAAAATCAAAAAAGCTACGTGAGCTTTTTCTCCAGTTGAACTAGAAAAATTAGAAAATTGGTGCTCAGAACAAATACTTTCAGTCTATATTAAGTTAGTGTTGATATTTGGGTATTATGTTGATCTTACTTTTGATATTTAAGAAAAATGTCAAATTCATTTTTGATATTTAAGACATGTTTAATTGATTTTCGATTTTTTAGAAGAATATCGAGTTTTACTTTTAAAAAGCCGAAATTAGTTCTGATATCGAACGAAAATGAATACGAAAAAAATCAACTTGTATAAAAATCACGTAATTCCAATTATCTAATTTTCAGCTGTATGAAAGGTTTCAAAAATTTAGTGACGAAAAATCATCCACTTAGAGCCAAAATTCTGATTTGCATTCTTGATTCCCAATCTCATGAAAATGATTTTCTCTGTCTGAAAGCTTTATTTCACACAGAATTTATGACAGACGCTTACAAAATAAAGCTTAACCACAGATTAAAACTCTGATTATATTTCATTCTGCTCGTTTATTCAGAAGTATCTTATATTTAGCAGTCAAAACAAGTGAATGACCACTGCATTACTTGAAATCATTAGAGCTTGTTGTTATGTAGCAAGATCTCTCGGACCATTAACCTTTGTAAATTTGACTTGGCCGAGCATCATGTTCCCTCTCCCGATGAATTGTCAAATCGTCTGGTTTTGAAAAAGCCCATACAACTGCTATATTTATTTTCTCGATAACTCAAACAAGATTAGGATGTTCACAAATTTTCTTTAAAGTTTAGAATAAAAGGAAGGCTCGGAAAAATTCAAACTGCAAATTTTGACCACAGTTCGACCAATTTGTAAATTTTGTTCAGGCATAATTTATCAAAGATTCAAAAACATCGAAAGGAACTTTTCATAAAATTAAACACATCAATGAATATGGGGAGTCGTCTTATTGCGTCTAATTTTCTCCAAAGACCTTTCGAAGATAGGTTGGTTATGATGGGTCCTTATAACAAGATGGGCCGTTATAACCAGATTGGCCCTTATAACCAGTTGTTTTAGCCTGAGCTCTTAAGGCTCTTTGGAGTGGCGGATAAAGGTTTTCTTTCTTAAAAACAACCAACCGTTCTCAGGATTTTATTCTCTCTCTCCCTCTCTCTCTCTTTCTCTCTTTCTTGTAATCTAATATCTGGTCAGTAAGATAATTTGTTATGTCCTCATCAAATATTTATCCTGATTCAACAGAAGCATATATGGGCATTGAGTACAAGAGTTTACAGCACAGTAAATTTAACAACAAATAAACTTGCATAATTTAAGTAAACCGGTTAAGAAATGTATTTTGAAACGACGAAATGTTTATTAGCTCTTATGGTAATCAAAACGACCATTTTAGGACTACTTGATGTCCAAGGACATCACACTAGCTCCCTCTTTTTTTGCTTACTACATTTTTTAAGTGAATAGACAGATGTTATTACAGCAATTTACCACAGCTTAATTGAGTCAAAATTGTTTCCATAATTAATAATGAATGATTAACAGAGAATTTCAAATATAGAGGAAAGACATTTTGAAGGAATAAACAAACTGACTTCTTCGAATTCGTTTCGGGAGTTTTCTTTTGTATATACCGGACATACACTCTTTCTCCTCTGCGTTGGTTCTTACTCCCTTTGTGTTGGAGGCTTTTACGCTAATTTCCAATTTATACTTTCGCAAGACAACTGGAGCAGGCTTTTGCCACTTATATTTCTCCAATTATTGTTTTGAAAATGAGTTCGGTCAACTACAACCATCAGTTTGACCCGGACCTTTTGTTTACCGACCGTTAAGGTTAAACGACGTACAGAACTAAATCTGTGATAAAGATACAAGCATAGTCAGCGCAATGCCAGTGAAACAATGAATGATACCACTCCCATTAAGAGTGCGCATTTAAACGGCAAATAGCTCTCAAATGTGTTGCTCAAAACTGGCTTCAGGTGTGTCAATTGGTTAGCGATGGGCTTTGCTATTTCTGCAAGGTTTTCTGATTTCCTCAGTCACGTCTTTTCAATTTTTCTTGTACCTGTCTTATAAGAGTGAAGCTGGCCTGATCTTAATGAAACATGGGAATTGGTCTACTGGCACTTCAGTCAATAAAAGCTTGAGAAGGCCAGAAAAGTCAACTTGCTGGAATCTTGCGACCGCCTCCTAGTTCTTTGAAATGGAGTTGTAATTTGCTTGCCACATTCCAAAATGATGAGACATATATGGCAACATGGCTAAGTTCTGAGAGCGTTTGAATTATCCATGGAATACTCTCGCGTGATAAATGTGTCCGTCGCTGACAAGAATACCCAGATTCTATTTTCTAGGTTTTCTGCTGCCTTTATTACTTGTAAAACTACAATTTTGGTTGGACAAGTTACTAACGCATTCATATTCGTTCAAAAAGTGTGGCTAGACATGAAGTGTCCCAACTCCGTTGGAATTGTCTTATGGCAAACTTTAGCTGGAAGACCCTAGGCATTTTCTGAGTTGATTATTGCTTAGCACTGCTGTTTCCGTAGAGCTTTCTGATACGGCTAAGTATGGAGCTTCTATTTTCATGTAATTGCATTTCCAGTGTCTTTAAGTGGCATTGATACAATTTTTGTGGTAAAAACTGAAAACTGTTTGACGGGAAGTCAACGCGATTGCGAGGCTTTAAAGTAGACCTTCCTTAGTCGAAAGAGCATCCGTCAACAGTTCTACTTTGTAGTAAGACAGAAGATCGTCCATGGGAATTGCTACTGTTTTGAAATATGTCCGAGTTTCTGTTCTGGTTCTCAATAAGTTCAATAAGAATCTTATGCAGAGTGTCCAGTTCGTTTGAAATGAGAAAGAATTTGTCCTCTGTCTCCTTCTGCGTTTTTCTTTTATTTGTCCTGACATCTTCCCAATACTCCAATCATTCCACAGCTTCCAGAAGATCCAAAGACAATTCCTCCTCCGAAAAGTCCGACTGCTGCCAGTGCTGCTAATATAACTGTCCCTCCTTGGTTTTTGCGATTATGAACCGTGCTTTTTAATCGCCTCCAGAAAAGGCTGTTTCATTATGGAGGTAGCTGAACTCTGATCTTCCCATAACTACCTCGTTTTCAATCTTTCGTAAAATCCTGTCAACATTGAAGTTATTTGAGTTTTTAAGAAATAGAGTTTTTAAGAGTTGTAAATAGTTTTTTAAGAAATTTAGAGGGCAGAAAAATGGTTCTTGCCACAAATTTTGAAATTTTCAAGTAGTTTAAGTAGTTTTTTCAGATCTTCTTTTACCGTAAACTTGTAGTGAGGAAAAGAAATTTAAAATTCTACAGAAACGAATTTTTCTGCCAGAAGAATTTTAGTGAAAGATTACCCTTTGTGTTGAACTTTCCGCATTTTCCTGATTCTCCTTAACTTTTGTAAATCCGTTTTGGCATTGATTTGAATCAATATTACAGCACAGATGATGCAGGCGGTTGCCTGATTTAACCCAATTGTCCTCAAAAGATAGCGTAAATTTTGTTTTGTTTGGATGATGGTGTAT